>NC_082689.1:69356135-69676603 GCF_949987515.2 Delphinus delphis
GAGACAGATGAATTTCTCATGACTTTATTTTGGGGTAAGAATCAGTGTAACATTTTTGCATGGTCTTATGCATTTACCTCTTTAGCATGAACCCACTGCTTCTCAAGAGCTCTCCAAAAGTCCCTCTTAAAATAATCTTTCATTGTGAAAGAAGAAATCCCCTTCATATTGGGGCTATTTCTGATTGATGGGATTAAGTAGCCATGAGCTGTATGATCATAATTAATCATTTGGTCATCTGGTTTTATTGTCAAGATGACTGCAATAAATTTATATTAAAGACTAGCCTAATTATTAGATATGGCACAAGACTAACTGTAGTTGAACATCTTAGTACTTCATTATATAAAATCTTCCAGTTATTCACATATTTTACTAATTTAAACTAATTATTTCTTGCAAATCAAAACTGTAATGAGGTATCACCTCACGCAGTCAGAATGGCCATCATTAAAAAGTCTACAAATAGTAAATGCTGGAGAGGGTGTGGAGAAAAGAGAGTCCTCC
The DNA here is from genome assembly GCF_949987515.2 of Delphinus delphis. Classification (NCBI taxonomy): domain Eukaryota; kingdom Metazoa; phylum Chordata; class Mammalia; order Artiodactyla; family Delphinidae; genus Delphinus; species Delphinus delphis. The sequence continues at coordinate 69,356,643 of NC_082689.1, forward strand.
TACACTGCTGGTGGAAATGTAAATTGGTGCAGCCACTATGGAGAACAATATGGAAGCTCCTCAAAAATCTAAAAATAGAGTTACTATATGATCCAGCAATCCCACTCCTGGGCATATATCCAGAGAAAACTCTAATTCTGAAAGATGCAAACACTGCAATCATAGCAGCACTATTTATAATAGCCAAGACATGGAAGAAACCTAAAAGTCCATCAATAGATGAATGGATACAAAAGATGTGGTATAGATAGATAGATAGATAGATATAGATATATATAGATAATGGAATACTACTCAGCCATAAAAAAGAATGAAAAAAATGCCATTTGCAGCAACATGGATGGACCTAGAGATTATCATACTAAGTGAAGTAAGTCAGACAGAAAGACAAATAATTATATGATACCACTTATATGTGGAATCTCAAATATGCTACAAAGGAACTTATTTATAAAACAGAAACAGACTCACAGACACAGAAAACAAACTTATGGTTACCAAAGGGGAAAGGTAGTGGGAGAGGGATAAATTGGGAGTTTGGGATGAGCAGATACAAACCACTATTTATAAAATAGATGAGTGACAAGGTCCTACAGTGTATCACAGGGAACTATATTCAATATCTTGTAATATCATATTCAATATCTTGTAATAAACCATAATGGAAAAGAATCTGAAAAAGAATATATATAATACTTATGTATATATAACTGAATCACTTTACCGTACACCCGAAACTAACACAACATTGTAAATCAAGTATATACTTCAATAAAAAAGAAAATAAATAAACTAATTATTTCTTAAAGAAAATAAGAAAATGTTGAAAAAGCTGGCTGTAAACCCAGAACATGAAAATGAAAAGCTGACCAAATTGAGAAACACCATAATGGAACAATATACAAGGGCCGAAGAATCAGCACGAGGAATAATTTTCACAAAAACACGACAAAGTGCATACGCCCTTTCCCAGTGGATTACTGAAAATGAAAAATTTGCAGAAGTAGGAGTCAAAGCCCACCATCTGATTGGAGCTGGACACAGCAGTGAGTTCAAGCCCATGACACAGGTGAAAACATCCTTTTGGATTTTTTTTCCTTATGCCGTTATTTCCCTTCCCAGTTTAGTTGTAGTCTTTTGTTCATCAATCTTCCCACCAACCCACCAATACTTTAATGGAATGAAACACTTGTTCTTGAAAGAAGATTGTTTAATAGCAATCAATCTGTGGTATTTGATAGGCTAACCGTTGTTCTAGGAATCATGTTTTCCACAGTCTTGGAGCAACTTTCTAGATTGAGTTTCCTTTGCAAAAAATGATTGACATTTAAACTTAGTAACAAAATGGGAAAACAATTGCAATATAATATCAAGTGGAAAAATCAAATTCCCACAAAAATGTGTGCATTATAATTAGAATTATGTAAAATATGTTTGCATAGAATGAGATCTTTAAGGGAATTTGGAAAAATTAAGACATTTGATGTGTTAGAGATTTGGGACTATGAGAGATTTTCTTTTCCTTTTTAAGATTTGTTTTGTTTTGTTTTCAATTCATTATACTACTTTTGTGCACAGTATTAAAAAAACACTTGGGAGAGAAAAAAAGACAGTCATAGAGATTATAAGCATGGGTGAAACCAGGATAGCTTGTTGGAGTAAAATGTTCTGAAGTCATATTGGTCCTCAGTCTTGCTGGACAAGGGGACACTTCAGTTCTGTTATGCTCATCATCATTTGGTCCACTGGAGCAAATTAAATCTGTTTTAATGTTTGCTGAAAAATAGTCATTCTTGAAATTGTTTACCATAACTCTCAGTATACTCTCTACATGTACTCATGTTAAAGTTGCCTCTAAAGTTTATGCCAGAGAATGCACTGTTTTCTTTCAAAAAACAAACTCCTTGTTGGGTAAGGAGTTTACATCCTTTTTTATGATGAGAGCTGGTTTACTTAATATGTTTCCCTTTTTGCCCTAGCTTCCAGGAAACTCACAGGTAAAATTGAAGTTCATTTTCTCAGCCTATGTGTTAATCCTTGCAAGTAATATACCTATACGCTTTCATTTTTGGTCCTGTTTTTAAGTTTTTATTCTATTAGCTTTAGTGTTAAGACTTTGATTTTATGTGGCCTCAGCTCCTCTTTGAAAAGAGATGGGGTACAAATGGAAGGTATGCATTCAAAGCTAGTTTTTGCTCCTTATCCATTTCAGACTTGGTGGCTGCATGCCAAAATTTAGAACATGCCCCCTTCCTCACTCCCCACATCCTCACCTGTAAACTGAGCTGGACTCATTGGAAGAGGAGTTAAGCATCTATGTGATATGATTTGAGGGTCTGACACTGTGTCTGAAATTTTCCTTTTTAAAGTTACTCCTGTGAATGAAGGCAAAAACATCTGCTAAAATCCAAAAACATGTAAGTTTTTATCAGTGGATATGAGTGCAAGAAGGAGAAATTATCAGAGAAGACTGGAGAGCGATCTTTCTGCAGGATTCTCCAGCAGTTAGGAGTCAAATAAAGACACCTGACATGCTGCCTCTGAAAAGAAAGGGATGGGAATAGGAGAACATACGTTTGTCTGACAGGTGTATTTTTGTTTAATGTTTGGGGGCAAAAGATAGGGTGAATGTGCACCAAAGGCCACTGGACCAACAGCTTTGATAAGAATGGTTATGAAAATAAAACTCTACTGGCCACGTCGAGCTAGAATTATGCTCAATCATTCCTCCTATGCAAGGGCCAGAGTGCATATTTGATTTCTTTACCTACATTAACTTTCAAAATTCAGATTTTTCCACAAATATAGCTGTTTTAATTATGTTTTTAATAACATCTTTCATTTTTATTTATATCCTTTTGAACAGATAATATATTTACCTCTTTCAAAATTAATAAGGTACAGGATGTACCACTGTCCTCCAGTCTCCCAGCTCCCCTCACTGGAGGCAGCCAATGTTTTCAGTTTCTTCCAGGAATGTTTCTTTTTTTTTTTTTTTTTGCTTGAATGTCTCTTAAAATGACCAAATGCAGTATACCGTGTGTATTTTCTCTGTGACTCAAAATCCAGCTATATCTTTAAAACTGTCACTGCATCTTATCCTCTGTTAAAGAGTCTGAAATTAATGTATCAATAGTAAAAAGCAAAGCCTATTTTAGTTTCTCATTGCTGTATCCTCTTCTCAACTGAAAGCATCTCCTTTCTTCCTCCCAAGTCACCCATCAATTTATTTCCTTGGCATAAATGATGGCCTTCCCACCTCCAGACTGGAGGATGGAAATATTTTTGTCATTGTATAGTAATCCCAGATTGGAATTCAAATGTTGTCTCACCATCACGTCTTTGTTCAATGCCAAAAACAGATGGCAGCAAATCCGTGTATGATTTAATTCTTTAATTTACACTGACCAGTTGCAATTTAATATTTCTTTTCCTAATTAGAAGATTTTAATGTGTTTAGTGTTACAACATTTAATTTACTAAAATGTTTCTTCAGAATGAACAAAAAGAAGTCATTAGTAAATTTCGCACGGGAAAAATAAATCTGCTTATCGCTACCACAGTGGCAGAAGAAGGTCTGGATATTAAAGAATGTAATATCGTTATCCGTTATGGTCTCGTCACTAACGAAATAGCCATGGTCCAGGTACATTCAAATACCTCAATTATGTTAATTTTTGATTTTGTGTTCTTGTTTTGTTTTCTTTTAGTAAAACAGCACACATAGTTTTAAAAATATATGTTTTCCTACGAAAATAGAAATCAACCAGATAACCAGACAGCCACCAAATTAAGAAATACTTGGATTTCAGGGGTCCATGTGTTATTCAGTGCCTCACTACTCAGAATGCATTTTTCATGAGGATGATATTAGAGTTGATAGTGAGGTTCCTGGGCAAGGCCATAACATTTTCTTTTACTGAAAATGTACCTAAATATTATCACTTTATACAGAAGACTATAGAAATGTATCACCATGTTGAGCATGTTTTCATGGAAATACGTGCTCAACGTTGAAGGTAGGATGCCAGGAATAGGGCAGCATTCTCCACAGGTCTGGTGGCAAGGTCAGAGATGCCCTTCTCCCCATTCATCCCTCCTGCGAGGTGGGGGGCAGTGGGACTTCCCCAGCCCAAACCACTGATGATGGTTCACAGGGTTTGAGAGGGGTGCCCCGGGGAACAGAAAGGCGGGACAGGACAGTCTTGTGTTATTGAGGCTTTTGAGGGCTGGTGTGGGGACTTAACCACCCTCATTCTAGAACATTTTTTCTGCATTAAGGTGCATTTTGAGTTTGAAATAGCAGACTAATAAAGAATGAAAAATAATTAACTTTACAGAGAATAGAGGGATCATTGGAGGACTGGGAGACTGAGCAGTGAATATCATTCCAGGACAAAAATGGGAGCATTCACAGCAAGGCATAGTCCTTCATTGACTTGATTTCTTTCTGTTCTCAGAGTCGTGGTCGAGCCAGAGCTGACGAGAGCACCTACGTCCTGGTTGCCCAAAGAGGCTCAGGAGTTATTGAACGTGAGACAGTTAATGATTTCCGAGAGAAAATGATGTATAAAGCTATAGACCGTGTTCAAAATATGAAACCAGAGGAGTATGCTCGTAAGGTATTGTTTTGGGCCAGCTCTGAATTTTGGTTTTCCCTTGAAAATGGCTGCCTGTGGTTACCATTGATATCTCTGTGGCTAAGTCTCCAGACAGAAACTGTGCTGAATTATAAATTCCAGTTTGATGAGCTGTGCTGAGTCCAGATTCACATACAAAGAATCAAGATCCATGGTGGGCAGAAATTGTCAGGGAGCCGTTCTATAAACTTTGATAATATAAATTTAGGTTGTCCCTAATCCAGAAAGACTAGTGCAACTCACTCGTTCAACCACACCTGGTCATTTTGGTCAGGTCTAATCGGTACAGGCACAATTTTTTCATTCCAGAAATATCTGTGAACTGCCTACTGTGTGTCAGGCAACATTGTAGAAACAGAACATAGCGGCAAGCAACGCAGATAGACCCCTGCTGCATGAAACTTATATTCGAGTACGTACATGGTGAGATTTGAGGAGGGGAAACAATAAACAGAAATAAGGCAACTTATACATCGAATGGAAAGAAGAGCTGGAGAATTAGAACAGGACAATGTGAAACAAGCTTCTAGATGAGCACTTTAGGTTTGGTGTTTGGGAAAGGCTTCTTAGAGGGAGAGACATTGAGGCTAACCCTGAATGGTAAGAAAATACATCATATATCATCTAGCTGCATCTCAGTTTACTAACATGGAGTCATTTGAGTTGTGAGAGGAATGCAGTGAAGGAAGAATGTAGTTCTACAGTATTTCAGGAAATCCCCCATACCACTGAATTAAAGACTGTAACTACTATAATAGCAAACAATCCATTTAGAAGAAAATTCACACCCTTGCATATGGGTGTGAATGTTAGTTTCTTAACATTGGAATTGGCTCTACCCTAAATAGAGTTTCACAAAAGGGATGCTTTCAAATTGGTGTGCATTGCTATAACCAACTCCAAGGTTTCCTGGCCAGGTTTCTACATGAATTTATATTTTAAAACCCCTTTAAATATAAGGCAAACCAAACATTTTGTGGCGTCAGATCAAACATTTGTGGCCATATAATACCCCTGGAAAGTTATTGTTTTACATTTAAAGTCCTAAATAAATCAGTCAAGTGGGATGTTTTCAAAGGTTGATATTTCAAGACCTGTTGTTCTGTATAAACTCTAGAACCATCTCTGGAGTTTATGAGTCACATTTTTCCAGATAATCTCTAGAAAGAGACCCAGTCCCTTTGGGGGCCCTGGAATGGACTATATTTTTAGGTCTCCTTTGGCTAAGAGACCTACTCTCCTGAAACTACTCCAGGTAGACAACCCCAGAGAAGGGATGACAATGGCGTGGGGTATATGCCACCACTACTCTGTACAAAGCCCCCAGCACCCATTGCCACCAGGTCAAAGCACTCCTTTCTTCTGATTTAAGAACTTCCTCAACACAACTTTCAGGCAACCACTTATCAATGGTGAGAGTTGACACATAAGGGGAGGTTTATTTTCCATGTCCTATACTGAGTTTATACATAACCAAAAGCTTCTTCAATCAAATCAGACTTCTGGGAGCAAGTTGAAGGTGTTAAACATGTTCCCTGGCCTTCACCCAACAACATTTGCCACATTTTTACATTTTATTTGGGCTTTGATCATAGCTGTGCCTCCCATATATTTGTTATGATTTATTTTCTCTTTTTGCCCCTCTAATTGTTTCATATTCTTTACTAGTTTAGAGCTACTCTTTTGGTTTCCGGTGTCCTGATTACATTTCCAAACACTGACCTCGGTTTTGCTGCCTTTTTTTCTGTCAAGCTCATAGTTGTTTCTTAATTGCCCACATGTATCTGTTCCTGTATGCCAAATCATCTTTGCACCAGCTCCCTGACCTGTAAATAGCTTGCAAGAACAACCTAATTAAACTTTTAAAGAACAGAATACTTCAATTCATTACATTGTTATAATTTACATGGGAAATTAGTCTTCATACTTGTCTGATTAAACTATGTCATAGCCTGCAGGCTCACTTGCAAGGTTTTGTTCTCTTTTCTGTGCTAAATATGGCTGCCTCAAATCAAGGTCTAAAACACAGAGGCGAGAGCCAAAGAGATGGGCCATTCAGCTTTGCTCCTCAGCACTGGTAGTTTACTTTTACTGAAAACTTTCCTTCGATCTTAAGGAAAACAATGGCTTCCTCCACAACTTAATATAAATTTGTCATCTCTGAGAGGTTTAGTTTGGAGGTAAATTATTTGAGAACTAGGTTTTCTATTGTGAAATTGTATAGGTATGAGAAATGGCCAGTCCCTACCTAAGTTTTATATCTCTCACAACCTATATTTTCTCTGTTATGAAATATTGATACGTTTCTCTACTAGCCACAGAATGGGGGATAGAAAAATTTAAGGACTTATTCTCTCATATAAAGAATGTGGGCAGTGGGCAATCTAGACCCATACAATCGCTCCATGACGTCATGAGGAAGCCAAAACTCCTCTGTCTCTCTTCTCTGCCCTTTTATTATTTGGCTTCCATTCTCAAGGTCAAAGCTTTTAGAATTTCAGCTGCTGCATGTTCACTCTAAGAAGGAAGGAAGAGCAAGATGGAAAAGGCAACAGTGCCCATGCCAACTATCTGATAAGGAACTTTCCTGGAAATTTCACTCAACATCTTCTTATGTCTCAAAGGCCACTGGCTTGGAAATGTCCTCATTTAGCTGGCATATTTCCACTCAGAATAAAATTATAGTTCTGTTCCTATGAAGAATGGCTGCTGAGTGGGAAACTAGTATTTTCTGTCACAAATGTATGGAGGAGATAAAGATAGCTAAGAGTCTGGAAATTACAACATATGAAGAAAAATGAAAGAAACCGGGGGCTTATCATGGATAAGAAACGACTAAGGGTGATGAAGTAACAGTGTTTAGTTCTTTAAAGAGACTCCATGTGGAAGAAAAATTAGACTTATTTTATGAGACAGAATTAAAACTAACGGAGGTGGGGCTTAGAGAGATTTTTTTTTTTTTTTTTTTAATATTGCCAAAGACTTTCTCACAACAGAACTTTTCTAAAATGGAATGGGCTGTGTTCTGAACACCTGAGGATTCCATATTTCTGTGATTACAGGAGAAGATTCTATACTAAGTTCTTTGGGGGCCATCACCTCATTACTTCTATTTCTAGACCAAGTATAGAATTTCATGAGTCAAGTGTACATTTTCATAACTGTCTAAGATCTCTGAATTCCAGGAGACTTACTTCAGTGAAACGATGAAAAAGACCACATTGAATATTCTTTTCTTGATGCAGATTTTGGAATTACAGATGCAAAGTATATTGGAAAAGAAAATGAAAATCAAGAGAAGTATTGCAAAGCAATTCAAGGACAACCCATCATTAATAAGTTTTCTCTGTAAAAACTGTAGTGTGCTAGCCTGCTCTGGAGAAGATATCCACGTAATTGAAAAGATGCACCATGTCAATATGACACCAGAGTTCAAGTAAGTCCAGGAAGACTTAATTTTAAATTTCTTTATAAGGGATGAAGCAGGTTGTACTGTAAATGTTCTTCCAAAATAGTACAAATGAGATTCATTATTTTTCAGAACTTTCCTTTCTCAGCCCCCAAATTATAAACCCTATTTCGTGTACAGTTTTCAAATATATGCACTGGGGCAGGAAAGGAGAAGTGAAAGCCACTTTCATCCAAGGCACATCAGTTTGTGAATGCTCATATTTGTTCTCAACTTCTTGAACAACTTAAGTCTAGTTAAAGTAATCAGCAGACTTGAAAGAAGCTACAAAAGGCCACATACCCCTTGAGAGGTGCCTGCTGATCTGGAAGAAGGGATGAGGTGCTGGCTGGTGCACGCATGTGGACAAGTGGCAAGCCCAGCAATGCGTACCATGTGCTGCATACTGGTCCTGTGTGAGTTCTCAGGGGTGATTCTGATTCCTTGATAATTTTAGGAAACTGTACATTGTGAGAGGAAACAAAGCACTGCAAACAAAGTTTGCTGACTATCAAACAAATGGAGAGATAATCTGCAAAGAATGTGGCCAAGTAAGTAAATTGCTGTGGGCTTAATTTTACTTTGGCCGAAAGGAATTCTTAACTGAATGTGCTTTTCTTAAAAAAAAATTATATATTTATCTTTGGCTGCATTGGGTCTTCGTTGCTGTGCACGGGGGAGGGCTACTCTTCGTTGCAGTGTGCGGGCTTCTCATTGCGGTGGCTTCTCTTGTTGCGGAGCACAGGCTCTAGGTGCGCGGGCTTCAGTAGTTGTGGCTCGCGGGCTCAGTAGTTGGCTCACAGGGCATGTGGGATCTTCTGAGACCAGGGATCGAACCTGTGTGTCCTGCATTGGTAGGTGGATTCTTAACCACTGTGCCACCAGGGGAGTCCATGAATGTGCATTTAATTTTTCCTCTTGTTCTCTCTTTTGTTTTCCAGGCTTGGGGAACGATGATGGTGCACAAAGGCCTAGATTTGCCTTGTCTCAAAATAAAGAATTTTGTAGTCATTTTCAAAAATAATTTACCTAGGAAACAATACAAAAAGTGGGTAGAATTACCAATAACATTTCCCGATCTTAACTATTCAGAATATTGTTTGTTTAGTGATGAAGATTGACATTTGATTCAAGATTCTTTTAAAATATTATCAACTTAACATTTAACATGATTTTGATGATTGTTTTCATTATACTACAGAACTGATGTGAGAATTAATAAAAATCATTGCTTTACTCTGTGTTGAGCTGTATGCAAGAAGACAATATCTTATACTTTCAATTTCTACCTTGTTAGTGGGCAGAGGTAAAGAAAAGCTACCAGTAAAACTCATTAGTGTGGAGCATTATAGTACAGTGGAAAGAATGCTCGGGTATAAATGTGGATCTGAGGTACTAATCTCAGTCCTGTCACTAATTTTAAGAATAAAATTAAGCAAATCCGTTCATCTTTCTGAATTAGTCTCCTTGTTGGTGAAATGGTTATGGTATTATCTGCCTTTGCTTTTATTAGCTTTCTATTGCTTCATAACAAATTACCACAAATTTAGTGGCTTAAAACAACACCCATTTATTATTGCATATGTTCTGTAGGCCAGAGGTCAAGGCGGGGTCCTCTGCTCAGTGTCTCAGAAGGCCGAAATCAGGGCGTCAGCCAGATGATGTTCTCATCCAGATACACTGGGGGAAGAATCACTTCCAAGCTCTTTCAGTTTGCTGGCTGTCACCTCCTTGCAGCTGAAGACTAGGATTCCTGTTTTCTTGCTAGCTGTCTACTGGGGATCATTCTAAGCTCCACGGGCACCCTCACCACGTGGCCTGCTCACGGGGCCTCTCACAGCTCTTTGCTTCTTCACGGCCAGCAGGAGACTCTCTCAACTCCGCTAAGGCAGTCTTAACTGTAATCCCATCATACTCACAGGTCCCGCCCACACTCAAGGTCGGGGGAATTTTCAGGGAATATACACTGCAGGCGGAGATCTTGGAGGCCTTCTTAGAATTCTGCTTCCCAGTTTTTGTGATTAAGTCATATGTGTGTATATATGAAAGCACTTTGAAAAATATGAAGCACCATGAAAGGCAAGGTATTATTGAGAAGCAGCCATCAGGCAGGTCAAGGCTTACTTCCACAGCTTTCCCTCCATGAACATAACACTGTGCTCAAAAATTACCTAACAAGAATGGAGGCTAAATCCTAGACTAGTTATGAATACACAGAAGATTTCCTGTGTCAGTGGAGATGTCCAGGGTTCATACAGGGTTGAGCAGGCAGCAGATGCTGGATCATTGGAGAATAAATAGAAAATGCCTACCTCTACCACTCCCTAGTCCTAAGCAGAAGAGTAACCTCTCTGTGTCTGGGACGTTGTCAGCATTCCTGAACTAAGTGTGATCATTTGGAGATAGACACAGGGCCCAGTACAACAGAACATTCTCCCAGCAAATAAACAGCCTCTTTTGTCATGGAAGAACCACATGATAAAGACAGAACCACAGCTGACCATTTTAACCCACACTTACCCCGTCTCACAGATGGTCTGCTCCAGAGAAAGTTACCTCCTATGACTAAGGAGAAACAAAATGTTGGAGGGAGTGAAAAGTAAATTCTTCTGTGGTTTTTGGATTAATTAAATTCAATCTAACAGTAGATTTGAATCTTTTGATTAAGACCTAAGCAAAGATGAATATTAACCAGTCAGAGCTCTTCAGAATGCAACAGGACAGAAGATGATTGTGGTTTCCTTAAAATACTTTTTAAAAATCCAGCTGACTCCATTTAAAGTATTGCTGTCTTCTAGAACATTCTGTCAAGAGGACAGATGATTGTGGTTTTCTTAAAATACTTTTTAAAACTCCAGCTGACTCCATTTAAAGTATTGCTGTCTTCTAGAACATTTTGGAAATTATGCAAGAAACCAAATGCATAAAATAGCTAAATATACTACCGTAACATATGTAGACTGTTTTTAAGGTGTCAGCAAATATCAGGGTTTTTTCATCTATGTTTTCTAGTAATTTTTTTCAATAAAGAGGTATTATTTCTACTGAAAAGGTTTGAAATACATGTTTCAAGTAGCATAAAACTTAATATGCAATTGTACTTGAGAACTCAAACTACGATGCATTCAAAAACAATTGTAATCATTCTAACGTTTCGATTGTTAATGAACAGTTTAATACTCATGACATTTTAAGGTCATTTAACAGAATATGCTCATGACAGGTAGACACCCTGTTAGATGCCTGAGTTTCAGTACCCACAAAAACCTTCTATTAGTTGGGTGACTGAGCAACCTCACTTCACAGGGCTTGTGTTTGCTTTCCTGGAAAATCAGAGATTGTATTAAATGGTATCAACGTTTCCTTACAACGCTAGCATTCTCATAGTTCATGCTTCTGGCTCCCTGGCTCCTTTCATATGGAGACCCTGTTTAGTGATTTGTGGTAGTATCAGCTGTGGGCTAAATATCTACTGAATACATTACACATTTGAAGGTAGCTCCTATTTGCTGAAGGGCATTGCAGGGGTCTCACAGAACAGGTACACTGGCTGGAGTCATGCGCCTTAAGGCAGGTTTGAAAGGCCCAAAGGGGTCAGGAAATTTTACAACAACAAGCATTTCCAAGCCAATAGATCATTGGCCAACCTTGGGCATAAGAAATGTAAAGGCTTACTACCAAAAATCTGAAATCATTTCAGACCATATGAAATTAAGATACAGTAACTTATAGTTTATACCGATATTTTGAATATAAGGCATTGAGGCAACACAAAAATGGGTAAGAAATGGTTTTCCACAGGATGATCAGTGCAAGTCACAAGCAATTGTTGAAAGTGAAAAACGCTATAAGAGAGGTGAATATTTTCCTCCCTGCAATTTAATAGTCCCTATATCAGAGCAGAAAAGGAAGGCTTAGGGAAAGGAAGGCTTCTGGCATTGTTTTCAATTGGTTGAACCCAAAGCCAAAGAGGATTGATTTGGTGTTTCTTGTTGTCGTTGCTTTTAAGCTGTGAGAGACTTGAACACTTTTAGGTGCTAATGGGAAAGAACTACAGGAAGTGAGAAAATTAGCAATGTTCAGCCCCAAAGTAAATTGCTTATTGGGTGTTACTGATATTTCCTACCAAATATTCTTGCTACAGAATTTTCTGGTCACCCTGATCCTTTCTCACCCTGATGCTTTTCCACAGAGGTATAAGTCCTTCTTTGCCACCTCTTCAGCAGACATCCTTTGTTTTTCAAAGACAAAATCCATGTGTCACTTCCCAGCATCTAGCATAGTTCATGTTTTCAGAACTAGAACGGAGAGCACATCCCTGGAAAGTAATGTTCACGCACCCTGAGCATAACAAAGTGCTCATTTCCAAAATCTGGTAAACAACTACATGAATCATAGCAATAAAGAAAAAACAAGAAAATTATTTTATTTTCTTCTAAGAGTTATGAAGTTAATTTGAAGTGAATGCTTGTCTTTTTTCAGTTTGTGAATTTCTCCTTAATTAGTCGTACTAGATATACAATTTTATATCTTTGTTTTTATGGGGAGAGCATGAAGTGAGACAAACTTGGGTTTGGATCCCCACCAGCTTTGTGACTTGAGTTATTTAATCTCTCTGAGACTATAGGAAGTTAATAACAGCCTTGAGGAACTGTCATGAGACTTTGGATACTGCATGAAACACACCCAGTAGTTGTCAAATGCATTTGGTTTCTTGCGTAATTTCCCAATATAATATATGTATAGAATATATTAGTAAGAGTTTCCAGAAAAGCAGAAGCAGTATTAGAAGCACAGCTGTGGGTATAGCTTAATAATAGTAAATTTTAGACCTATGTTTGATTATGAGTATTATAAACACTCAATGTTTAGCCTAGAGGGCTTATCTCAAGAAGTAAGTAGTAGCTGTGGTGAAACATGATTGCTATGAATATGCTATGCGGTGTAGCTAGAGGAAGGATTTAATGTTCAGATCTTCTATAGGTGCAACACAAAGATAGGTATCAATATAAATAGAAAGATCAACACTTTTTTATTAAGTGGCTGTAGGACTTAAGTAGGTCTGTCATGTAGATACAATTTTAATTAGAGTCTGTCTTCATCTTCAAGAAGAATATAATAATGGAAGCAACCTAAGTGTCCATCAACAGAGGAATGGATAAAGAAGATGTGGTGTATATATATACTATGGAATACTACTCAGCTATAAAAAAGAATGAAATTTTGCCATTTGCAGCAATATGGATGGACTTGGAGGGCATTATGCTAAATGAAATAAGTCAGACAGAGAATGACAAATACACTATGATATCACTTATATGTGGAATACAAAAAATACAACAAACTAGTGCATATAACAAAAAAGAAGCAGACTTACAGCTATAGAGAACAAACTACTGGTTACCAGCAGCAGATGGGGGTGGAATATAGGGGTGGGGGAGTGGGAGGTACAAACTATTGGGTGTAAGAGAGGCTTAAGGATATATTGTACAACACGGGGAATATAGCCAATATTTTGTAATAACTGTAAATAGAAAGTAACCTTTAAAATTGTATACAAATTTAAAAAATAATAATATAATAATGTTATACTGAGCAGGCCAGCAATTGCATGATAAGAGAGAGAGAGAGAGACAGATTCCACTGTAGCATATAAACAGTAATTTATGTCCAGCACAAATGGTGGTGGTTTTTTATTTGTTTCTAAATCTCTAAACTTTTTTTTTCAGATCATAGGTTATAAAATATGAAATATATATGGAAAGCAAAGCATTGCAGATATTCTTTAAAATTTTTAGATATTTTCTACACAGAGTATTACCAAGTCCCTCTTTACAGGAAATTAATCATCTCATAAGCATCTCATTTGAGGATGACATTAGATAGTGCTGAGCCCTATTAGTTTATAAGTTAAAATCCAAATTAAAGGCCACATTCTAGGTGAGAAGAGGAACAGACTGTTTATAGGAAGTAATATTTAACCATGCAGTTGTTAGAATACATTTGAACCACTATTTAAGTTGAATATATTTGATGAAATATATTAATTTTTACATACTAATTTAAAAACTGGACATTATTTTGACATTTATGAAAGAAATTTAAATGTTTAATTCAGTTATATATATATATATAAAATAATAATGAACCAAAGATGAGCATTTTTTCAGCTTAAATATTTCCTTCAAACTCTGCCTTCTGCTTGTTTTAATGAGTGCTTGTATTTTATTGTATACACATAGGATGAATGGATTGTTGGATTGTTAGTTCTTTCATTCTGAATCTCTTAACAGGCATGGAAATGATCTTAATTCACTAAGATGTAAGGATTTTTATCACGCTAAAATGACCAGAACAAATGATGAGAGTTTTGTAGATAACATAACATTTAATTTAAAAACATCATTTTATCTACCTAAGTAATTATAAAATAGTATTAAAAAGATTCAACTCCTCTGTAACGGTTTGAAAAAGGGCTAGACTGATGAAAGAAGATGTCAACTTTTGATGTAACAGTCATGGGGAGAGGTCAAGACTTCTCTGAATGAAGCTAGACACAGCAGGAAAATTGTAAGATGCCTGTGCTCTGATCATATCCATCCTGTTCAAAAGATGACTTGAGACACAATCCTATTTTTCCAACATTCTGCAAGACAAAGGCCTTAGCAACTGGCCCAGCAGAGTCATCTTCTGGCCCAGGTAAGGTCATTACCTCATAAACAGTGTGAAGAAAAGAATGCCTAGACAATCATAGTTTGCTCTGGAACCAAGGTGGTGGATGGAGGGATGGATAGTTGATGCCATGTACATCTTTAATCACAATATCCAATGATTAGGATACTTAAAAAATGTTCTTTAGAAAGCTTTGAAATGAGTGCTCAATTTGACTGCACTATGTGTTTGGGCTAAGGAAAACTGACCTATACCAAGTGAGCTTGGTAGATATTCTTCAACAGAGAGTGAATTTGGGGAGGTGAAGAAATGGATGTAATAAGCATACATGATCTTTAAATGGGAATTGTAAAAAAATAAATCAAAAGAAGGAAAGAGATGGGGGAAAAATTTTGAAAGGGAATCCAAAGTTTCAAGCCTGTGTACAGGCCAAGGAGTTAGAGTCAAGAAACAAGGAGAGAGTCAAGATTCAAGAGGGAGAGATGAGGACATAATTGTTGAAACAAAATGTGGGGGAGAAGAAAGAGGATAAAACCAAGAGCACAGGAAAGACTAAGTTTGGTGGAAGGATAGTTGCTGCTGCTTCTAAAGCAGGAGAAACATAAATATGAATAAAAGATACAGCTTAAAGGTACAGAAGTAGGAGGCTGATGGAATTATTCTACTGGCATCAATCACTAGGCTATCTGCTGAGTTGGGTTTGGGATTTGAGGATGGACATTGGGGACATAAGGAAAGTAGTAAAGATTTTTAAACATGCTTTGATGAAGGCAAACTGACTAATTAGAAACAGAGAAAAAGATTGCCACACAGTATCAGGACTAACCTAACTGGAAATAATAAATGTAGAAATAATACTTTAATAAATATTTATGTGCAGGATATTAGACTAAGTTCTGTTATGTTTATTCTTGGTGTGTAAAAGGAAAAAAATCTGAATGTTTAAAAATCTGATGGACTCACAAGGCTTTAAAATGTTATGGTCAGTGTAACCCAAATATAGCTGGCTCTGTTTATAGCTTCTCTCAGCATGAAGTTGTATTACAAGAAACCTAACATCAACAGCCAGACTAATTAAAAATTAATTTAAATATTTTTTCTGGCATGCAAAAAAAAATCCAAATGGAAATTGCATATTATAAAAATATCTTCAAATCTTTTAAACTCTGTTTCCCAAAGAAACACATTATACATGAGAACATTATACATTATACATGAGAACAAAAACATTATGCATGAGAACTACTTCACCACCTCTTTTTCTCTTTTCAAAACTCCTCAAAATTACCTCCCTATATCATCCTGTATTGCTTTTTATCTTCCCTACTCCTTCTCCCAGTCTCTTCCTTTTAATGTAAATTAGTATTGTTTTACTGTGTTCATTTCTTTTTCTCCCTTCATTATCCTAGGCTTGATGGATGCCTGAACCACAAAGGGTTTTTCCACCTTGGAAGTGTGCACTGGGAGGTGGGGTATTTTTGTGAATATCCATACTAACATTTTTAGTCCCTGGAATATCAGAAAATAACAGTGACAATTATCAATTTATTGCTTTTGATCTCCAAATTCAACCTTTTTATCTGCTCCCTAAAGATGCATCTGGGCCCTTTAAACATTTTTGCTTTGCCTGTGGGCATGACATTAAAGTTTGCCTGTAGAGGGTGCTGGAGAGGCAGTGCAGAAAGAAACGGTTTTGTTTCCTGGTTCAGGCTTCGGCAGTGGCAGCCTGAGTGGCTTCTCTAGCACCCAGCTCCTGCAGTACACATGGCTTTCTCCAGCACCAGGATCTTGAATGGCAGCCCACAGCACTCAGTGGCCAGCAACCGCATATTCCCAGGCAGTTTTGTGTAGAGCACCTCCAGTAAGACACCTCCCCTTGAACAGCTTTCCCTGGTCCCTAGAGAGCACATTTCTAGCATGCTCCAAAAGGTAGACAGACTTCCGGCAAGTTCTGGTGGCACCATGGCAACTTCCTTGCTTCCGGTAACCTGCAGTTGCCCTATCCAATAAGGTCTGAATCGGCCTTGGGTGCCCTATCTCAGCCACAAGGGAAGTGGCTGCTTCCTATGTCTGCTATTTCGATATTCTTTAGGGTTCTTTTTACTTCTTCTTAGCTAATGCTCTGTTACTCCAATCCCATCGTAGTTAATAATTATTTATATTAAAATTTACTTGTTCAAATTACTCTGTGGTTTCTCCAACTAGATTGAACTCAGACTCATACAGTAATATCTAAAGGAATATGAGAATTAGTCATAAGAAGTTATAATTTTCAAATATCCAACTATGTTCTCTTGTGTATAAGCATTGAATTTCACATAGGAAATGATTCAAATGCATCTGACCAATTCTCTAACCAAAAAATTTAGAAAAAGGACAGAATGTATTTTATCACTAAATAATTTCATTTTCTGAATCCAAAAAATCAGGTTTATAATACCAGTAACTGAACCCCAAATTCCTATCTTACATGAAAGACCATGAAATGAGTTGTTGAGAGGATGAAACAAGAAAATGTGTGTATGATATATACATATTTTTAAATAACTAAAACTCGCAGAATAACTCTGAGAGAGAGAAATACCTTGGTTTTAGAATGCCCCCACTAATGTGTGTGCTTATTTTTGAAGATGAGACCTTTTTACGGCATTGGTAATGAGGCAAAGAAATAGCTTAAATGTTTTGCATAAAACAGAATTATTTAGAAGGGGCTAAAGAGGAAGGGAGAAAATGTCGAAGAGAGAGGGAATCCCGGAAGCAAGGCAGGAGGCTGCAGCCCAAGTAGAAATTACCGGTGGAAATTCTACCATCGTTTGTCCCAAAACACAAGTAAATCTGCTTCTTACTTGAGTCGGTGTTATTTGGCATCAGGCACTGGGGCAGTCTGGCAGGGAAATACGGAAACAATGAAGGGAAAGCACACATACAAGGAAAAGTGGATACAGAGAAATTGCAGATAACAAATGTTGGACACATTTTACAGTGACTGACACAAAGAAGGCATTCAATAAATATTAATTTCCTTTCCTGAATTGAAGTATAAGGAGTAATCTCTGACCTTGGGGAGTTAAATAGGTTGAGAGTTCAAAGATTATAGGCACAAAATTATCAGGAAAAATATGAGTGTACAATAATTTTGTGGTATAGGTATTGTAGAGTTCTGAAAAGCCAGGGATTGAGAAAAGCTTCTGAATTAGAGTAAATAAGGAATTTGAATAATACCTTGTGTATAATAGATGTTCATAGTTCTTTAAAATAATCTTAAAAGGGAAAGAGTAGGAAATACATTACAAACGGAGGTAATGAGGAAGAAGGAAGAAGAGAAATGAATGTGCTTTGCACATCTATTGGAATGCCAGACCGAGCTTGGGTTTGACTGGGTGACCAATACAAATGAAGTCATTCTAGTTTTTTGCGCAGTGGAGTGACGCGTTTTAGAAAAGATGGTCTACAAGGAGTTAACAAGCTAAATCATACTGAAGAGAGAAAACTTGGAAGGAAAAAGATTAAGGAAGGAGCTGGTTGCAGTCATTCGGGCTGAGGTGATGAAAATCTGGACTCGGTCTTTGGCAGTGAGAGCGAGAGAAATGAGTGGTTCTGGATGATGTTGAAATAAAATCACGAGCTGGGGAAAACACGGCTGGCATAGAATTGATGGCAATCAACAAAATCAGTACAAAAGGACTGCTGCACAGTTGGTGATAGAAACAAATACAAGTCACTTCTTTACATTACCTTATTTTTGCTCTCAGTGTGACTCAGTTCTGTTTGGTCGTCATCTAGTGCCGCATGTGGTCATGTTCCTGGCATATGGAGTAATTGTTTCACTACGTCCAAGAGCTTGCTCACTGGGCTCCAGCTGTTCCCTGGTCCACCCAAACTGATCACTGAGCTGTGGCAGATACAATTCCTTTGTCCTGAGGAAAAGGTTTGAAATGAGTCAGAATCTGTTGATTTGTGAATAAAGCAAAACCTTTTACTTGCCAGAGGCTCTGGTTCCCAAAGAGGATGGCACAATGAATCTTGCTTACTTCCTCCATCCACTCCCACTCTACAAATGAGGCCCAACTGGTTGTATGATCCAGGTGCTATCTTGGTCTCTCAAGAGCTAAATAAGGCGCTTTGGAGTTCCCGTGTTAGTAAGGCCAGGGAAATGAATTTGTTTTATTTATTTATCTATTTTTTTAACATATTTATTGGAGTATAATTGCTTTACAATGTTGTGTTAGTTTCTGCTTTATAACATAGTGAATCAGCTATACATATACATATATCCCCATATCCCCTCCCTCTTGCGTCTCCCTCCCATCCTCCCTATCCCACCCCTCTACGTGGTCACGAAGCACCGAGCTCATCTCCCTGTGCTATGCGGCTGCGGGAAGTGAATTTCTGGTAAGCGGGGGAGATGGTTTCTGCACTCCCCATTCTGTGGCCCTTTTGGTGCTGCTCTGTCTTAGGCTGTGGCTTGAGATCATGACACTTTGTCAAGATTTAAGATTATTCTGGACCAGCTCTGTCCAATACACATATGATACACATAATTAATTTAAAATTTGCCAATAGCTGCATTGAAAAAGTTACACAGGTGAGATTAATTTTAATAACATTTTATTTAACTCACTACAACAGAAATATTATATTGATGTTAACAATGTAAAAATTATTAATAAGATATTTCACATTATTTTTTTCCCACTAAGTCTCCAAAATGCGTGCATTTTACACATCTAATACATCTCAATTTGGACTGGCCGTATTTCAAGGGCTCAATCGACACATGTGGCTAGTTGTCATTATAGTGGATAGTGTCATTTTAGACATTTTATTTTTTAAGAAGGACATAGATAAAACTCAGCTTAAATGTGAAGTTCCAATCTGCTCCTTGCAAGTTACTATCCAACTTTGAATTCTCTTATTTTCTCCAAAGTCTTATCTTCCTGGTTTTGCATATTTTTTTAATCTGGTAAAACACTTGTGAGAGAACATAATGGACACCATAGTTCTCTGCTCAGATCCCATCTTCAGGATGGGGATACCCCCAGGCCCAGCCCTGGGAATATGGCTCCCAAGAGCCCATAGCTGCCTCCCTCACTTGGTACTACCCTAGGCCCTGGGAACATTCTCCCCTAAGGTTATGCCCTTTTGGGGTGGCCTGAACCCAATGACTGATGAATGAGGGAACACAAGCCTCTCCTCCCTTACTTCATTTGGGAACACTCTGAAGGGCCATCCAAGTTCCCGAGGCTTCCTTTGCAATCGTACTGCTGGTCAGCATCTTTCACTGCCCCATCCTGCCCTCTTCACTTGCCTACTGGTGGATCTGCTGAGAGATCTTTCTGCTCTCGATCTCACCCCCAAAACAAACCTTGCTTGCATCTCTCCATCTCAGAATCTGTTTCCAGGGAACCCAGGTAAAGAGAGAAGATAAAGTCATCTTTATTCTACAAAAGCAAGATTATAGGCACTGTTTGAAGTGAAGTGAGGAAAAAGCAGGAGGCACGCTTTGATTGATATCCGGGTACTAAACTAGACTTAACCTTTAGGTGAACAAGGCTAGAGCCCTCTCTGACCCTTCCTCTCTATATGTCTGTTCACTCCTATTATCTTTTTTCCTGTATCTTTTGTCTCCCAAAGGCCAAAGTGACAACTGAGTAAAGGGTATGGTCAAAACTGGGATGAATCAGCACTGGGTCAAAGCATGAGAAAGGGGAAATCAATCCTGTTGAAGGGGGAAATCAAGATCTCCCTTGTCTTAAAACGTGGGCTTGTCTGCCACACAGATCTGTGACTCGCAAACATCTGATTTTATTCTCCTGGAGATTGTTGGCTGTTACTATTCCACCTTTAGCCCTCTTGGATGACTTCATATCTCTGTCTTACACACACATACACACACACTCGTCCAGGTTAATGACAGTTTGTTCTGCACAGCACTTCGGATGGCTTTCTTCCAGATCTCACCAAGTCATAATCAATTGATTATTGTTACAGAGAAGACCATTATGATCTAGGGAAGTGGAAGAAGGAAGGCATCATTCCCATCATTTTCCCCTCCCCGCCCCTATACCTCAAGTCCTCTAAATAAGATGAGGTACTTAGTTCTTGGTTCTCCATCTGATTTTTTTCTCTTACCAAAGGTTTTGTGACTGGTTTAATGTCTGGAGTATTCTATTACCTAATTGTTAAATAGAGTGTAGCAAAATAATGATTAAAAGTGTTTTGTGTCCTGCAAATCTTTTCTAGCCCACAAATTCAAGATTGGATAAAATCTTACACAAGGTCGACAGTGTGTCTTTTCCTCAAAAACCTTGCTGCCTCTTTGGTCCTGGAAACATTCAGAGGGGTGGTAGAAAAGAATTTTAGAGCAAGTGGATGTTTTCCTGAAGTATTATGAAAAAAATATTTTTTTCTGGGTATTTTTATCTCGTCTATAACTAAGATATGACCATGTTAGAAATACTGAAACCATAGAAGTCTCTGTGCTTCTATGAAATATTAGGCTTACCACTAGGCTGATACTGTAATGGCACCCAGAGGTCAGTGACTATGGATTTTTCAAAGGAGGGACCCTACATTTAGCGAAGGACAAATTGTGTGCATCATACAGATAAGGAGATCCTGGCATAAATAGTACTTCAGGCTGTAAGATTACGTTTGAAAATATCGAGTAATGCACATTGGATATTTTATTTGAATAAAAGCAAAACTAGAGCAAGTCCTCATGCAGTCAAGCATGGTCCCTCCTGTTTTCAACAAAGGGGATTTTCTTCTTTTACCTTCCATCAGGAAATGGGAGTTTATATGGGAGAAGGCAATGTTGTTGTTCCTTTTTCCTGTTACAGTAGGAACAGGGTAACAACAGAATAAAAGGCCATGCCTCTGTATCACAACAAAAGTAATTTCTCTGACCTTCAGTGTTCGCCAAGAGAGAAATTGTGGGTTTGCACTCATGCCTCAGTGTAACCAGTTGTGGCATCACATTATAGGACAACAAATTCATGCCTGACCAGACTGCGTGTTTCCACAGAGTCCACCATCTGCTTTTCCTCTCTCCTGCCTGCTGTTTCCTTTATCCTTCTTCACAACTTCCTCCCCTGTGACAGTTCATCAGTATGAGCTCTGAGGAGGCAGCATGAAAGGGAGAACTTGCTGCATCAGAGTCGGTGCTAATTAGAGGAAAAGCACAATCCCTTAGCCACCAGATGGTCCAGACAGCCCACAGTCTTTTTGGATCCCACAGGCTCCCATACGACTCCTTGACCACATTAGCTAAGCCCTGCCATTCAAACCGATTGTTACACCAAGTCATCCACCATGAGCATGGAACAGCACAGGGAATGTAGCCAATATTTTATGATAACTATAAATGGAGTATAACCTTTAAAAATTGTGAATCACTATGTCATACACCTGAAACTTATATAATATTGTACATCAACTATACCTCAATAAAAAGTTTTTAAAGTCCCACAAATGTGGCACATGAACTCCACAGACTTTTTTCTCTCTCTCTAGAATTTGATCAAATGATTGCTCTTATAATTAATTATAATATTCTGATACTATTATATGTATATATTTTAAACTACAAGTTGCTGGTGTAAAAAATTAATAAACAGAAACCTCAATTAAGTACAGTTGGGGAGCCACAAGGGGGAGCTCTCATGCCCTGGAGGATAGCAGAGCCCAACTGGAAGAAGAAAGCCTCCTCTTCTTTCCTGGCAAGGATTCGGCCAATGAAAAGCCATGGACTCTTTGTTTACTATAGCCCTCCCAACTTCCTTTTCCCCTCTGTAAAAGAGTTCTTCTTTTGCTGTGCGGGGACTTGCATGTGGCTCACATTGTTGCAGATCCTGAATTACAGTTGTCTACTGATCCTGAATGAACCTATCTTTGCTATAGAAATATCTGGCAATCTATTTATTTCCAAATAAATATTTCCAGCTACCAAAATGTTGACCTGTACTGGGACCAGAGAAGACCTCCAATAGCTCTGGGGTTGGTTAGCAAACAGGTGCAGTATCCACAATAGAGCCCATTGTCACTCACTCCTTTCTTGCCAACCCTGGAGTTTGAAAGCACTTCTTTCTCCTGGATCAGAACTCACATCCTCTTTGCATTTGAAGCTCTCCAGGATTTATTTGAAATCTATTTTAAGGTTTTGTCTTTCCGGTTAAAGCCTTGTTCTGTATATGAGTACCTTTTTGGCATTTTGGTTTGATTTTGAGATCAGTCTGTTTCAACTGAAGCTGGCTAAAAAAGCCTTCGGCTAATTCCTTTGGGAACAGGGTCTGCTTCTCTGAAACTGCTGGTTTTCAGCCTTTGGCCTATTCCTTTGGAAGGGGCTATTCTCTGGAAACTGGCTGAAAAAGCCTTTGGCCTCACTCTTCTGGGACCAAGCTGTTTCCTTAGAATTGGCTGGTACTGCTTGCAAGCTGTTTGAATTGAGCTGTTTGTGCTATAAGCTGTTTAAGCTGTTTGAAAATTGTTCTCTACTCAAGAGAAAAACCTCTGAGAATAGGATCCCAGTTATCTAAATATTTTGAGCGTGTCCCCCTACAAGGTCTCTGGTCAATTTTATGTTTAAAAGCTGTGCTTTTTCCTCATGTTCATTTCCAGAAAAATGGACCCACCTGACCAAAGGCAATTTAGAATATCAATGGCCATTATGGAGAACTTTCGGAATCTCTAAATTTAATTTCCTTAAAACTGAATTGGACTGCAATAGCTCAAAAATTTCCAGAGCTTAGTGGAATGCTTATTTCAATTGGTATTTTAAGGCTTCTCAACATTATCAGGAGTCTAAAATTGCTTCTCTGCAAAATAAGATTTTTAAGATTAACTGAGGCACCAGTCACCAGCACCATCTTCCTCCTTTCCTTCTACACCACCCACGTCTCCTCTATACCCTCAGTTCCCTTATACTCATTCTCTTGCCAGACTTCCCCTTTTCTGAAACTCTACCCACTCCCTTTTCCTCTGAACTTGTCAGAAATTGTCCTTTTTAAATTAAGCCTTCTGTGGATTCAGAGGCTAAACCTTTAATTTCTTATATCCCCTGAAGCAAAGCTGAACTGCGAGCCACAGCCAAAGATTTTTCCAAAGTAACTGAAGGTCCTCACAGATTTGCTGAGGAATTTAATATAGTCATTCAAACTTGTTGACCTGGTTTCTCTGACTTATATCATCTAGTTCATATATTTGTCAGTGAAGGTCAAGCCCAGCATTGGATGAAAACCACTAACTGGGAAAATCCTGAAAGATCTCTAAAATTACAAATGGGAGACCAGCCCCCTAACTTATTATTTGATCAGGCTCAAGCAATCACCAGGCACCTTTATGGAGTCATTCTTAGGGCTTTTCCAAAGCCTGTTAGTTGGAACAAAATTCAAGTTTGCACATAGAATCTGATGAATCTGTTATGATTCTTACAATCGACTTCAGATTATTTTTAAAGAAAATTCTGGCTTTTTTTTTCAGATGCTGATTCTACCTAAGTAGCTTTTAACTTTATGCTTATTAATGAGCTGAACTGTGACCTTTCCCTTCTAGTAAAAAGGACCAGAATGGGATGGGAAACTATGCTTATTCCAGATTTAGCTAATCTGGCACACCAGCTCTCTCAAACTCCAGATGAGTCACCTCAAAAAAATACGGCCAAAATTCTTCAACTCCAGCAAATGAAGTGTCCTAAACAAAACAAAACCTTCCTAGTTTCTTTTACTGTTACAAAGAGCCAGAACATTGAAAAAGAGATTATTGCAAATTTAAGCACTTTAGGCGCCTTCAGTCTTCTAACCAGCTTTTCCAATATCCTCCTGATTCTCAATGACATGGCTCCAAGGACCTACAGGGGCTCTTCTCAGTCTTCTTCACTGGCTTGGAGAAACATTTCTCTAGACTGAGGATGACTCTCTTCCAGTCCTAAATAACATCAGAACCACACTCTTGGTGCTCAGCCCCACTACAACAAAGCAGCCCCTGTCTTGGAGTACTAAAACAGTCAAAATAGTGGGGATCTCTAATGAACCTTAAGAAGTTCCTGTCTCTGAACTTATTCCCTTGTGTTTAGACCCTTTGAGAGATACACCCCCTTTCCTCCTTTGTTCCTCCACCCTTATTCATTTATTAGGCTGAGACTTCTTAGAGAAGTATCATGCTGGTATTTCTTTCTCCCAAAAGTGGAAAATAATTCTGAGATTTGACAGTAGTCCTCAAAATAATCAACCAGGTGAATTAAATAACCCTTTGACATTATTTATTTGTCCAGTCCCTGAAGATACTAGAGCTGTTTCTGAAAACACTGATCTTTTGTCCCTATTGAATAAGCTACCACTTTCCTTATGAGCAAAATCTCCAAATGAAGTTGGCAAAATTCACAGTGCACCTCCCAACAAGTTTCAAATAGAATCCTCAAGACCTCTTGCCAAAATTATCAATACCCTATAAGTAAAGAAACCCTATAACGCAGAAAGCCCATAACAAATGATTACAAGGCTCAAGGCCTCATTAACCCTCATACTAGCCCCATTTTCTCACCTGTGAGAAAAACTAAGGGCCAAAGGTGGAGGTTTGTCCAGGACCTCCAAGCAATAAACAACAGTGCTATCCCTTGACACCCTGTTTTTCTAACTCTCATACATTACTAACATCCATTCCCACCAGAAGTAAATTCTTTACTGTAACTGATTTATGCAGTGCATTCTCTAGTATTGCAGTTGGTGAAGCTAACCAATACATTTTTGCCTTCACTTGAGAAGAAAAATAATTCACCTGCACAGTAATGCCTTGGGCTTTTACTGAGAGTCCTAATTCCTCACAAATCCTGAAGTCTGATCTGGAAAACTTTCCCTGCGCTTACTAGCCCCAATCCTCTGGTTTAGCTGAATGCATTAACGACATTATTAAAAAATCTCAATTGGCAGAATTGGTCAAGGCCCCCCAAATACCTTGGCCAAAAGCATTGCCATTGGTCCTTCTAAATCTCAGATCCACCCCTTTTGGAACTCACAAATTCTCACCCTTTGAGACAGTCATGGGATGCCCAGTGAACTTGGCTCCTGCTTCTTTTGACACACGACTGTGAAAAGGAGACATATTCCAATATTGCAAAGGCCTAATTGCTTCTAATAAAAATAATCATGCTTTGGTAGAGCAATAATTTCACAGTGTGCCCTTGGGAGATGAAGACCTTAAGCATCATACCTTGCAACCTGGAGGTTCATCTACTGGAAAAGGCACTTCCAGAATACCTCTCTTCAACCTTTCTCAAAAGGCCCCTATCAGGTACTACTAACCAACCCCTGTGCTGTCAAACTCCAAGGAATAGACTCTTGGATTCACAAGACACACTTAAAGAAAGCACCAAACATTGACTAGATCATCATCTGGTGACCTAAAAGTAAAGATTTCAGAGAATTGAAGTAGATGACATCAATAAGACAGCTTTCCTAAAATATCCAGACTAGGCATGTTGGAAGTTTGTTGCCAAAACTTTGATGATGACATTATGCTTCAGATGATCTCCAGTGTCTATGATCTTGATAGCATATGGACTTGAGATAAAAAATGCCTGGGAGTTCTCCTTCCTACTCCTCCTTGTTTCTCTAATGTGACCTTAATAGTTTTCTAATCTGGACACTAGGTATGATATATAAGATATTATACCTAGGAAAGGTCCTTCCTGACAGTAAAAGATAAAAGGTCACTGAAACCAGAAAACCTAATGTTGATAAGCAATGCATTCAGAGACTTTTTTTTGGCTGTGCCATGTGACATATCCCTGACCAGGGATAGAACCTGTGCTCCCTGCAGTGGAAGCTCGGAGTCCTAACCACTGGACTGCTAGGGGAGTCCCTCAGAGAAAGATCTTGATCAAAAGGGGGAGATGTAAAATATTAATAGACAGAAACATCAATACAATTGGGAGACCAGAAGAGGGAGCTCTCACGCCCTTCAAGGATAGCAGCGCCCAACAGGAAGAAGAAAAAGTACTCTTCTTTCCTGGCGAGGACACAGCCAATGAAAAGCTATGGGCTCTTTGTTTACTACAGCCCTCTCAACTTCCTTTTCCTCCCTATAAAGCATTCTCCTTTGCTTGCTGTGCAGGGGAACTTGCACTTGGCTCATCATGTTCACGGACCCCAAATAGCAATTCTCTGCTGATCCTGAATAAACCCCTCTTTGCTGGAGAAATATCTGGCAGTCTATTTATTTCAGGTCAACATTAGAAAAATTATCAGAGTGGAGCACAGAATTGATTAGATTATGTATTAATTGAAATTTCACTAATTA
The DNA here is from genome assembly GCF_949987515.2 of Delphinus delphis. NCBI lineage: Eukaryota > Metazoa > Chordata > Mammalia > Artiodactyla > Delphinidae > Delphinus > Delphinus delphis. The sequence goes on from NC_082689.1 coordinate 69,383,697, forward strand.
GAATGTCAAGGGAAGGAGACATGAAGTTCAACTAATTCTCACTGGACTAATCCATAAAACAGATACTTCTCATACATAGTTGGTAATCTTTCCTCAGTTCTCAGGAAAAAATAACTGAATATCTGCAGTAAAATCTCCTATTCCTAATTCTCCATGTTATAATGAACTAAACTGCAATTCATGTTGAAAGGCACCCTGAAACAATAACACAAGGATTAAGTGATAATTGTTAAGACAACAATTGTTAATATCTGATTGTTTAATAATCGTGAGCTTGGCCCTTTACTGGTCACACCTGGAGGTGCTCTCTTTGAGCCATATCTAGCTTGGGCCCACAGTGAGCAGCCAGCGAGCACCAAATCCTCTATATTCTTCTTCGTGCATTCATTCAGATAACAATATTTATTAAGCACTTACTTTACACCAAGAATTGTTCCTATGTCCTTGGGCTATATGAGTGAAACAAGCCAAAAATGGAGATAGTATGTGAGGTAAAGAGGAATAAGCAATAAAAATAATACATACATATATATTCCAGGATATTGGGAAGTGGCAAAATCTATAGAAAAAAAGAAGAGTAAGCTAAGAAAAACTGGAGGTGGAGGGGGGTCAATTTTAAGGGAGTGATTGAGCCCCATTGAGAAGGTGACACAAGCAAAAACTTGAGCCCATGTTGGTAATGTCTTTCCTATTTTCTCATCCATAAATCTTACTTTGCTATCATCATCTTTCCCTACACCGTCTGCCAGACACATTTGCTCCATAGCACAATAGAAAAAAATAGGTAAATGGTAGAAACAGGCAGTTTACCCAGGCAAATCCACAAATGTCACCTACTGTATGAGACTACTTAGTGAAGAAGACCCGCTAATTCATCATATGAATTTTCAGATTTATCTTTTAAACTTTCTGAAACAATATGAAAAATCACATGGTTCTATATTTCTACTAAGGTAAATATTCCCTTCCTACACTGTGCCCTCAACACCATTTGGAGATGACATGGCAGGGACAGTTATGTGTACTTCCAATTCTTACTCTGTTCATCATGGATGAGATCTCTTGACTGCCTGCTTTGGGAGATGAGGGCATGTGTTTTCTTGTCCATCTATCTGTGTTTCTTCACCCCCCTTCCACTTTCCAACTTTGTTAGCTATACATTTAATTTTATTAACATATAAATAATAAATCATTTTGATCAATAATTTCTGACTACAAAATAGTCTTTTGTGATTTGTCTACATGAATTGTAAAAATGTAAAACCAATAAACACTCAAACTATTGTGACTAGGTAAGTATTGCTTTTGAGCTAAATGGTTTAGCAGGATTACATTTCTTTCTCTGTGGGTCTAACAGAACTTCTCATGCTGCTTAGTAGAGAATGTTTGTAAGATCCTACTTTTACATACCATCAATTACTTACCTACTTTACATCAATACCATCAATTACTTCCATCAGTTGTGTGACTACTGGGACTCTTCTTTACAAGTGGCATGAAAAACAATTCAAACTTAGAAAAAATTAGTTATGCAAAGGAATAGATCTGTCTTTAGAAAAGACTGGAGACGGGGGTTCCCAAAATGCTAGCATCGGGTTTTCAAAGACCAGATTCTTTCTTTCTTGGCTCAGCTTTTCTCTCCCCTGAATGATGACTTCAGTACTTTCATGCCTCATTTTGCTGAAATACACCCTCAAGTTCCTTCCTAAGAAAGGATATCTGGGGTGTAAGCTTTCTGAGTTTTCATACATCTGAAACTATCTTCATTTTGTCCTCATATTTGACTCCTATCTTGACTAAGTAGATTCTAGCGTGACAAGCATTTTCTCTCAGAACTTTAAAAACATTCCACCTTTGTTCTGCAGCATCTAGTTGGCAGATGGTAAATTTGTTGTCAGTCTAATTCTTGCTCCTTTTGTAGGCAATTTTTTCTCTCTGGAAGAATTTAGAATTTCCTCTTTGTAATTAATATTTTAGAAGTTCACAGTTATATGTCTTTGTATGAGTTTTTTCTCATATTTTGCCCTGGGCATTTTGTAGGCCCAGAAGATGTATTTTCTTCTTCATCTTTGGGAAATTCTCTTGCCTTCATTCTATAATAATACTTTCCCTCTGCTTTCTTTGACATTTCTTTCTCAAACTCCAACTAATTGGATGTTGGACTTTCTGAGTTCATATTCTATGGGTCTTACCTTTTTCATCATATTATCCATCTTCGTCTTTCTGTTCTGAGAGATTTCTTCAATTTCATTTCCCAAAACCTATATCGATTTTTAAAAATTTGGCAATCGGTATTTTCAATATGTAAGAGCTTTTTTAATATTACTTTTTCATAACCTGTTGTCTAAATTGTGGCAATATCTTATTGAATCACAGTGAGGATGCTAATTCAAGCTTTTAAATTTTTTTTAAATTTTAGCTTTATTGGGGTATAACTGACAAGTAAAATTGCAAGATATTTAAGGTGTAAATCGTGGTTATTTGATATACATATACATTATGAAAGGAACCCCCCTTGAGTTAATTAATACATGCATCACCTCACATTTTTTGTAAGAATATTTAAGTTCTTCTCTCTTAGCAGCTTTTGTTTGTACAATACAGTGTTATCACCTGTAATCACCATGCTTTACATTAGATCCGCAGACCTTATTCAGCTTATAGCTGAAAGTTTGTACCCTTTACCAAGCTCTCCCTATTTCCCCAGCAGCCACTTTTCTACTTTGTGTTTATGAGTTTGACATTTTTTTAAAGATTTTATGTGTAAATGTTAACATGACATATTTGTCTTTCTTTGTCTAGTTTATTTCACCTTGCATAATGCCTCCCAGATCCATCCATCTTGTTACAAATGACAGGATCCCTTCTTTCTCATGGTTGAATAATATTCCATTGTATATGTATACCAGAATTCCTTATCCACTCACCTGTTGATGGACACTTAGGTTGTTTCCATATTTTGGCTATTGTGAATAATGCTGCAATGAACATGGGAGTGCAGATATCTCTTTGATATCCCTTCTTCATTTCCTTTGGATATGAGCCAGAAGTGGGATTGCTAAATTCAAGCTTTTTTAAAGGTTGTCTTCTGTTCTCATAATTATCTTCCTGGTCATTTTTTTCCATTTTTCTTGAGTGTCTTTTTTTTTTTTCCTACTTGTCCTTCTTAGTGTCTTTACTTTTCTTTCATGTTTTAAGGTTTGGATTCTTCTTTTTTTAAAAAAAATATTATCCTTGTCTACTGATGCTTGGTTTTTGTAGCAGACATAAGAATGAGTGAAGAATGGAGAGACCCTGTTATGCAGGTGGGGCTTGTCAGCTGGTGGGTTTTGTTTAAGGATAAGAGGTCAGGAAGCCCTTGAGCTGGAGGACTGAATTTACTTTGTTGCACTGACTCCCAGCTGGCTCCTCTGGTACTCCACAACAGTAGTTTAATATCTCTTAAAATTTAATCTTTTGTTTTTTGCCTGGGGTAAATGCTCAGCTGCAGACTGTTTTGCATCCAGAGATGAAGAGTCTGTATACGGATGTCTAACTAGCCTCCTTTTTTCCGGCACCATTTCTCTCTCTTGCCCTCAGTGGTAAATGCCATTTCAATTCTGGAACTGTTCCATGCAAGTTTCTTTCTAGATGTGTCCCAGGCAGTTGCTATTTCTGCTCTGCTTTATCCACTGGTAATACTCTCTCCATCTCTCCATTGTTACATGCCTTATCCTTTTCTTCCTTTTGCAATCAGTTTAATGGTGTTTCAGAAGGCAAAGAAATTGATGTACATGTTCATTCTACCAGTTTGATCTGGGAATCTCTCCAAATCTTTTATAAAGAGCTTAGAATGTGAGTCAGTGTATTTCTTCCCCCTCCACAAGTATTGCCATAATTTGAGGTAAATTAAGTTCCCAGATATACATCTCAAATGATCCCTTGCCTCTCACTGTTTTGACAACTATTTATATCTCTAGGTACCTTCCCTTCTTTCCTCTTCCTCAGTCACTACTTCTGGATCCACACCTAGACCTTGTCAGCACTTTGAACTGAAATCTTAAACTGAAACCTGCTCCTTTCTGGTAACAACTTCTTTACTTCCTATTTTATCACTGGCCTCATCAAGATATCCAGCTTATTAGCCCATCTAATATCTTCCTTCTGCTTTACCTCCTCCTAGATCCAGTCTCGATTACACATCCCATCACTATATACCCTCTTGGCAATAACTTAAACATGGACCAATCAAATCGTGTTATAGAATAAGACTGTTTGGGTTCATGTGCCATTGCTACTGCCCACATTGCTCATGAACACATAGTCATAAGCTATATGACTGTGAGGGAGTTACTTAAATTTTCTGTGCATCCATGTCCTTATGTTTCATTATGAAGATCATAATGGTACTAATGTTCTGAAGATGAAATGAGAGAGTACAGGTACTGTGCTTAGAAAAATGTCAGGATTAATAAAAGTGTTCAGTAAGCATTAGCTATTAGTAGTAATATTCTCTACTCTAAAATACTAGTGAAGTAGCAGTGTCTTTAATAAGTTTTATCAAAGTATATAAAACGCTTACACATTCAATTTAAACTATTTAATATGATCAAGTCTATTGATTAACTACTTCTAAGGAAATGTAATATTTGCATTTTTATTTTTTTAAATTTATTTATTTTATTTTATTTATTTTTGGCTGTGTTGGGTCTTCATTGCTGCATGCAGGCTTTCTCTAGTTGCGGCGAAGGGGGGCTACTCTTCGTTGTGGTGCACTGGCTTCTTATTGTGGTTGCTTCTCTTGTTGTGGAGCACAGGCTCTAGGCACGCAGGCTTCAGTAGTTGCAGCACACGGACTCAGTAGTTGCGGCTTGTGGGCTCTAGAGCGCAGGCTCAGTAGTTGTGGCACACGGGCTTAGTTGTTCCACGGCTTGTGGGATCTTCCTGGACCTGGTCTCGAACCCATGTCCCCTGCATTGGCAGGCAGATTCTTAACAAGTGAGCCACCAGGGAAGTCCAATATTTGCATTTTTAAACTACATCAAAACACCCAAAGAAACAGGTTGTTTCCATACTGTTTCTTTTCTAATCCAACTTGACTGTTAACTCTCTGGGCCACTAAGGAGACCTTGCCCTAATTATTAGAGGATAATAAACCACTGGCATCTAATTATAACATCTATTAAGAAAGTAGGTATCAATTACAAACTAGGAGGCATGTTGCTTCATATTCTCCCTCTTGTAACAACTGGGGTTTTAGAAAATAAATCAGATTCAAAAGTAGTTTAAGCTGTATCATTTTTCATTGATGCTGTTATGTCACGTCTTCCAGATCAATAACTATGGGATAGTTACTATGAGCTTTGACAATCTTAGCTCTTCTTTTTATTATTATTATTATTAGTTATTTATTTATTTAGGTTGTGCCAGGTCTTAGTTGTGGGTTGTGCGGTCCTCAACACAACTAGTTGTGGGTTGTGCGGTCCTCGCATGTTGTGGCATGCGAACTGTTAGTTGCAGCAGGCATGTGGGATCTAGTTCCCTGACCAGGGATCGAACCAGCATCCCCTGCATTGGGAGGCAGATTCTTAACCACTGTGCCACCAGGGAAGTCCCAATCTTAGCTTTTCTTGACTTAGGTCTCAAATATCTTTGATGTTGGGTATTCTGATGAATCCCTTAATTTAAACAAGTCCCTGGAGGAAGACCTTCTAACCCCAGGTACTATATAACTACTGCTCTGATGATCAGACCTCAATTCTAACAAAACTCTAACCAAGTTAACATTTTGGACACAGTCCCTGCACAGTAAGACTGTGGTCTTTTGAGTCATGTGTAACAATGTCCTCTGAAGATGTGAGGATTACGCATATTTTAGCTGTAATTATTTTACCATCACCCCCTTAAGATGTGTTTCAAAAGAAAATCAATGAGATGTTAATTAAAAATTTTATTTATTTATTTTTAAAAACATATTTATTACTTTGGAATCAGCTTCAGGAATTATCACAAAGAAGCAATATAACATAGTAACATTGGTTCCTGTTGGAATCTTGGGCAAGTTACCTAATTTTTAAGGGCTCCGTTTCCTAATCATTAAAATGAGTTTTGGTATGAGTTAAATGAAATGTATTAAAACACTTTGTATAAAACAGTTGACAGGAAATTTTTACCAAACCTGAGGAATCAAATGGGCAGGCATGGCCTTCTTTGGAGCAAATTTTTATTTTAGAGTATCACTCAAACTTAATTAATCTATTTTAGCTTTTGGTTAATGAATGCATGTCTCTTTATCTCCCTACCCCCAACTAAAAACACAACATCCTTATTTATGCTTTCAGCGTCATCTTAACCTTCACACTGTAGGAATATATAGCTGAATGTGTTTTCTCGGAAAACATCTAAATCAAAATCATTTTTGGCAGACACACAGTGGCTATTACTAAATAGTTCTAGAAAGCTCTCTTAGCAAGCTAAGGATTTATGTTATAGTTAACTTATCCAGTGGGCTTACTAAAATGCAGTCATATTCTAAATTAAGCCTTATACAGTCCATCTCTGGAAAAAGCTCACTTGAGCCTCCACTATCCTAATTCTTTTTTTTTTTTTTTTTTTTGCGGTACGCGAGCCTCTCACTGTTGTGGCCTCTCTCGTTGCGGAGCACAGGCTCCAGACGCGCAGGCTCAGCGGCCATGGCTTACGGGCCCAGCCGCTCCAGGGCACGTGGGATCTTCCGGACCAGGGCACGAACCCGTGTCCCCTGCATCGGCAGGCGGACTCTCAACCACTGTGCCACCAGGAAAGCCCACTACTGTCCTAATTCTTGCTCTTAATTGTTTACAGGCCAAAGTCATACTTTCTATTTCCGGAGCAATGAATAGATCCAGAGTTGCTTTCTGAGAAAAGTCCCAGTCTTGGCAAAAATAGGACTTGAATTAAGAATCACAAACATGAGCCATGTTTACTTTCTGTCTCTCCTTCTGAGTCCGTGCAGCAGTCAACAAACCCAGAAAAGTAGGTTCTTTTCTACTAAGCACAAACTTAGATTCAGGCTCATTCTCAGCAAGAGCTCCAGAGAGGGAAAAGAAACAAATATGTAAGGACTTACTTGCCAAGCTTGTAGAAGAATGCAAGCTTCCTGAAGATGCACACTGTGGCTTATTCATATTTGTTTTCCCAACAAAAATGTTGATTAGATATTAACTAACTGTCTAAAATAAGAATACTAGTCAGTTTCCTCAATGTTTAAAAAAATGTTAGTATAAGCATTTTCATTTTGACTCTAGAAGAAGAAAAAGTCAGTGAAGATGTTATAAAATTAAAAGAATCTAAATTTTTTTGTGGGAGTACTTGTTTGGATGAAAATTAGAGCATTTACACATTATCTCAAAGAGATGGACATTTACAGTTCTGTTATAAGCAATGTATCCCTAACTCATGGAATCAGATGGAAAAAATCTTGACATCTTTATTTCTGCAGTCAGTCTCATTTTTCTTGAAACCATTCAAACCAGTCAGAATTTTCCAGAAGTTGCAGTTTGAATCACCCAACCATCCCAAGGAAAAAGCAAACAAAAGAAATGTGTTTTAGCCTATAATTTTCCTTCTCACTAACAGTTTCAATTTAAATTTCTCCCTCTTAAAGCACCCTGATTTCTCCTTAGATCCTGTCAAAATGATTTTCTTGCAGACACCCACACTTGACTGCAGTCCTAAGTGGTACTCAGACCAGTCACACACATCAGTGCATTTTTAATTGCTAAAGCCAAGAGTAACCATTTTAATCATGCCCTAATCATTTATTATAGTCAGTTTCTCTTCAGGATGTAAAGTCATGGGAATAACTCACTAAAAAGTACTTGCGGACTTTGAGGCTTTGGCAGGCTGGGACAGAACTTCTGAGAACACGTTGTGTGAATTTTCCAAAGAAGGCAATCAGTCCCAGAGGACCCACATGGGAGCAGTCCATTTGGGACCTGGCTGGTGGCTTTTATCTTGCATTTGAGGATCTCACAATCACACGGAGATGCCCACAAGCATATAGCATGACTTGGATGTTTATCTTAATGCTAGCTTCAGTTTGTAAAGAGCTGACCCCATCAACTGGAAAGGAAGGAGGGGCTCCTCTCTAACTCAGGGTGGTTACATCTCTCTGTCAGTAAGTGCTTAATGACTCATTTTCCTCAACAGAATTTTCATAAGGCTGGAATTCAGAGAGGGATGTCTGGAGAATGTCTAAGAGGAAGTTCATAAGCCACCGTCCTGCTCTTTGCTGGAGAAAGCCTCCCATGGTAATCAGACCAGTTGAATAAAGCAAACAGCAAAAGATTTCAGGAACATTTCCTCATTACTTTTCATGAAAAATCCATGAAAGCTCACCATGAAGTTTGTTTTAGTCAGGTTGAGACCAGTACAAATGTCCGAAGAAGAAAACCATTAGTGGAAGAACTAAAAGACAGTAGGTTAACAACCGTATTTATGTGGAACAACAGAATCTATCCAAATGAATTGCATTGAACCAGCCGATATACTCCAAGAAACTGGTGTGTGTGTGTGTGTGTGTGTGTGTGTGCGCGCGTGTGTATGTGTGTGTTTTAATTCAGACTACCATTTTACTGATGTCAAGTTGACCAATTGCCTTGGATTTATGTAAATTTATCCAAAATGAAATTGTACATACAACTTACTTCTCTTCTCAAATGCTTTTTTATTTATTTTAAAGGCTTTATAATTACTAACTGTTCTCCTCTCTCAGAAGCTATTCTGAGAGGGAAGCAAAAATATCACTTTTGCAAAGCCATTTTCATTCTTTCAAAGGTCTGCTGGTAAATTATTCTTACTGATCTTTCCATCTTTCTGGCCTGTGCATACACACCTAACCCATCCTAAATTTCACCAGATGGCATTTTATTTCTTTAAAGTAAAGCAGTCGTGGGTTTAGACAGTTGAATTTTTAAACTTCTGTATTTACTGAAAGTGCATATGGTGCTATATGGACAAAGAAATTGTGCTGAAAGAAAAACATTTCTGTCTGCAGTACCTCATAATCTCCCAGAGGAAGAAAAGAAATTGCAGTAATGTGGTGTCTTTCTCACAAAATCTTATGTGACTTTAATTTTCTCCCTCTGCTAAAAATGAGATATATGTGTACTGTACACACCTGGAATTTATATTATTTTAAATTCTTCTTTTGGTTGCAGATAGAAAGGTTATCCAAAACCCAATGACTTGCCAATGTGATCTGTAAGTGATTTCTAGAAGAAAATGAAACAGAAACCTAAACTTGTAAAAAATAATTAAAAAAAAAACTTCTGTGTGGCAACGTAAGCAGATGTTGGTGTAGAATTTACAAGGATGAGAATGCTATAAAACCTCCCTTGAGCCACTCACAGTTCATTTCAAGGCCAAGAACGCCCCCAAAATCTGTTTCTGATTTTACAGAAATCTTTTGAAATTTGGCACGGTATTCAAAAGTCTGTGGAAAGAAAAAAAAACCCTTGCCCTAGCTTCGGCTTCCAACTACGAAGACAGACTTACTTCTTTCAACGGTTTTCACAGATCCGGTGACCCACGCTCTGAAGTCAGAATTAGCTAACTTTCAAAAACATCTGGAAAAAATGAAGGTTAGTATATGCAGCCTCAGATACTTGCTAAAGCATGGGGGCTGGCTGAATTGAGCGCAATCAGAGTTTTCTATCGTTTAGAAGGTGAGGATTTGTACATAAGTATGTACTTCCTGGAGTGGGTTGGGATTGGGAAATTTGTTCTAAATATACTGTAGAAACATTTCTCCTTGCAGAGCTGGAAGAATTCCAGCAATTATAGCCAGATCAGTGGAAGACAATCAAAAGCTTTATGGGGAGGGAGAAAGAGGATTTAGGTGTAAACAAAAGCTTGCCAATTCTACTATTTAGCAGAAACCATTTATATGTCTAATTTTCTTTATTTTATGCAGACATGGTTAAAAATTGTACTTGGAGTTGCCACTTCTGCTGTGCTTGCCTTATTGGTGATGTGCATTGTTTTACGTCCTTCAAGAGGTAAGAATTTTCTCTAATTTGCTCTGTCTGCCTAGAATACTTCGGAAAATGCACTAGTGCTTGGTCACAAGTGATCGAACATTTCCTAAGTGCTTATTTTCCAAAGTAAATCTGTTATTTCTAAGAAGACTTATAAGCTCCCAGATATGTTGTTGAGCAACCAGAAATACTGAGGAATTTAAGGCATGGGTAGGAAGAGGTTTCCAGCATTATTTCAGCAATAGAAAAACCTGAGTGCTCTTCTATATCACCCCTACATCTCTGCAAAGTATGTGCTAAATTCCAAGCTTTGACAGGCCTTTAGAGACAATATTTTTAACTAACATTGCTTTCGTTATTGGATTGCCTCATGGAAAGTAAAGATGAGTAAGAATGGAAAAGTTAAAACAGAACCTATGGAAATTTTTATTATGAGTCTTTCCAAAAATTTAGGGAGGCAGTCAAGAATAGAGATCTCGAGAATAGCTGCATAGAAAAAGTGAAATTGTTGTTCTAGATGCAGTAGCCAAGAAAATCAAGTTAGAAGACTAAATATTATTAAGCAAGCGTTATGTTTAGTTATAAATTTATCCTTTTTAGAAAAGCTTAGATTAAGATTGATCTCACTTTGCTAAAACTTGGGAGACTGATGTTGGGGGCTAGTTTGGATTTAAATTAAGACCCTGTCTATAAATATTTCAGTGATATTAGAGAAATAGATTTTTATGAAACTCTGAAAAGAAGCTCAAGTTCTAAACAGGAAAAATGTACAATAATAACAGGTCTTCTGCCTTGGGGTCCAGGGAAAGGAAAAAAGTTTGTATCAGCAAATATTAAAATCTTATGATAGCTAAAGTGGAAAATATCTTTGGTTAAAAGCTAACTGACAGTAAAGGAAGATCAATGACAAGCCTTTAGCTAAAGAAAGTATGAGTCCTGAATGATTTGTTGCTTTAAAAAATGAAATATAGAAAAATATTTTGAAAAATTCAAAATGCTCATGGGATTTTCACAGAATTACAAAATGAAGAGGTTAACCAATAAAACGAAGGCAATGTTCCTGTATTTTCAGTGTTGATTTTCAGTCCTCATTCCTCTCTGCTAGCACAAGATTATTCTGAGGCTGTTGAGATAGCCCGAGTTCACATTTTTTATATTTTTTCAAGTTAAAATTATTTTCAGACTGGTGTCTTTCCTCGTTTGGGGGCCATATTTTCCTCACACCAGCAATTGTCAGGTAGTAAATTAGTTCCTATTGGCCCTTTGGATGTTAATACATTCAAAATTAGTTCCTGAATTTTAAAGAAAACTCCCCAGTCCTTGAAATGGACACTTTGCTCCATCAGAAACAAATGTTCTGAGAACAAAAGTGTGTGGATTTTATGGTGAACCTGCACCTTGTCTACAGGCAAGGATGGGTTGCATTTGCACTTTGGAATTATAGAGTCATAATTTCTAATAAGAAATACACTACAGTTATAGTATATAACTATACACATTCATAGATATTTGTCTAATTATATATAATCCCAATTCTTACCCTCTCCCCAAGTTTAACATAGATATATGTGATAATCTACATATATTATAAAAGTCCTATGTTCTTTATAAGCTAATTTTCTGTTTCAACCAACAGGAGATTCTCAGAGCAAAGTAATTTTCAGATAGAGTGAAATAATCAGTTTAAGCTTCAGATGAAATTTTATTTATTTATTTATTATAAGTTTTTTGGAAGTAATTTAATATTTTATTTATTTATTTATTTTGGGCTGCATTATTTATCTTCTTCGCTGCGCGTGGGCTTTCTCTAGTTTTGGTGAGTGGGGGCTACTCTTCGTTGCGGTGCACAGGCTTCTCATTGCGGTGGTTTCTCTTGTTGCAGGGCACGGGCTCTAGGCGCACAGGCTTCAGTAGTTGTGGCATGTGGGCTCGGTAGTTGTGGCATGCGGGCTCAGTAGTTGTGGTGCATGGGCTTAGTTGCTCCACGGTATGTGGGATCTTTCCGGACCAGGGCTCGAACCTGTGTCCCCTGAATTGGCAGGCGGATTCTTAACCACTGCACCGCCAGGGAAGTCCCAGATGAAATTTTAGTACTCTTTCAGCAACAGAAAATCATAAAAAAGCTGAGAACTATTTTTTTCCATAATACCATTCTTTTTCTATTCTAAGTTTGCTGAAGAACTTATCAGAATGTCAGAACTTGTCAGAATGTTAAGTAAGTTGTACAGGGGACAGTTCATTTATCTACTTTCCTGAGCAGGACCGGGGTTGAGACTCTTCTTGCCTTGAGTCAGTGGTCCAGGCAGCCCTGATGTGAAGTGTGCCCTGATGACTCCCCTCTTTTCTCCTCACACCCTGCTCCTCAGCCATCCCCAGTGTGGAACTTCAGGTCCAGTTCTCAGTCTCACATCTGCCCAGTGGCTGGTGAGGGAGGATCTGAGGTGGCAAGGCAGGAGAAGGGAAGGAGAAAGGGGAAGGAAGAATGGAAAATTCAGAGCCAAACAAGCTTCTCTTTAGCCTTCTTTTCACACTTCATCAGAAATCCGATTACCTCCCATTTGCCTTAAGCGCCCTCGTATTCCTAACCCAGGATTTATGCACCAGCATTAAGAACAGTCTTCCTTTGAGAAACTTAAGGACCCCATTATGAAACACTCATTCATTTATTTATATAATAACAAATGAAGTCCCACTAGTTAGTCCTGCTCAATGAATTGAGTTCCACCTGCCCATCATTGTGCTAGTTGGGGAAACAAAGATACTGCGATTTAGACTTTCCTCTGAAAGCACGGTAAGCACCTAGTCTGGATGCTCAGTTGTCACCACGAATATGAGATCAGGAGTTCACTTAGACCACCGGCTCACTTAAACCACTGAGTGTAAGTGAAAGAAGAAGAGAGAGGGGCTTTTCCAAGGAGGGAGCAGGTCCCAGGAACACCAATCTCAGGATTAAAAGAGCTTTGGAGGAATCAGGCAGGATTTTAGGAACAAATAGGGCAACAGAATGGTGAAATGAGAAAGATTCGTTTAGCTCACTCACATAATCATAAAAATAACAGACAACTTTTTTGGGGACTGCCAAGTTTTCCTTTTTTTATTTTCACTGAATGGGAAACACATATGAGTTTCCACCCCTTAGACCCAGGCCGTCCTCCTTGGCCTCAGCCTACACTACTCCTTCAACCGATTCCCTTTCTTTTCTCCTGTCTCTATTTTTTCTCTTGAGATTCTTCTTCCCAAGCATCACTCCTCTTCCTGTGTAAAGATGCAACCAAACCAAGAGTGGAAACTAAGCTCCTCGCCTTTTCCTCGTTTTCGCCAACCCCAAGGATAAATACAGAACTTTTTGTTTCAAGAGATATACAGAGGTGACAAGACAAAAACCAAACACACAAAAAGCTAGAATTGGAAAGTAACAGAAGCTACAGAATTTTGCAAGTAAATTCTATATGGCCTTGCTTCATGATTAATAGTTTCTGAATTCCTGGACCTTTGCGAAAGGAATTGTGGGAGCTATCTGCACTTTTCTTGATTTCTGTCAAGAATAGAGTTCCCTACATGGTGATAAGCAAACACTCAATAAACACTAACTATTTTTTCTAAGATTTCTAACATTTTGTAGCAGCTTAATAAATGGTAGCTACCATTTTATTGTGCTCTCCATCATAGCACACAAAGATGGCAACTAGACCTTCTGTGTGATGTATTTTGATTTCAATAATGCTCTTCTTAAGTCTGAGAGTAGGGAGTACTTATCCCTGGGCAGCATCCCTGTTCCTATCCCCCACCTCCTTGGATCAAAAACAAATATTTTTTCAGAAATTTTGTGTGCAAGGCCCTCATAAAGGACATTGGCAGCTCTGAGGCAAAAGCAAGATTGAAAAAAGGAAGAGATATGATAAAGGAAGCTGAGGTGGGTGAGGATGCAGAATAAGACTGAGTGAGAGAGAAAGAAGAGGGAGATTATGTAGTGTGGAGAAATCCAGGTTCTCCTGGGCAGGGAGGACCTCTAGTATCTGCTGTGAAAGGAGAACCATCATTAGCCTAGCCTCAGATCTCCCTGAAGTCCTCCTGTCTACCTTTGCACACTTTTTCTTTTATTGTTGTTGTTGTTGGTGGTGGTGGTTTTGGCCTGCAGTGTTTTATACAAGTTTGTATTAGTTGTCAACTTTTTAAAATCAGAAGATTTCACATAGAAATGTACATTTTTGGCTCCTTTTAAAATATTAGATCTGGCAACATTGGGCCCAAGGTAATAGTTGACTGAGAAACAGTTGTCTTTAGATTGACAGTGAATTCTCCAGTTTGCTACGTACCCCAATAGAAAATAGAAAATATTTTCTATTTTATTTACACAAGGTACCATATTCACTTACAACATCTGCTTGACTCCTATAAACACTTGGATTTTTAACCTTTGGACTGAAGAAGCTGTAGTATTCTTCCTGAGATTGAAAATAGCAATCTACTGAATATGAAAAAACAGAGATTAGCATCCATAGTTATCCATTATCCACAATACCCAGTCCACTGTGCTCCTGGATACTTCGGTTATTTGTTCAACGAATTATTTATTGAGCACCTTCTAACTACTAAGCACAGGTATAAGGCATGAATGACAAGGTCTCTGGCCTTAGGAAAGGACAATCTGATAATAAACAAGTAAATAAGTGAATTAATAGAGTATTTCAAATTCGTAAAAGTGCTACAGAAAGCAACTGGAGTGGAGGCTGTGTTAGACATCTAGGACTGCCATGACAAAATATCACAGACTGGGTGGCTTAAACAACAGAAATTTATATTCTCACAGTTCTGGAGGCTGGAAGTCCATGATCAAGGTATAGTCAGGTTTAGTTTTTCTGGAGGCTTCTCTCCTTGGCTTGTAGATGGCTGCCTTCTTGTTTTGTCCTCATATGGCTTTTCCTCTGTGCATGTGCACTCCTGGTGTCTCTTCCTCTTCCAATAAGGGCACCACCAGTTCTATCAGATTAGGGCTCCACCATTATGGTCTTACATAATCTTAATTACCTTGTTAAAGGATTTATCTACAAATACAGTTCCATTGAGGGTTAGAGTTTCAATTTATGTATTTTGGGGGGACACAATTCAGTTCATAACAGAAGTGGTCAAGGAAGGCTTCTCTGAGATTATATTTGAGCCAAGACCTTAAGGACTGAAGGACGCAAGCTGGGGTCTAGACCCTCAATGCAGAGGGAAAAGCAGATACAAAGGCTCTGAAGCAGGAAAGTATATTTGGGAAGTTCAAGGAATCAAAAGGAAAGTGATAGCTGTGAGGCCAAAATTATGTAAACAAATGAACACAGGAAAATACATATATACATATGTACTTATGACTGTACACACATATGTAAAATTTATAGTGATTGCTTACTTAGGTAAGTAATACCTTATATAATTTATTTCAGAATATATCTGAAGTCACAGATGATTTAGACAGAATATAAATCAATATTTTATAAGAATAAATATCATTTAGAATGTCTATATTTTGGGCAGAAAACCATTGTTACTATTATCATTATTGTTACTATTACTACTATTATAACCTCAACAACCACTTTTTATAAAATAAGATATTTGTGAGACCAAATTAGCATCAAAGGAGATGTGAATATGTTTTTAAGGCTTAAAATTTTCCCAGTATCAACATTCAGAACTGTGAAACAGATTCCCTCAAATATCTTAAGAGTTTTAAGCTTATTTATTCACTGTTCTTTTGGAGGAAATATGGGGAAGTCTAAAGTGCTGAGGAAAAGTTTCAGAAAGTTCATGGACATAACAGAGCTTTTGAGTTGAGTGTAAACACATCAACCTTGCAGATTACATTTCTCTATTTTGCACTTGGATTTTAAAATCACAGAAGGCGAATCTTGGAAAATTCTTTGAGTTTTGTCAAATTCTAAATAATTTAGAAAATAATCCAAGTCTTTGGATGACTCCTATTATGCAGAGGAGTTTACCTGTCTCTGATTTCCAAAGCAAATTGTTACAACTTACACAAGAATATCTAGTCACATATAGTCCTTGAGAAAAACATGTTCTAAAGTTCAAATAGGGGAGGTGGAATCAAGGCTAAAGGTTCTTAAGAACCAGAGACAGTCAAACTGAGCCTTAAAATCTAGCAACATGTTAGGCATAAATTAAAATAATATTTCAATGGGATAATCAATACTAATCAGTCTTTTACTTACTTATTGGTTATTATATATAGAGCAAAGAATTTATTTTTCATTTTAGTATCCTTGTGAATTAACCAAAATTATGTAGTAAAAACAGAATCATTTACAATCTTTATTAACCTTTATTCCTGTTAATAATAAAAAAAATAGGGTTGCTTAGTATCTAAATTAAATTTTTTTCAAACTGATTATGGTTTTTATACTCGGTAGAAAAACTGATATGATAGGACTCCTTAAAGGAACAGGATAGAAAGACTGTCAAAAAATCAGATAACTTAGAAGAAAAGAACAAATTTCTAGAAAGATACAAACTACCACAATTCACTCAAGAATAAATAGAAAACCTGAATAGAACTATAACAACTGAAGAAGTTGATTTAGTGATTTTTAACTTCCTGCAAAGAAAACCCCAAGCCCAGCTGGCTTCACTGGTAAACTCTACCAAACTTTTTAAGAATTATTACCAATCCTTCACAAACTCTTCCAAAAAATAAAGGAGAACACGTCTCAACTCACGCTGTAAGGCCAGTATTGCTGTGATACAAAAAATATTCAAACACATTACAAGAAAAGAAGTTACAGACCAATAGTAGTTACAGACCAGTATTTATTATGAATATAAATGGAAAAACACTGAACATAATACTAGCAAGTCAAATACAGCAATGTATAAAAAGGACTATTCACCAAGACCAAGTGAGATTTATCCCAAGAATGCAAGGTTTAATATCCAAAAATCAATTACTATAATAAGCTATATTAATAGAAAAAAGGACAAAAATGACATGGTCATTTCAATAGACACAGCAAAAGTATTTAACAAAACACAGCAGCCTCTCATTGTAAAAACACTCAGCAGACTAGAAATAGGAGGAATTTCCTCTATCTGATAAAGGGCATCCACAAAAACCTCACAGCTAACACCATACGGGTGAAAGATTCAGTGCTCTTCCCCTAAGATCAAGAGCAAGACAGCATGTCTGCTCTTACTTGTGTTTAATATTTTATTGGTGGTTGTAACCAGGGCAATTAGATAAGGAAAAGAAATAAAAAGTATCCAGACTGGAAAGGAAAAAGTAAAACTATCTCTATTTGCAGATGACATTGTTTATAGAAAATCCTAAGGAATTCACCAAAAAATATTGGGACTAATAAACAAGTTGAGAAAATTTGCAAAACACAAGACCAATATATAAAAAATCATTTGGATTTCTATACATTACCAATAAACAATACAAAAAATATATAAATAAATGGAAAGAGATCCTATATTTATAGATCAGAAAACAATATGTTTAAGATGGCAATACTCCCCAAATTTATCTGCACATTAAATGCAATCCCTATCCAAATCCCAGATGACTTTTTCTTTTGCAGAAATTGACAAGCTGATTCCAAAATTCATATGGAAATGCAAGCGATCCATAATAGCTATATTGAAAATGAAGAACAAAGTTGGAGGAATCACACTTCCTTATTTCAAAACTTACTACAAAGCTTACATAATCAAGACCATGTGATACTGGCATAAGGATAGAAATATAGGGACTTCCCTGGTGGCGCAGTGGTTAAGAATCCACCTGCCAGTGAAGGGAACACAGGTTTGAGCCCTGGTCTGGGAAGATCCCACATGCCATGGAGCAGCTAAGCCCGTGTGCCACAACTACTGAGCCTGAGCTCCAGAGCCCGTGAGCCACAACTACTGAGCTCGCGTATCACAACTACTGAAACGCATGCGCCTAGAGCCTGTGCTCTGCAACAAGAGAAGCCCCCACTCACCGCAACTAGAGAAAGTCTGAGCGTAGCAACAAAAACCCAACGCAGCCAAAAATAAATAAATTAAAAAAAAAAAATAGACACATAAATCAATCAAATAGAACTGACAGCCCAGAAATAAGTGTAAAAGCCTTACATTTATGGTTAATTGATTTTCAATAAGGATGCCATAGCAATTTAATGGAGAAAGTCTTTTCAACAATTGGACAACTGGATATCAACAGGTAAAAAATGTTGGACCCACTTCCTCACACCATACATAAAAGTTAACTCAAAATGGATCAAAGACGTATATGTAAGAGCTAAAACTATAAAACACTTAAAAACAAAACCTAGGGATAAATCTTCTTGTCCTTGGATTAGGCAGTGGTTTCTTAGATACGACCCAATGCACAAGCAACAAAGGAAAAAGTACATAAATTGGACTTCTTTGAAATTTAACACTTTGGTTGCAAAAGCTATCATCAAGGAAGTGAAAAGACTACCCACAAAATGGGGGGGAAATGTTTGCACATACATACATCTGATATGCAACTTGCATCCAGAATATATTTTTAAAAAACTCTTACAAATCAATAATAAAAGGCAAATAACCAAATTCAAAAAATAGACAAAGGATAGACATTTACCTCCCAAAAGATATGAAAGTGACCAATCAGCTCATGAAAAGAGACTCAACATTATTAGTCATTAGGAAAATGTAAATCAAAACCACAATGAAATACTAGGAATGAAATTACAGGTGTAGCAAATAGGTATCCATTACAGCCTGCCTAGTGAGAAATGGCTTGGCCTTGGAGGTTCAGTAGAAGTGCAGGGAGTTGAGAGAGATTTTGGAGATAGAATTGTCAAACCTGGGTGCTGGACAAAAGCAGTAAAAGAAGAGTGAGCTTAAGAATAACTCCCAAGTATTTGAATTGAGGAACTACATGGACGACAGTTGCATTGACTTGCAGAAATCTGGAGGGACAGCATGGAATTCCTTTTTTCTTAGCTTTAGACATACTGATTTTTTAAAATTAATTTTTATCGGAGTACAGTTGCTTTACAATGTTGTGTTAGTTTTGCTGTTCAGCAAAGTGAATCAGTTATACATATACATCTATCCACTCTTTTTCAGATTTCCTTCCATTTAGGTCACCACAGAGCACTGAGTAGAATTCCCTGTGCTATACAGTAGGTTCTCATTAGTTACCTATTAGACATACTGATTTTGAAGTGCCTGTGAGATATGCAGGTGGAGGTGTTAAAGAGGAAGTTTAATATATCGTCTGGATCTCAGAGAAGGAATCCAGTGAGGGGTGAGGGGTGGCAGTGGGGGTGGGTGTGAGCCAGCTAACAAGATGTGATAGAAACCCTGGGAGAATTAAATGGTTGAGGAAGGTGACTCTTTCTGAGGTCCCAAGTAAAACGAATATAAGCCACACCACAACTTAAAGCAGAGATTATAGGAAGATGAGCTGGCAAAGCAGACTGAGTGGGCCTTCAGATATAGACGAGGTTTATTTTCATCTTCAGGGTCACCAAAATATTTGGCATTTACCACCATGTTCTTGTGCATTATGTTGACCATACCCTATGACATTTACCGCTTCAGAGATCACGAAAAAAATAGCCCTAATTAACATAGCACAACAATAACATAATACACAAAATGAACTTAAACCTGACAATAACTTTGAATAACATATGTTGATCAGTGCTACCTGTAGAGAGAACCATGGGAAATTCTTTCAGAACTGAGAGCTACTACATTCTTCAGTGAGACATTGAAAGCTTATAGCGAACTCTTTGTTTTGACAAAACTCAAATGGTCTCATTTTCTCTTAACGTTCATTTTGAGGTATAATTATTTAACCCCCCTTGTGTGTTGCTTGGTTCTTGACCTTATTTTTGTGTTTGTTTTGTCTTGTTATATCACACGTATGCTTTCACTTTAAATCAAAAGGTAGTGGTAAAGTGTCCAGTCTCTAAAATTAGATGGAGCTGGATTTAAACCCCAGCTCTGTTATGTATTAGGCAAGTTACTTTAACTCTCTAATATCCATTTCCTAATCTGTAAAATGGTGTTAATAATAATACTTAGAGAGTTGCTGTGAGTGTTTCACAGGACCACGCATGCAGAGTGCTTGGTACTTATTAGAACTTAGTAAATTATAACACTTATTACTGGTCTAAAGCTACCTCACTTCCATGTTTTTCAAAGTTGTCAGTCTTTGCCCAAATATAATATTAGTTTTAAATAGTTTATTTCCCAACCAAATATCTCCAACATTTGCCCCTGTGGTGCTCACTCCAAAAACAAACATGAGTTGATGCAATGGCTGGAGACATTGCCTATCTGAGGACAACATCTTTGCAGAGCCAGCAGAGAGACAGGTGCAGTGTGCCTGGGAGCCCACGTCACTTTCATTGGAGTGGCCTCATAAGCATCAGTTCCAAAACAAGTATGAAAGTGAGAACAAAAAGACCTACCAGCCATTCGTGTGCTAACTTAATAAACCATATTTTCTCATTTAATTTATGCTGAATATTAGAGCTGACATCAGATGTCTCTGTTCTGATACTTATTTGTAATTTTTTAGGACTAGAAAATTAAATGGCAGAAATAGAAATAGAACCCTAATAAAGAATAAATACAAAGTTTTAAGAAAGAATTAGGAGAATAGTGAATCATTATTTACTTGGGAATCATTTCTGTGAATTGTCATTTCTTGGATTCATAATTGAAATAATTTCCAGCTGTGCTTTAAAAAGTTGAAAATGCAAATAATTAAACTATAGTAAATTGGAGTGTTTTGCAGTGTATAAATAACTGTGCTAAAGATGAGCTAAATTGACTATAGGGGCTCTATCAAGAATTAAGTGTTAAGTGGTGTCAGTTACGTATAGAAGAGAGATATGCTCTCAGAATTCTTTTCTACTTCTGCTCAGCTACTTAGAGTTTAAAAATTATAGATGCCAAAACTAAACTTCCAAAATAATCAAAAGATCATAATTCAACATTAAAACATTATTTGGAAAAAGGCATGAAAATCCACGTATTCATTCAGTAATTATTAGTGGAATATTTTTCAGGTGACTAGAACTTGTTTAGTGTGATTGATGCCATAGAGATGCATTTTATACTGACTTACACAGAAACACACACACACATACACACATTCAAAACACTAGAAAACAATGACCCATTCCCCTACCAGTGCTTTCCCTGTTATCTTGTTTAAATCTAATCTGGGGCAGAATCACTCCCTTTGCCCTTTCTCCACTGCTCAAGGATCAGAGGAGGGAATGTACCTAAGGAAGAGTCCATCTGGACAATGAGCAAGAGGACTGAATAGGGACATAAACATTACAGGCGACCGTTAACATTCCTTGAAAGCCATGATTAACATTAGCTGTGGCCTGTCCATGAAGTGTGAATTGCTACGCAGGCCAGACCCATCCACCTACCAGGGGTTTATAAGCAAGGAGCAATTCCACCAACAGGCACAGGAGAACATTGAACCAAGTACAATAGATTCAGTGAAATCACTAAATTTGGATTCTTTGCAGAAGAATCACCTGTGGGGCTTGGTAAAAACTGAAAATCAGGGCCGTATCCCCAGAGATTCTGAATCAGTAGATTTGAGATAAGGACTGGGAAACTTGCTTTTCAAACAAGCACTCCAGCTAACTCGAAGGACAAAATTTTGATACATATTTAAAGGATGGCATGTCCAGGTAGAATTATACATGAAATTTACAACATGGACAGGAGGATAAAGAGTAAGGGCAGGTGTATCTTCGGGGGAGAATTACTGAAAACAAACTAAAATAAAATTTGTCCAGTTGATTTATTTTTTCATTCAACAAATATTTATCATGCTTCCACTGTATGCCGAGCACTGTCCTAGCTGGTACAAAGAACCAGAACTTGGATTGGAAATTCTAAGTACATGTCTTATAACTCTTAATATGTGACCTAAAGCATTGTCTTAGAGCAGATACATTACTCTATTGCATTTATGAACATGTGGTCATTTTCAGCAGGAAGAAAAGAATGCCTAATTTAAATTCTCCCCATTTGATTTGGTATCACTCTGAGCCCAGCCTGGTGCCAGGATAATCACACCTTCTGAGCCCATGTGAGGTTAGGAGTAATCACCTACCCCAAATCTGTGCCACAAGCCTATTTCCGCATAAACACAGCTGGCTCCTCTGGATGTGTTCTGTATATTCCCTTATCACTTCATTGGCGCTGGTGGGGCTTATTATCATGACAGTAATTAGTAGTACAATTAATATATATTTAAACTGCTTTATAGATATTGAGTTATAATATGACATATGTTAAGTTCTCTATATAGATCATTGGTATTTATAGCTACTATGCACCCATTTGAAATAAATGACTAACTGGGAAGTAATATGAAATATAATCTCATGTAACTTTTGAGGATAATCTAAATTAGAGGTTAAAAAGAGTAAATAACTAACCCTTGAAATCTTTTTGGGAAATCTGATAAGGATCAGCATGATCATTAATGTTGAAAAAGGAAAATGAGTAGGAATTTTTTAAATAATTTGAAACTCTTGTTTTTTTATAAATTTTATTTATTCATATGTGGGATATTAGTACTAACCCTATTTATGATCATAATTGGACTATTTCACTTATGGAACCCTAGGATGACCAAGATGTTCTAAGTATAACTGATGAATTCCATTATATTAGAATAAAAGTTAATCTTAATTACATATACTAATAGCTTAATCTGAAACTGCATTTCCCATACTGTGATTTTAGTAGATATTAAAAAAAAAAATCCCAGTGGTCAAATTAGTTTGAGAAACAATGATCAAAAATATTTGTTCAAAAAAATATATATTTATTTGAAGACTACTGATAAGCTATGACAATAACAAAAGCTAACATTTATTGACTGCCAAGCATAGAGCTAAACGTTTCATTT
This sequence comes from Delphinus delphis, assembly GCF_949987515.2. Classification (NCBI taxonomy): domain Eukaryota; kingdom Metazoa; phylum Chordata; class Mammalia; order Artiodactyla; family Delphinidae; genus Delphinus; species Delphinus delphis. The sequence goes on from NC_082689.1 coordinate 69,406,626, forward strand.
GAATTAGCTCACTTAATTTAACCTTCTATAAAAATGAAGATTAATTATAGCTAAGAATTTCTCAATTAAACATAATTGCAAGTAAGGAAAATTATATGCAAGGATACTTAAATAGGAAAATCTATTATATAAGTCATTATCCATAATCAAACCATTATTTATGCTAGACAAAAAAAGATATCACCAAGACTATATTCATTTATTGAATTAATATTGAAAAAAGTTTAAAGAAAAAAAATTACCTAGTTTTTTGGTATTCACAATACAGGAATTCTCTAAATTAAAATTTTTTTCATCTATATGTTCAGGGTTGTGAGGACACAAATTAAATATATCTCAAAAGGAAAATAATTTCCATTGTAAATAGTGTTAGAATTTCCCCTTGACTATATTAGAAACAGATTACAATTTGCTCTTAAGAGAGTTAAATAAAACTGAATTAAAATACTTAGCAATTATACTAATGCTGTTGCAGTAAAATGGTAGTATTTTATTCATAGAATGGGAATTATAAAATCAGTGGTATGAATTTTGCACAAGACCATTTAACTAAATAGAAGCACTTTCATTATGAATAATTGTATGGCATGTACAACCTTACTTAGGATGCAAAGAACCTGTACAAAGATGATTATTAGAATAATCTAATGTTATTAAGTATTTAGTGCCTGGTTGCTTAGGGGTTCATCAGTCACTTATGTTCTTATAGCTACAGGATAAGTTTTAGTAAATTGAGAAAATAACTCATGGTCCTAATCAAAAGTATGGAGCATACATACATCAGTGTGACTCAGTTAAAACTGCAGAAGATGCTATTATCCAGTTGGTCAGTTCGACCTTATCACATGGCAGTGCATTTATGTGACTATAAGGTTAATAGAGCATGTTGTGTCTCAAATTTCAAAACCTAATGTGGTAAAATTGGAAGGTATTATCAGCATTTTCTAGTCTAGTCCTTTGTATTATAGATGAGCAAGCTGTGATGCCAGAGATTAACTTACTTAAGTCATATAGGAAATTAGTAGTAGAACCATTCTGTAAAGAAGAGGGCACAAATCTCATCCATCCACCCATCAATCCTTCATTTCATGAATTCATTCATTCAACAAGTATTTATTAAATGCCTATTATGTGCTAGACACTAGGGATGTGGCGGTGAGCAAAACTTAGACATGGTCTCTGGCCTATGGTGACTGTTTTGAGAACACAGTGGGAAGTGAAGAAATATGAATAAAATAATCACTCAAATACATACAAGATTACAAACCAAGACAAATGTTCTTAAAAAAGGGAACCTGGTCTATGGTAATATATAAGAAGGGAACCAGACCTAAACCAGGGGATCAGGAAGGGCTTTCCAGAGAAAGTGGCACTTATATTAAGCACTAAAGGCTGAAGAGAAGTTATAAGGAGAAGGGAGAGGGTGGGAAGAGGTTCAGTAGCCCTGGAGAAAGAAATCAGTATTTGAGAAACAGAAAGCCCAGCATGTTTGGAGTCTACAAAGTAGTGAGAGTGGGGCAAGAAGGGGCTGGAGAGGTAGACCATTCCAGACCAGCTAGGGCCTATAGTCCAGACTAACATTTTTGGTCTTTATCTTAAGAGTCATAGAAAGCTGTGGAAGAGTTTAGCAGGAAGATATAAATGTATAGCTCATCTTTGACAGTTTTATTTTTACATGAACAAATACCAGATTCATATATGCTATTCAAGGTATAGGACACTTTTCTAAGTTTTGATTCTGTAAGTGATGGCCTGGAGAAGGGGTAAGGTGGGAGGGATGGAGAACAGGAATATGGATTGAAGAAGGTTTGGAAGTTGGTTGCCACAGTTTCTGGTATATCTGACTGTTTCAGGGCTCTATAATGAATTTGTTCTGATAATGGAAATCAACGTTTGAAACATAAAATTGTTTTGGAGGGCTCAAACACAGGAGAAATTTGCTTGTGGTTTGTGAGCTACTTTAGGTTAGTTTTTATATGGAAAACCTCTACTCTTGGAATTTCCAAGATCATTTGTATAGATGATGTGGTTTTCTTTTCTTCTGGTCCATTTTCTCTTTATAAAAACCCCTAGCCAGGATAAGAAATTATCTACCTTCATTAATGCCTCTCTTGAGATGTCTGAAGGTAAGGATTCTGGATGATGTCATCTGATCAACTGGGATGCTAAAATATATCACTGATAAATCAGTAGAAATCCAAGCCAAGCATATGTGAGGAACTACAATGAACTGCTTAAAAGGCAAAGTTTTTAGTGAAACCTGCATGGTCTGCAATCCCAGCTTTGCAAGACCTAGAGTTATCGGAACCTCATCTCATCTTTCTTCTTAAAAATCTCTGAAAATTCTTCACTGTCTGAAGAATAATGTCCCTACTTCTCAGTGTGGTCCCCATCACACTCCTCAAATTTTCCCACCAGTGTCCCTTTCCAGGCAGTCAGACTACTTCTCTAAGCCTCATTAGCTTGTCTATCAAAAAGGAAATACTACTCAGAGCTATTAAGACAAGAGTTAAACAAGGATTTAGCAATGGCAGATCTTTTCATTATATGAGGAATAACAGATGAAAGACGTTTGAGTTATTCATCTTCTTTTAAGTAATAATATGTTTCCTCCTCCCCCAAAGTTCATAACTCTGAAGGAAGGACAACAAGAGCACTCACACTGAAGGATATTTTAAATGGGACATTTTCTTATAAAACATTTTTTCCAAACTGGATTTCAGGTAAGTGAATTATTTCTTTACCTTTTGTTTTTCTTTAAATGTATGATTTTTGGTTTTTATTTTTATTGCCAACAATTCTCTATGGTAACATAAGCCATCTTAGTTGAAATGGATAAAAACAGCAATTATTTAGATAAGTCAAGTGGCCAACAAAACATTTTTTCACAGAACTATTTAGACAGGGTTTGTCCAATAGTAATGAGGTCAATACAGTAGTAGCTTTAGCAGAACAGTAAAATCTGAGAGTGCACTGTTAGAAAAAACTGATCATATGATAGAGCTTTTCAGAATGGGAAATAAGCACCTATTTAGAAGAGGTCATGAGAATTTTACCAAAAGAAAAATTCCATTGTTAACCTAGATAATCTGAGAAATGAACAAATCCTAACTTGAAGACAAATCCTTTAAGGTCCATAAAATTGATATTTACATATAGTTTTTCAAAATAGTATGTTGTCAAAAGAGTCTAATCAAACAAGCGGTAAGAGCAACTAAATTGTTTATATTATATATAATTTATATCTAAAGTGCCACTAAACACAATAGAATATTTTCATTTTCTCTTTAGAAAATAATAACCATATAAAATAGGTTTTTAACTAAGTCAAACACAGCCTAAATGGAATATATATTTTTTTATTGCAGAAGAAACATACAATTTTAAACTGGTTTATTCTCTTTGTAACACAGAAAAAGTCCAAATTTACTCCTAAGCACCCTGAACTGGTTAGAATAAGGCTCCTACTAGTAAATACGGCATTTTTGTGTAATGTGGAAAAACAACCCTTTCCTCCCTTCCACCATCAACTTACTATCATATTTTAAATTTGACAAGGCAATATGTACCAGACAGAGAGGAAAAAGAAAGTCAGTATGTGAAATAAGAGAGGTTTCTCTTTGTTATAAATGTATTTCCTGTTAAGGGAGATCATTTCAAGTTTTGTTTTCCTTCTTGTTTAAAGGACAAGAATATCTTCATCAATCTACAGATAATAATATAGTATTTTATAATATTGAAACAGGAGAATCATATACTATTTTGAGTAATACCACCATGGTATGTATCCTCCATTATCTTCCTCCTCAAAAACCTCTGTCAGCTCTTCACTGACCAAAGAACAGAGTCCAAACAACTGAGCACCTGATCTGGACCCAACCTGCCTTCTCAGCTCCATCCCCCACCACAGTTATCCTCCCATTCTCTCTTCTAGTCACACTAGATTATTGCCCTTGCCCGCTCAAATCACCTAGCATTTTCCTTCCTCTGTGGAACAGGTATCCTACGAGATAAAATGTACAAACTCAGTTCTTGTAGTCAGGCAAACTGAGGTTCAAATCCTGGCTCTGTCATTTACTAGTTATGGAGCCTTGGGTAAGATTCCACATTATTCCATCCTCATCATGCCTCAGGTTCTTCCTCTGTAAAGTAGGAATAATAATACCTCTTTGGGTTAGTATAAGAATTAAATGAAGTATCATTTGAAAGTGCTTAGGATAGTACCTAATAAAGGCTCAGTGACTGGTCCTATGATACATAGGAACATGTTATTCTGTCCTCCTGGACTCTCAGACCTCCTACTTTCTCTACCTTCAAGAGCCTAGTAATCTTTTAGAGTCAAGCTCAGCTATTTCTCCTCTGTGCAACAAACCATCTTATCATTTGCATTCAATCACTTCCTGTTTAACACTTTTGCAATGTTATATCTCTTTTATAAAATTTTCTAAATTGTAATGTTATTTATTTAGAAGTTTACTATTATAAGCTTCTTGAAATCACAAAGTATATCCTATTTATCACATCCTCATCCCCTAATGTGTAGTAAATTTCTTTGTATACAGTAGGTACTACTTAAACTTTAAAAAAATTGCTTTGAATGTATATGTTGGAGTATATGGATGATATAATATTCTTTTAGAACTACAAATTTATATGGCTCTGTTACTTTTTCTGTATTCTAATCAACTTCTTCATAATTTCAGAAAAGTGTGAATGCTTCAAATTATGGTTTATCACCTGATCGGCAATTTGCATATCTAGAAAGTGATTATTCAAAGGTATTGACTATTTAATTTGGGTTTATCTGATTGTATCTCCTACTAGCTCACAGATTGGTTTATAAAAGTAAGAGGAAGCAAGAGTCTATCTTTATCTCTAAATATTCAAGAAATTGATGCAGTTCTAGCTGAGCCCCCAAAGCATAACAGAAACATATACAAATCATTCAGAATTTGGCATTCTTGTCTGGTTATCATCAAGTAGTAGAAACTACTTTCATCTTAAGGGAAAAACTTATTTTGGGGGCACTGATATTCATCAGAAAAAAGTTATTTGGTATCATGAATCATTAGTCAATTCTCACATATTTTAACCTTGTTGATATTTATTATTATTGAAAATGGAAAAATCAAGATATACCTTATTTAATTCACTTGCTTTTTAAGGAACCCCCATACTGTTCTCCATAGTGGCTGTTTCAATTTACATGCCCACCAACAGTGCAAAATGGTTCCCTTTTCTCCACAGTCAGTATATATATATAAATTAACCCTGGTAGACCAGGGGTTTAAATCTGTGTCTTCGAAAGCCTAGTGTAGGAGAATCCCACATAGCTGGACTATTAGGCCTTACTTAAGTTCCCCCTCCTGAATGAAGTTGTGGATGGAAGATAATCACCTTATTTTTTCTACTTATGCTGGTAAAAGGAAAGAAGACTTTACTATCAAATTCAACTTCTAATAGTTACTCTTAGATCAAGAACCTTTTGTTTTAACTGCCATTTTTCATATTCTACTTGAGATGCAAAACTCCCTTAATACACAGAATGAAAAGTCAAGCTTGCCCCTCCCGCATTGTTCAGACAGCTGATTATTTTCCAGTGGACCAGGTCTTGGTCACCTGCAATCTTCAGAAAGATATGTTTCAATCCACTGGAGCTTCCTTGCCAAAAGTTTGAAAGCCCTTTAGGAAACAAAATCCAAAATAATACTTGCTTTATTCACTAACCACAGCACAAATAAACTTAATGAGAACCGAGCAGTTTTTTTTTCTGGAGGAATTATATGCTATATATCTCTTATTTATTTTTTCAGTCTCTACTATTTTAAAAAACTATGCTCAAAGAAAAGCAAGCATTTTGCAACAAAACTATATGTTGAATAACTTCTCTTCACCCAATTTTAAAGGGTTATTATCATAATAATTACCCAGGTGCAGGGTAATCTTTATGGGACTTGGAAATTATAGTGGTTTTACTTCAATCAAGGTAAAGCATAAGGGGAACATTTTGTAGGGTAGAGTGTGTCAGAGAAATGCTTTTTATGTTAAGAAATGTCTTTGGATATGCTTTTTATGGAGTGAGGGTTGAATCACTGCTGAGATTAGTTCTGGAATTTGGATGAACAGCACAAAAGTCCACAGTAAAACTCTTTAAATGAGACTCATTTAGAATTGAAACATGTCTTTCCTAGTGCTTTGTGAAGATAGTCCTTTTATAATTCTGAACCTTGAATTGAGTGACCTATGATTATACGTTATTGCCCTGAGCTTTTTAAGAATCATGATTTGTCTTTGCCTCTTCTTCCTGACAGCTTTGGAGATACTCTTACACAGCAACGTATCACATCTACCACCTTACAAATGGGTAAAACTTCATGTCTTTTTATTAACACTACTTAAGTCTCATATTGAGACTTTTTCACTCCAGACTCTGATTTGAGATTAAGACTGCGTTCCCTTGTTTCTGGTCTTAATTTCTTACTTCTTTACAATATATGTATACCTATACAACTTAAGAAATTCAAAGAAATACTCCTTTGGAATATTCACCTCTTTTTATTTGACTAATATCTTACATTTTTATATACTCTATAGTTTTACTTTTCCTACTTTTGAACACCAAATTATAAATATATAATTTATAAAAGTACACATATTTATAAAAGTACCAAAAATGCATGGGAATGATACAAAATGTTGGGGAGAGGGGGCTCCTTCACTGGAAGGAAGCAGAAGGGAGGGAGATGCAGCATTAAATTTAAATTTAATTGATTTTAAACGAATTGTTTTTTAAAATGTAAAATGTTAATATCTTTTAAATTTAGATGTTAAATTGTCATCTATTATATTATTTTTTTATCTTTATGTTTAATTATTTGAAATATTTACAGCTTAAAAGAAAAAAAATTAAATGAATGAGTAGGTAGGCAAAGGACTGAGGGAGAGAATTCCTGGCAGAAAGAACAACATGTAAAGGCCCAAAAGGAAATGAAAGCACGGAGTGTTGGGGAAACTCAAAAGTAGGTCAGTTGAGTTGAAATTGGAGGAGGGCATGCTTACTAGTAGGAGGTGGTGTAAGTTTAGGAAGGAGTTGAGGCCAGAAATCATGGACCAAATAATAATGAGGAAACCATTAAGAATAGTTTAGATCTCATTCTGATGACAATAGGGAATCACTGAACAGTTTTAGATGGGAAATGACATGATCAGATTTGCACTTTAGAAAAATCTTTCTAAGTATGGACAATGAATTGGTTAAATTACTCATCTTAATGTGATATCCTATTTGCTGTTATATAAAAGTGAAAATAATTGTATGGCTTGAAGAGGCACTGAAAAATCTTATGGTCTATTTCCCCTTTTGTCTAGTAAGAACACAAAAATTTTTTTGAACTTTATGTTTCTACTTCTTTTAAATGTCCAGAAAAGAATAACTCTGATCTTCTTAAACTGTCAAATCAAGAAATAGGAACTGCAATGTAACGTAGACTCTAAATCCATCTAATGCACTCTGAGTCTTTTTCTCTGTATCCACATTGTTACCAAATTCAAGAAGTGTTTATTGAGCACTTACTATGTGAAAAGCATATGTGGGGAGACACAAATGAGCTTGAGGCACCAACCCTATTCTCAAGAAACCTTTAGACTAGTGAAGTGGAAACCTTACTCTTTCAGTAGAATTTCCTTGTTTTTCTTTTAATCATTTTGAAATTCTCCACATCCTACCTATGTTGAGGTTCACCAAATTAAACAGCACTCCAAAAGAAGATGACAATACTAATATTTCAATCATGGTTTGTATAAGCTTTATGGCCTAGAATCATTTTAAATATTTAGCTTTTGTGCAGTGAATTTAATCAAACCACTATTTTGTTTGTTTTTTTCTTGCACAACCATCTAATTTGCCAGATTGGTTTTTTGTCAGGTAAATATACCATAATTTAAGGAGTGAAGAATGACAAATTTGTTGAGCTTCAAGGCAAGACGGAATATCACTCATTCCAAGTCTTCTATGTGCCTCCAAAAGGTTTATAAAAAATCTACCATAGAGAAAATGAAGATAGTTCTGATTTCAAGCAAGGGAAGGATTACGGAGGAGATGACAGCCTTTGTAAAGCACGCTCCTCCACTTTCTCTCATACTGTAAAACACAGACAATGGCAGCTGTGGTGACCCGCTTGCCATGAAGAAACTATGCACTGAGATTTTCAGCTTGGTGCTGTCTGCATGCTTGCATAGATGATTCCATGGTATATGGAAACCTAAGGCAGTGTTACAATGTCAAAGGTAACATGGACACTGGTTTGAGAGAGAATTGTAAACGAGGGATGAATGTCTTCTCTTCTGGGACGTTCTTTTGCCTGTGCCCTCGTATGTTGATCTGTTCCAGACTTCCCAGGGACCTGGTGCTCATAAACTGCCCTCCAGCAATCAGGATTCCCACTGCAGCACCAATAGTCTCCTTCCTCCGGGGACATCACTCTTTCTCCAGTCAAAGCTGATCTGTCTAGTGCCATGTTCCCTCATTGGTCGCTAGGTCTCGTACTTCATGACCTAATAAGTTAAATCAAGGTGACGTGTGCTGCACATCTTCACAGGTGTCCAAAATTTAAAAGAATGGGAAAAGTAGAAATATCAAGCATATGTTTAGGTCCAGGTTGGAGAGATTTTTTTTGGAGGGGGCAGACAAGGAGTCTTCCTTCAAGCTCTTCACATTATACTTTGGAGGCAGGTCTTGTTTTGCATCTCCACAAAAGCATTCTTGATGAAACTATTCATACAGTCTTCAAGAAGATAATAGTCAAAACTTAAGCACAGCATCCTACAACTCTTTAACACTTATAAAACTCTGAACACATTCTTGCTGAAGAACTGTAGAAACTCCACAGTGCAAGTCAGTCAATTGAATATTTGCAGGGCGACTCTAAGCATCAAAGTGAGATTTTTGGTCAATAATATATTTGAAATTTTCCCATGGGTGGAGTGGAGGACTTTCAAGCTTAAGGCATACTGCCCAGTATATGATCTGTTTTTTCAGTTTAGCTTGAGATCAGATGTTCCTTTCCTTTTCTGATTTCAAGTCAGATCCCTGGGGAGATTGTCAAATGGCATCTTATTTTCAAAAATTTGAAATGCATATGCATTCACAGAGATGGCGGTTGTGAATGAAAATGTGGAAGAGTACATATTAAACTTCAGCACAATTATAGAATTTCAGAGCTGGAAGGCTTCAGCAACCATCTCAGCCTGGTGTGTACACATTTTACAGTCCTGAGGGTTAAAAGGCTTGAGTTTAATGAGGGGTCTTCCAAGAGCTAGTGATATGCTGTTTAAAAAGTCATATCATTTCTCTAACCTCAAGTTTATTTTCTATAAGATGAGGGGGGTTCCATTAGGTAATTTCTGGAGGTATTCCCACTTTCTCAGTCTATAACCCTTTAATCCACTCACCTCAATATAAAAGGTCAGAAGTTAAACGACCTGTAAGTAACTAGTGAAGAATTCCAACTACTACCCCATGTCCTCTGTCCCATGTTGTCACATTTTTTCCATTAGGTTTGAAGAAGCAGAAACGATGATGCTTTATGTTTATTGTTTGTTTATTTTTTTCTTTTTATACCTGTTATTTGCATTGAACAGCAAAGTTTATTTATTTATTTTCTTTCTTTTCTTCTAGAGAGTTTATAAGAAGAAATGAGCTTCCTCGTCCAATTCAATATTTATGCTGGTCGCCTGTTGGGAGTAAATTAGTAAATGTTTAAATTATAGAAGTGTTTAATCATTCAAATAAAAGAGGAGCCATTTGATTTTGGCCTTTGTTAAATTTCCATGCCTGAAAGAAAAAAAAAATACATTTATGACTATTTTAAGTGGTTAAAAACGGGAAGAGTTTTGATAAATTGAAACCCATCTGAGAATTCCGTAAAATCTCAAGCTCATGGATAGACTTCTTTAAATATCGCAGTCAAAAACTTTATCCTTATACTCAGCCAGAATGCGTTGTGCCAGAAAGCTCAGGAAAAATATGGTTTTCACAAGTTTCCCAGACTAGCTTCAGACAACATGAAATTTTGTCCAAGCTCTTATTTAAGGACTCTAAATAAAGATTAGATCTGGCTAGCTATTAATATTCAGAGATTTATTTGACTTTCTGTCAATATACACAATTATTTATTTAGGTAATAAAGGCAATGAATATAATAGCAGACTTTATTCTCTATTTAATATATAGACTTTAAAATCATAATTTTTATGTTATGTTAAAAATCATAATGTTAGTATAAGTTGGTTGGGGTTTCTTGACCTATTGAAATGATATCTTAGTTGTGAGCCTTTTTGCATCTGGATTATCGCTCTTTTTAAAAGTATTAGGTGAACGATTAACACAAACATGCAGGCTTTATTGTATTTCTTATGAAATTTCTCCTTGTTAACTAACTTACCACCACTTCTAGGCATATGTCTATCAAAACAATATCTATCTGAAACAAAGACCAGAAGACCCACCTTTTCAAATAACATATAATGGAAAAGAAAATAAAATATTTAATGGAATCCCAGACTGGGTTTATGAAGGTACGTGTATTCTTTTTTTACTGCTGCCGTTAGGTTTTTAATTGAAAATAATCGCACACGTTTAGTAACGTTTAGATGAGTGGTATGTTACTGAGATGAATGGTGGCATTTCTGAAAGCTGTTATCAGGTTATGAACAGGACGTGCAAATTCTGAAAGAACAAAATCTTGTTATCTGACTTGCAGAATTTATTTTCATGAGCATTATAAAGTGGTAGCAATAATTTATATTCCAAGAAGTATATGGTCCTTAGATGCTGTATTAGTACATTTTCTCGGGTTTGTTTTTTTCTTGCAAAATAAACCTTTTTTCCAAAACTAGACAACTGGCTGTATTATTTTGCAGGAAAATATTCTCGGCTCTTGGTGCTCTCATGAATTTTGTCCTCTTTCTGGGTCATGTAGTATCTAGGAATTAACTGGACTTTAAAAGGTCTTCTAGTCCTTGCCTTTATTAAAAATGTATATAACTGAATTAACTGGTTTTTAAAAAATATTCCCAGGAGAGAAAGTCAACTTTCAAGTTAATGTCACTCTGTAGTATAAGTACAGTTCTCCTTGTTTTGGCTAATTTAGATGACTGTAAAAATCAGAAGCGGCCCCCAAAGGGAAAATTAATTATTGTTGAAATGTTTACTATTTATTTTAAAAATTACATTTCTGATTAATGTCAATTCCCCAGAAGACTAATTGATGTTTGATATGGGGTATTAAGTTAAACTATTCCTCTAAACCTAGATCATTTATCTTTTGATAACCAAAGCATGGCATATGTCATATCCACATTAAATATATTATTTCAGTTAATAAATGGCTATATACAATGTACTTTGAAGTATTTATGATGATTTTAACAGTACACTGTCATAGTAATTAATATGGTAGTATTTATTTTTCAGAGGAAATGCTTGCTACAAAATATGCTCTCTGGTGGTCTCCTAATGGAAAATTTTTGGCATATGCAGAATTTAATGATACAGAGATACCAGTTATTGCCTATTCCTATTATGGCGATGAACAATATCCTAGAACAATAAATATTCCATACCCAAAGGTATGTGGAATACTTTTAGCAGATGCTTCCATTTCCCTGGTGTCAAAATGAGCAACCAATACCATGAATAGAGGTGGGATCAACAAGTTTGGAGAGCTTCTTATCCTGGTGCATTGTAAGGCAAACATTGTACTGTGCTCTATTATTTATGTGGACATCTGTTGCTTTGGACATCTGGTTGGGCTGGATGAAGTAGTCTTTGCAAAAACCATTGCAGAGTCTTTGAAAAACATATGGTCTAGATCATGGAGGAAAAACAAGCTTAACTTAATTTTAATTTTTTTCATATTTCATGCTCCAAATTCGGGTAAAGTTCTGTTTTGCAATTCCCTCTTGAATTCTCATGTAAATTCAAAGTAGAATGGGAAATTAAAATGTTGAATGTGGTGCTCCTGTCAGGTCAAAGTAAGCCTGAGTTATGGTCTTTTCTGGACATACATGGTAGGTTAAGTTTATAAGCCTAGGCTCTTCTTTGAGGGAATTAGACACGGTGTAAGCCCTCAGTTTCTCGTATAAACATTCTAGAATCCTTAGCTTACATACTTCACATGCAGTCCCATGTCTCAAGACAGTCAACCTGTATGCAAAAGAAGAATGGCCAGGTCACGGTGGAGAAACGTCGTATCCTAATTTAACTTAGACAAGAAATCTGAAAGGGAATCAAATCATAAATTCTCCTCTTGCACAAGGAGTGGAAGTGATTTTAGGATTTAGCTCTTTGTTCTTAAGTCGTGATTGTTTTCCCTTGCCAAGGGGAACACTGTCATAGATGGAGCCAATGGGTCCCTATATGTGACAAAGACGGGATGGATATGCATACACACAAGTGGATTCCAAAGCAATTCAAAGTGACCATAGCGAGAGAAATAGAAATTCCAGATAGTCTAAAATTTATGTTAAAAGTCTTTTGAGAAAAGGCAATGGGTAGGAGATGAGTGTTTAGGTAAGAGACCCCTCAGGGTTGTATATAAAGTCTGAAAGCTAAGATGTTTGGAAGTGAGAGGTATGATACTTGGAACCCAAAAGATGTAAAAGGACTTGGATCTTTAGAAGGTGGTAGGGTGCAGAAAGAGATGAAGAAATCTAGAACTGAGGAGAAACTCACATGGACAGAGAAGTCAGGACCCAAATTCTCATGTTTCTTTGAAGGCTGAAGTTGCTGAAACATCTGACATTGAACTGAGAAGTGAGACAACTTGAAAGAAGCAGAAAGTCCCACCTAAACCTCAGAGTGAAACAGGAAGATGTGAGGAGAGCCTGGACAATTTCTTAGATAAAGCCAAATAGCATGGAGCCATTTATGGCTATATATCTAAATTTTGTGGATTTAAATTGTTTGACAATTATAAGATTCTCTTTTCTGTGGTAAAGTAACAGAACTCTAAGAAGATGTCTGGGCATGAACTATACTGTCATGTAAATCTAGGGCATATACTAACACGTAAAGCACAAAGCAAGAACAGCGTAAATCCCATGACACTTTATTTTGAGGTGGAATTTTCCTAATTTGGGAGTATTGATAGCAGTAATAATGTAACCAGCTAGTAGACTGTCTGTTAATTGTCCTAGACCAAATTACAGGGTAAAAGAAAAAGGTATCTTTCACTATCTATTCTTTACCCTCTCTTCCCCAAATCAATCCCCCTCGGCACTCCCCTTGGCACGTGAAGAAATATTATTATGATTAATTATCCTAATAACAATTATAATGGGAAATATCTGTCTTAAAAGTCAGAAAAGAGAATATCACTTACGGAACTGCATTTTTATAGCCCAAATATTTTTCCCTATGAATCAAGGCTCCCTCATTAATCACTTAGAATATGTGTTTTCACTCTGGTTGCACAAGATTTGTAATTGCACTGCTGTGAAATTCGTGGTCATGTTATAATTAGAATGTTTTCAACAATAATATACCTAACATAGTTAGCTTATAAAAATATGCCTAAATTCCTAAACTGTCTTTAAAAAGTTGGTGATAATTAGAATTTTATGAGCTTATATATCTCCATTTTCTTCACAGGCTGGAGCTAAGAATCCCATTGTTCGGATCTTTATTGTTGATGCCACTTACCCTGAGCATGTAGGTCCCAGAGAAGCGCCAGTTCCAGCAATGATAGCCTCAAGGTATAGTCATCTCTGTTGCTTCCCACTTTTCAAATTGAATTTTAACACTGAAATTTCTTCATCAAGGTTTACATTTCTTTTCTAATGAGTTTATGATGTATATGCTACAGCAAAAATAAATAAATAAATAAAATTAGCATGCCCAGCTAAATATATAGCAAAATCGAAATTCACAAATAATTTTCTTAAATTGATTTGAAAATATTAGCCCTTTACACACATGTAAAGATGACCATGGTGCTCAGTCTAAGTGCTACTTCTGGATGTGTGAGTGTAAGCTAGAGACAAACAGAGAGATAGTAAAATTCATATATATCCTCATCCTGGCTTCTTCCAAGTCTGACCTACTTTCTCCCAGGGTTTGTAGATCATGCTTATCACATGTGTATGGCAAACAGGAGAAGATACGCCAACTCTCTCCAAATATTAGCGTTTTTCACTAGGATGCAGTCTATTTGAAACGGTCTGGTTGTAGAATTATCTGTTTTGGAATTAACTGCAGGCAGACAGGGACAGAAGCATTCTCACTTCCCCAGCATGGTGACCTATGTACATCTTGTCTGATTAGTCCTGGTCATTCAGGTTGAAGTGGGTAAAGGGGAGGGGTCCGCAAGCCCTGCCTGGTGGCCCTCCTTACCGCTTCCCACACCCTATCCCACCGGGGCCAGTTGATTGATCACTAATAGGAAAAAAAACCTCATCAGAGACCTCTGCTGGGCTTTGCCAAGATGAATCCCCTCTCTGATAATCAAAAATGGCTTTTTTAAATTATCCATTATTCCCCACCCTAATCTAGTTGATGAAAACTTGACTGAATACATCTGGTTTTTTATGTGTCATTCTCCTTAGGAGGCAAGCAGAATGATAGGAAGAGCATCATGTATGGAGTCATGAGGCTTGTTTAAGCATCTGTAAAATACTAACAATACAATAATAATAGCTAACATTTTTTGAGCACTCACTATGTAGTGAGCATAGTCTGTAAGCACTTTAAGCGTTCTCAGTAGATCTTTACAGAAAGCTTTAAAACTGGTACTATTATTATTCCCATTTTATATAGAAACAGAGCCTTGGGTATGTTAAGTAATTAGCCTAAGGTAGTATAACTAGTAGGAGATAAAGCCAGAATCTGAGCCAGAGACCCCTTCTAGCTCTGTGATTCCTTTTATATTAATGTCCAACATTCTGTGGTTCATTTGTATTGCTGTTCTCTTAACTACAAGTTCACCCTCAGAGCCAAGTAACCATTGCTGCCTTTCATTGACATCCACTTTGTGCCAAGCATTGTTTGAGTTACTTTGCATACATCATCTCCATTTTATTAACCTGAATTTCAACCCCTGACCATGGTCACAGCTAAAACTCGGCTTCCAACACAAGCCTGCCTATCTTTTACCCACTTAGCTCCCTTTCAACTAGTTAAGAAGCGAAAATTTGAGTTTAGCTATGGGAAAATAGCCAGTTTAATGCTTTTTCTCCTCTAGATTGACCAGTAGCTTTGGCCTTCCGTCTTAAATTTTTTCCTGAGATATAAAAATCCCAACTGGGAGAAAACTCAAGTGTAAACTCATTCTATTAGATGAATGAACTCTCTTATAGATATTCTTTAAAAGTCAGCAGGTATATTTAAACTTTCTCTGCAGAGAAAGGAATGTTTTGCCTTCCTTATCTATGGAATAAATATTTCAGATAATAAAATACATCCTTTAGAAAGCACAAATTAAGAAATTATTTGAATGTGATCTTGGTTTATGGTTGTGACTGTCTGTTTTGATTTGTTTGCAGTGATTATTATTTCAGTTGGCTTACATGGGTTACTGATGAGCGAATATGTTTGCAGTGGCTGAAAAGAATCCAGAATGTTTCAGTCTTATCTATATGTGATTTCAGGGAAGACTGGAAGACATGGAGCTGTCCAAAGGTAAGTTGTATTAAAACCATAGAGGTGTGTTTCTGAAGATGAAAGTACAAGAGTGGTGACTTATTTATAGCTAACATTTTATATTATAAAGCAGAATTACTGCACTCAACTCCCAATTGCAAAAAAACCTCTCTATTCAAAGTTTCATTATTTTTATTAAATAAATAAGATACCTTTTGCTTTCTTGAAAGACTTTAGCATTGAAACTGAATAGAGAAAAAGACTAAATGAAACAATGTAATACTGGGAAAATCAGTAGGATGGAAATTTCCATTAGGATGGAAATCCATCCTTTTAAGATTATAAGATTGGCAGTCAAAAAAAGCAAAATAATGAAGATGAAAAGATAAGATGGGTCCATTAAGGAAATAGATGTGTTCTATTCAAAAGAATTAGCAAATGGTAACATGTTCTATTCAATGTCAAAACTGAAAAATAAAAACTCCAGAGTAAACAAATATTATCAAAGGAAAGCCAAATACTCCCATTTGAAAATCAAACGTAGATAACTAAGAATGACATGAAACAGATCAAATTATCTTGCTATCCTGTTATCTTAGAAGAGTGCTCAATACTGTGTTAATTTTAGGGAGAAAAAACTTAAAAACTAGGCACGGATTTATTGTTGAGTTTTAATTGTTTTTATTGCTCAAATCCAAACATAATCTGTTGAATTAATGAGTCAGAAAACTACTTCACCAATAGAAAAATCTTCAAAATAAGCCTGTTCATAAGTACTCATATTAGAGACTAAGAAACACAAAATGTTTTCTTTAAATAGGAAATTTTATGGGTACATTTCATGAGACATCTAATTATGAAGAAATGTTTCATTAAACCAAATATAGAATAAACCTATTTTATAAAGTAAGAAAAAAAGCACAAAGCAATCAAAGTAAAACACTAAATTCCATCTAGAAATTAGGACATTATGTTTTGCAAGAAAAAAGTCATATGAATCTGTTTGGAAGTATATCAGGACTATAATAGTCAACATTACTCAGGCTAAAAATATTTTTAAATCACTACTGTGTCTATAAGAAGCTTGACTAATTTTGATGGAATATGTTAGAGCTGATTTTTATCTTATTTATAGTTTGATATACAAAGCAGAAAGATTTTTTTGGCTTTAATGCAGTATCATAGGCAAAAAAAAAAAAGAATAAACTTGATTGTTCTAGTTAATTAAAAGCCATCAGTCTGATTAGTCAGCTTTGGGTGAATATAACTTTAATGTTTTCATTGAAGCTAGATACTAGGAATTATTGCTTTAATTTTACTAGTTTAAAACTATAAGATTGGTCATTTAGATACAATTTTTAGCTCTTAAAACTAGGCATTTAAAACTGTGATTGCTTTGGAATTTGAAATTCTAATTTATCAAATCTGAGACAACTTAATCCAAACTGACAGAACATATAAGATGCTCATTCAATGAGATGTGGAATTCCCTGGAATATAAGCTTTAGTTTTATGGCCAAAATCAATGATTAGAATACCAGGTTTGAATAACCTTAGAATTTCAAAACAACCTCTGTTTCAAAATAGTCTGGTAAGTTCATGGAACATATTTTCAGATTTAAGAAAAACAGGGTTGAATTTTCCAGTAACCATACTCATGACTGGGGTGTGTGTGTGTGTGTGTGTGTGTGTGTGTGTGTGTGTGTGTGTATGTGTGTGTGTGTGTATGTGTGTGTGTGTGTGTTTTGTTTTGAAAACAAATAACATTTAAGGTTAAGTGACGGCTACACTTTATTCATGTTGGGAGTCATACCCAAAACAAAGAGGCAAAGGAAACTGACAATAATTGCTTAATATAACTATATTAATAAGATTTATTAAGAAATTTGTAGTTTGGGGGAGAGACATCATAGTATTCTTTCTTCTCTGAAAAGGGAATTAAAATTAATTTTATCTTAATAACTAGAAATAATGAATCAAAAAAGTTTTGCTTTATTAAGTCTTGTCTTAACTTGTTCTCTCTGAGACACTGGCCTATCCTTGTAAGAGAAAATCCAAACTGTGTTTTTAAAATTTATTATTCCCTTGCTTTTTTTGACAGTGCTCTCTCGTGGTTCTCTTTCTACTTTACTGACTGTTCTTTTCCTTTCCAGCTCTTCCTCTTCTGACTTCTCTAGAAATCTTATTATTTTCCAAGTTAATGTATTTGCAAGATAGGCTAACTGCTATAACAATTACAACAACAAAACCCCTCCAAAATTTCAGTGGGTTAATACAATAGGAAGTTTTTGCACATTCATGTAACCATCTAATAGTGAGTCCAGGTAAGTGGGGAATGGTGAGGGTATGGGATGGGGTCCCCTGCTTAACAGAGGCATTCAGGAACACAGGTTGATAACATTTCTGCTATCTTCATCTAGTGGCTTCTAAGGATGGTCAAGGTTATTCAAACCTGGTCATCAACATTCACGGGGCGGGGGGGAGGGCGGGTGGAAAAAGAATGGAGGATCATGTGAGAGGGTCTTACAGATTAAGTGCAGAAACAGCACGGGTCACTTCCGCTCACATATCCTGGGTTAGAACTTATCACATGACCACATCCAACTGGAAGGGGGCCTGGAAAATGTAGCCTACCTGAAGTCCTAGCAAAAACAGGAAATGGTTACTAATTATCCTACAGTCTCTGTCACAACTCTATTATTCTCCTAGGTGATTTTTATCTAATACTAGAGGTTTTCAATTACCACTTGCCCTACAAGTTCATTCTGAGGATTTGAACTTTTATGTATCTCTGGCTACATCTTCTCTGCTCCACCCTCACTACCGCACGTAGATTTGGGTCTTCAGCATCCTTTTTCCAACATTGCAGTAGCCTTCTAATGGCTCTTTGTGCTTCCCTCTATCTTACCCACTTAGTCCATTCTCTGTATCATGTTCCCAATTATATTTTTTAAATTGTGATTCTGAAGTCTTTCAAAGGACTTACCTACAGGAGAAATCCAAATTTCCTAGGGTGGAATAAAATTTTCTCTACAATCTTGCTGATCCCTATACATTTTCTCATCTTCTCTTTCCCACAGTCACCCTCCGTTCAGCCATACTGAGCCACCTGTGGTTTTCTAAGCTGGCCTTGTCTCTATGCTTTTCATTCTATCTAGAATGTTTATCCTCTAATTGTCTAGAAAAGTCTATTCATTTTTTTAGGCTTATTAAATATTTGTTCAATAAATGATTGATTGTACTATGCTAAAATATATACCAAAATAAGATTCAGTGCAAATTTTAAGATTTCTAGCTGCTTCATAAGATTGAGAAAAGAAAAAATTTAACCTAAACTCCTCTGTGAAATGCCTTTTTACCTACATGACACCAAGGGTTTGGCTTGTGCTAGGCCTCCATAGATATTGTCATAATTCCAGTCACTGCCTTATGGAAAATTTAACCAGAATTATGAATGGTTTGCAATAAGATACAGCCCTTAGATCATCCTTGTGTACGCAATGGTGGTGTTGTATTAGATTTTGAATATAGTCATCTTACACTCAAGTGTGAAGTTAGTTGACTAGCAATAATATACTCCGACCAGGCAGCTTAACTTGTTCAAATGTCCAGATTATATTTAGGGAAAACTGTCCTCCTAATACTATGCTTTATTTGATCTTTTTTTTCTTTTAGACCCAGGAACATATAGAAGAAAGCAGAACTGGATGGGCTGGTGGAGTATGATTGCTATCTTTTCCTTATCTTTTAATGAAATTCTCAGCTATCAAAGGACTATTTGAAATGTATCCAAACTGGCACTACTTGCTTTTATAGAAAAATATCAAGGTAAAAAACACAAAGGTAGTGATCCCTTCAGTAATTTTGTGCCAGACAATTTTTTTTTTTTTTTTTTTTTTTTTTTGCGGTACGCGGGCCTCTCACTGCTATGGCCTCTCCCATTGCGGAGCACAGGCTCCGGACGTGCAGGCTCAGAGGCCATGGCTCACGGGTCCAGCCGCTCCGCGGCATGTGGGATCTTCCCGGACCGGGGCACGAACCCGTGTCCCTTGCATCGGCAGGCGGACTCTCAACCACTGCGCCACCAGGGAAGCCCAAGACAATTTTTAATGTGTATATATTTAGAATTCTAT
This sequence comes from Delphinus delphis, assembly GCF_949987515.2. Lineage (NCBI taxonomy): Eukaryota > Metazoa > Chordata > Mammalia > Artiodactyla > Delphinidae > Delphinus > Delphinus delphis. The sequence goes on from NC_082689.1 coordinate 69,426,396, forward strand.
TAAGAATAAATCATATACCTCATGTTCCAAACTTAACTTTTTCAATCAACTCTCTGATATCCATAATTAATATTACCTCTTTAAAAATACAATAAAGATCAGTTTTCAAAAGAGAATACAATCCCCGAATTGCTTAAAATAATCTGAATAATTATTAGCCATTTGAATCCAAGGAAAATAATTACATTGGGTATCCTTGGTTTAGAGACAACCTACTGCTTATTAAATTTTATATAAATTAAAATGATTAGATGTATTTCATATATATGCATATTCATTCTAGTTTTTAAGTAAAGTGGTATCAAATAAGGAAGTGTGTGTTTTGTTATGGTTTGTGATCACATATATCTGGATTTTTTTGGAATAGTTTTATTCAGTGATTTATAAGGATTTTTTGTGTAAAAATAAATCATGTTTTAGGAAAATATCAATTGTATCTTATATCCTATATGGAGAATACAAAATAGGACAGATAATACGTGAATGCTGTGTGGATGGTCCATTTACCACACACATGTGGTTGATTTCAGCTAGCATTTGGGTGGGAAAAAAAGGCTGCTTCTTCTGAAATTTGGACACATGCAAAGAAAAAAGAAATTCTTAAGAACTAGTTTAACACATTAACCCAAGACAAGGGACGATAAAGAATTCAGAAATCAATTCTAAGATGATGTCTTGTAAAACTTTAAATTAAGATGGGATGTGAAGTGAAGTAAAAATCTTCAGATATTCAAAATTCTTTTCTGTATACTTTCCTGGATTCAGCAATTTTAGCTTACATATATTTACTTTCTGTCTTCAGTTAAAGATACTTCCGTTTTATTCATTAACTAGAGAATAGTTATTACTTTATTAATTGTATAAGTAAATGTACGTTGCATTCTAAAATAACAAGGTAACGAGGATAAGTGTGTAATTCAGAAAAAAAGGAAAATCCTATTTTATTTTATTTTTAATATTTATTTATTTATTTGGCTGCACTGGGACTTAACTGTGGCACACGGGATCTTTTTCACTGCAGTAGGTGGGCTCTTAGTTGCAGCACGCAACCTGGGCCCCCTGCATTGAGAGCACAGAGTCTTAACCACTGGACCACCATGGAAGTCCTGAAAATCCTATTTTAATTCACTCTTCAACGCTGTACTAAATAACACAGGAAAAATGAGAAGTAGTCAGTGAAAGAACAGGATTTTATAATTTTTTTGGATTCTTGGTCAATCAGAAGCTCACCTTCCAGAAAGATAATTACTAGATCAGCATTTGAAAACTTGAGGAAAGGGAAAAAATTAATTTATGAGTTTACTGCCATTATAGAGATTTCCTGTAAAGAATGAGGGAAGAAAGAACACTTGAATATGCCCTTTAGCTGTGTTCTCCACGAAGATAGTATAACTAGAGTTTCTATAAAGTAACATGAATGATGTGATTTTACAAATAGATAACGATACCAACAACCTTATCAAAGACATGATCTAAGAATCCATACACATTTATTCTGAAAATAGTGCCACCATTCAAAACACACTGAACTATTTTAGAATGCATCTTTGGAAATCTCCTATGTATAAGCATCTTGAGGAAAACAATCGTATCTTATCAATTTTTATAGTTTGTATAGCACCAGCCTTGCAATCTCAGCAAACAGTAGCTGGATGAATGGATGAATGAATGAATGAATTGCCTTCTAAAGCTTTAGAATATTGTTTTAAATACCCTCAGTGGAAGCACATATGTGTCCTTTGAGGGAAGATGATGTCTCTACATTAAATCAAAAGCCATGCCAACATAAATCTAGTGAATAAGTGAAACGTGTATCTGCAACATATGATTTTGCACTAGATCATTTTAATATCTGTAGCTTTAGAATTCTATTGGGAAAATTATTTTTCTTGTGTACTAATCTCAATCTCTTCAAATGTATCCAATAGTCAGTAAACTTTCTGAATATCAGAAGAGGAATTGTCAAATTGTTTTTGAAATGATAGCTTTCAAGAGTAAGTTCACACTTCCCCAAGGCAACTGCTTTCAAGAGGTCAGTCATTAGATTTTATAAGTTCTGACACATCTTTTGAACTCATGACTTTATTTAGTTATAACTCCTGTGTGGTAATATGCTGCATAGCTTCCTTTGACCTATAATCAAACCAGTGGCTTAATAAAAGTGCCCAGAAATAACCTAGAAATGTTTGTCTTTCAGACATTTGTTCAAATAATATTTATGAGGGTTTTGGATAAAGTGTACAGGCTAGTCATATTAATATAAATTTAAAGAGCAATTTTAGAGGAGTTGTTCCTTTAGTATTTATCAAAGAGATTTAAATTGAAAAAGACCTTTGGAGATCACCTATGAATTAGAAATGTGAGATTAAATGACTTGCTAAAAGTAGTTAACATGTTAGTTTCAGGCACAGAACTAGCAAGTAGTTTCTTAAGAACTTTACTTGTCACTTTCCTTTCCTCCTGCATGAGATATTGTGTCTTAATTTGGGGGAAGTACCATAACTTCTTCTTTGGTATTTGATTAGAAAAATAACAGCAACAAATTCACTTTGAATACGTATATATTTTTTACCCTGTGGAGAACAGGCAAAAAGGAAGATTTAATCAAAGAATCTAATATTTAATTACTAAAATGTGAAGAAGAAACACTGAAAACATAATGCTTAGATTGCAAAGCCACATTTAAATTATTTTAAAGTAATTAAGCAACACACCACACTTCCTTTAGGCGGTTGGCAAAATCCTTTGGCTCAGAAAAACGGATGTTCTACTTGATGCTTGAAAGTCTGTGCTTTTAACTGCATGTGGACTCAGTTTAGGCACAAGCCTTAGATAAGTAGTTCCTCAGGCTATTTACCAACTGTGGCAAGAAATTAACTGGTGGTAAATAACCTTACCTTCCAAGAAAAATATTTTAAGTGGCTTTGCACATAAAGGTGAGGAATTTACCAGCACATCTAAGCATGATAAAGGGACCTGTGAAGAGGACTTGTTAAAACTGAGGCCCACCTAGTGACATGAGCTTATCTAGGGCTCAGGCGTGACCTGCCTCGAGAGGGACTTAACTCAGGATGCATTATGGACCTCACTCTGGCAAAGTGAAGGCGGAAATATTTCACACTCTCTTTACCTCACCCAAGTTACCTGCTCATCTAAAGCAGCTGTCTTGGATGTCTGCAATAAAAGGGGAGAAGATAACAGTCTTTGCCTAGCAAAATATTCTTCCTGTTTGCCCAATTCTAATATCTTAAAACATAACACTCTGCCCTCTTATTTTTTAATTTCAATGAAAATGAAGTTTTCAGTTTTAATCTAGAACTAAATCTTTTTTTTAGAGTTCCCTAACTAACTGCAGATGTAAAGAGAGTATTTTTTCTTACTAGGACACCTTATAATATTTTGTGACCCCAGTTCCATTGTAGTGGTTAAGACAATGGGGAGCCAGTTTTTGTCTTTCATCTTGGGTGGGGGGGGAGAGGGAGACACTGTAAAGTGGTTACTAGTAAGTACTCATTTGGCTAAGAGGGTAAAGCCTCATTCTAAGATGAAAGAGTGATTTGTCAGACCTATGCTAGTGAAATTCCATCGGCAAAACTGCAAATCAGAATTTCCTATTCCAGGACCTCTTGGCTCTCAATCTCACTGAGTCTCAATACACAAAACCCTACCAGGGCTGGTCTTACTATTAATGAAACTAATAAAGGAATCACGTAAGGAGACAGCAGTTTCTCATTATTCCATTTTACATTTTGTTAAAAACATCAATTCTATGCCAAATACATAAGACTTAGGACACTATATTAGTTCTCTAGAGTTGCTGTAACAAATTACCACCAATTTGGCTTAAAACAACAAAAATTCATCATTCTGGAGGCTAGAAGTCCAAAGTCAAGGGGTTAGCAGGGCCATACTTTGCAGTCTCCAGGGAAGAATCCTTCCTCACCTCTTTCAGCTTCTGGTGGCCCCTGGCAATCCTTGGACTTCCTTGGCTAGAGCTCCACCAACTCCAATCCCTGCTTCCATCTTCATATGGCCTTCTTCCCTGGGTCTCTTTGAGTCCACATCTCTTCTTATGAGGACACCAGCCATTGGATATAGGGCCCAGTCTAATCCACTATGATTGCATCTCAGTTCTTACCTTGATTACATCTGCGAAGACCCTATTTTCAGATAGGGGCATTGTCTTAGGCCATTTGAGCTGCTATAACAACATACCATAGACTGAGTGGCTTACAAACAACAGAAAATTATTTCTCACATTTCTGGAGCCTGGAAGTCTGAGATGAGTATGCCAGCATGGTCAGGTTCTGGTGAGAGCTCTCTTCTGGGTTGCAAACCATCAACTTCTTGTTGTATCCTCAATGGCGGAGAGCAGAGCGGAGAGAGCCCTCTCTCTGGTGACTCTTGTAAGCGTACTAATCCCATTCGTGAGGGCTCTACCTTATGACTTCATCTAATCCTAATTACCTCCCAAGGGCCCCACCTCCTAATACCAAATACCATCCTTTTGGGGGGTTGGGTTTCAACACATGAATTTTGGGGGCACACATTCAGTCCACAACAGTTATCTTCTGAGGTTGGGTTGAAAAGAATTTAGGGGAACACTATTTAGACCCCACCAACACCACGTCAAATAAGTTGCATTTTAATATCATGAAATTCTAATCATGACTTTTATCAAAAAGCATCAAGTATCAAATCACAGGTAGGACCATCATTAAAGAGGCCTACAGCTACTTCCTTTGCTTTCTTTTTGCTCAGAAGTGGGTCCCAGCAAGATGGTATCAGCAAAATAGGTATTTGTAGCTAAAAGATACCAGTAGTCTTTTTTGGTTGTTGTTGCTTGGGCAGTTTTAAAGAATCTGAAAGTCTTGGTTTGCTGTCATGTGGAAGCACTCCAGCTAAGAGAGCTGGTTTGGGATAACTTGTAGGAATATCTACTCTGCTCTGCTCTGCATGATGTGGAATAGCTCTTTCCTCATGGGACACTTTCATCACATTACCATCCTTCCCCAACCCAATGACCGGGAAAAAAAAGGAAACCAGCAGATGTAAAATGAGTCTCTTTTTTTAAGGGAGAAATTACTAGCTAAAATTTGGTGTGAGGACATTTGCAGGACTTTGGTTATCTGTACCTTTCAGGATGCTGAGGCGTGGCTTGCTCTGTTCAGGTCACACTAGACCTGTGGCAGGGACTCCTTAGGTCATCCGAAATTCCCAGCAGGTGGAGAGCATGGGCCCTGGGAAGAGGTCAGAGATGAGCAATGAGGTCTGCTCTGCTCCCTGAGTTCAAGGAGTAATCCTCCTCTTGGCTTGCCGTGAGTTACATTTTTCTCTCAAGTCCAGAAGTCTCTTCTTGCCATTAAAAACTGTGGCTAGCAGGTCATGATATTTTAATCTTTAAAATGTCTTTATTGTAGCATTAGCATTAGGTGCTTGGCATCAGATAAATCAAGAGTTAAAAGAGCTTCAGAAGAGTCACTTTGGCCAAAAGCCACATTTTGAGGATTGACTTGGTTAAACATCAACATTCATTTGTGATTCGTTTAACTCAATTTCAAATCACATAATCTCAGAACATAGAAATTCAATCAAACTAAACAATATAAACCCATGGGTACGTAGTAGCAATTAAATAGTAGTTGGAATATGTAAGTGCTTGTTAGAAGCACCAGAAAATCTGTCCATCTGAAAGAATGGAATTTCAGGTGTGAGTGACGGAAGGAGGGGAAGAAAGGCATTCTGGTCCCGATAATTATAACTACACATGGCTTTAAAAGAATCTATAGCTTGGTTTGTCTTCTGAACATAACCTCTGTTCATTTCTTTCAGTTCTTTGTTTCAACACCAGTTTTCAGCTATGATGCCATTTCATACTACAAAATATTTAGCGACAAGAATGGCTACAAACATATTCACTATATCAAAGACACTGTGGTATGTTCCTTCCAAGATTTATCTCCTCAAAGATCATTCACTTGAGGTTGCTCAAATAACGCTCAGCTTCACACAACATAATGTTTGTCTTTTTATAGGAAAATGCTATTCAAATTACAAGTGGCAAGTGGGAGGCCATAAATATATTCAGAGTAACACAGGATTCACTGTAAGTATTGCATGAAGCTTGATGCACCATTCAGGTTTTAATTGGCACTGATGGACATACAAAGGATACAGCACCACTTCTTTCAGTTAAGAGCATTTTTGTTACTTATTCTATAGTTTAGTTCAGACAGCTGTGGTTTCTTTAAGATTGCATATTCTTTAATAACTAGTCAACATGATTTCCTTTTGGAAAGAAGATTTAGTAGGTGGTTATTTCTCTTCTGGCACTTGGTATATAATTACATTAAAAGTATAAAAATTTTAAAATAGTAACTGGTTCTAAAGATAGATTTCCCCCCTAGCACTTGAAGCAATAAGCAAGATTCAGAAGTCCATGATGACAGCCCCTTGATATAGAAATGTTACTGTAGTGATTCACTGTTATATAAGTTTAAGATTATTATCTATAACAGCTATTATTTATTGAGCGATTGTTGTGTACAACGTACTGTAAAGTAGAAATGATGATCCCAGTTTTACAGACGAGAAAACTGATACTTGGAAATTTAATTAACTTGGCCAAGGCTACATAGTGGCAGAACTAGGATTTAAACCTAAAACACATTAAATCTAAGGTTCTTATTATTAACCTCAACATGGGGCTTCTTCCTTCCAGGTCTTTCCTTTTCAGTCCATCCTGCGTACTGTAAATAAATCTTCTTAAAATAAGCATTTACGAGCAAACATCTCTAATCAAGAATGTGCAGTTCCTTCCCCTTATTTTTAATAAAGTCCAAATCCAGGGCACTCTCTTGTAACCTGCCTGCCATTAGCTGGAGTTCTAAGAGCGAAAGAGAAGGATCATTAGTCCAACCTCACTGGATAAAAACTCTTTAGAAACTTACTGCTAATCCATGGAATTCTTTGAACTGTCGGCAAAGGAGTTTGGACATTACATGGGGCAGCCATTAAAACCGCGCGTGTAAGAGGAGTGACAAGATAGAAACAAATGGGACAGTTCAGAAATAATATGTTTAGGAGATAAGGGAAAACTGAAAGCAGGAAGACCCAGGTATGGTCATAATCTAGGCCTGAGGTGACAGAGGACTGAACTAGAAAAGTAGCCATGAAACCTGGACTCCAAGGGAAAACTATGCCTCCTCTTTTTTGCATCTTTGGAACTTGGCATATAGTGCCTGGCACACTACTGTCAAATGAATGAAAGGAAGAGTAGACAGATAGTGAAGAGAGAGGCTGAACAGCACTGGTGGGTCAATGGCTGTGAGGGAAAAGTAAAAGGAAAAAGAGAAAGTAGACTCTGTTCTAAGTGTTAGAGATAAAGACAACTGTGAAAACTTTGACATGGCAAGAAAACTGCAGGAGGCTGTTTGGAAAAGCTACTGAATAGTTTATTCACAGGTAGTTTGAGGTGATGTGGGAAAGGCAAGTATAAGTGATGTTTGGAGTCCTGTGAAGTCAGTAAAGGCATTTAGAAGGATGCTGGTTTAAAAGGTAAAATTAATACTAGGAGTGGGGTGTATTCTGTTGCTTTTTCCTTTTACTGGGGATAACAAGGTTTTTATTTCAGTGAGGATATACAAGTACCTGGGTTAATAAAAAGTTCTGAGAATTAAAAATTAGTAACCAAACCTAAGTTATTCCAAACTTTTAACACTCTAATAATAGAGCTCGTTCTAAAAATAAAAATTAAAAATTAAAAGTCAGTTACTTTGTGATATTCAGATGAACTCACAGAGGAGGAAAAATTATGCCACTAAATTGGATTTCCCACTTCGTGGCTATAGTAAAACAGGTTAAAACCGGGACCCAGATACTTAAGTAACAAGTGTGTTCTCTTGTGACTTGTTCTGCTCCTGGCTAAATTCACTTGGCCCTTTGTGTGGTATCCCTGGGTGGACGAGTTTCCTGATTTATAGAAAAGTTATCTACTGTCAGTGCTTCTGTAAACTAAGTTCTAAAGATGTTTGGAATCATAGACAAAATTAAATAGTGTAGCATAAAAAATCAGTAGGCTGTTAATTATGGAAATGAAAGGGGTGATATTGATCAAACATCCTAGTTTATTTTGTGTGACTCATAACTAATGCCTCAGAGTATAATATAGATATAAGAAAAAAGAGTACTCAACATAATTTTTCTCCTATAATTTATAAACATATTTATAAGAATATTTTATGTAGCTATAAATATATTTATATATGAATTATAATTTATAAAGTCAGAGTAAGAACACAAAATTCAGAGGTATGAACAGCAGGGATTTGTGTACATAAGTGCCAATTAATTGTTTCATAAATGAACATTGGACTATATTGTTTACTGTATTAGTACTAGTATTAACAATTCTATCACCATTTAGTCATCAATACTTATTTACTAACTTCTGAATATATTTTCAGGTTTTATTCTAGCAATGAATTTGAAGGCTACCCTGGAAGACGAAATATCTATAGGTAATTTATATCAATTTATTCTAGTATTTTTATATATTGAAATTTAAATAAAAATCTGTCAGAGTCCTCAGAATGTATAGAATATTTTTAAAAGGCTGAAATGTAATAAAATTAATTTGTGAATTAAAATAAAATATTAAGACTGTTGTACACCACATCAGTATAAAAATATACACCCACCCAACATATTAGCTGACTCAAAATGTTTGTTTTCAAAAAGAAAAATCAAGAAATTTTAATGCTGATATAAACATGGTACTAAACATTTCAACTAAATTTAGAGGTAATTGAGGAAATTCATTTTCCTACTGTGTACCAGGCATTGTATTTATTCCTATAATGTGTGCTTTCTTTTAATGTGACTTGCTTTGTCATAAACCTATTATGATTGGAAAGAATTCACCTCTGTTCCTAAATTAGTGTTTAAGTTAGTCCACTGGCCCCCATGGTGGCTGGAATGGTGCCCTTTAAAGCCCCTTCTGGATGTGGAAACAAAAACAATAGCTACCATGGGCTGGTGGTCTGCTATAGGCACATTTTTATCTGCTTTACATGTGTAATTTCATTTAATACCCACAACAACTCTATGAGGTTGGTGGTATTGTTGGAGCCAAAATTTATACTTGGGCATGCTGACCTTAACTCCTTACGTTAACTGCCTACCTAATGTTTTCCAAGGTCACACCAAAATATGAACATGAATACTACTAACTGTAGCTGAGAAAATAAGAAATTTTTCCCTCTGCTGCATTCCTCTGTTCCCTCCTGGATCATGGCTTCTCATCTGTTGAGAAGACTCCCTCTCTGATGATAGCAATAGCTCTGGCCACCTTCTAACATGCCCAAGGCAAGGTCAGGGGCAGCAGCAGAAGGAACACTGCAGTGGCCACAGGTAACCTTACTAGCCACAGCAGGACTCCAACTGTGCTTCCATCCTGGCATAATTCCACCTGGTCATCCCCAAATGAGACTCTGAGCGTTTGGGGTAAAGTCTGGGAGGCTGTTTGTTAAAGCCAGTCACCCAGAGAGTGGGCCCAAGCTTGGTAGGTACAGGTTGGCTTGTGTAGGAATGTGTGGAGGGAACATTTCCAGGAAGAGCTTCCATGAGCCCAAATTTCCTGCCAAATAAAATGAAAGCCACAGGAGCTACTTAGAACCGTGTTTCTTATTTGCAATTGGCTTATTACTAATTTCCCCTTCTAGATATATGATAAGGACAGGGACCCCTGTTTTTGGTGATACTGTCAGATCTTCATTGTATCATTTGCCGTGGGAACACAGGAAGAAAGATGGGACGTGGAAGAACTATGCATTCTCAACCACTCTGTAAAGTGTAAGAAAGTGATGGTTAGGAGAAGTGACTACTTGGCTCCCATTCGAGGTGTTAGATATTTCTCACACCGCAGGAAAACCACAGAGGGCTTCTCTCTCAAAGTCTGTGCCTATTCAGGCAAAGATGGACTGAAAATCAGACAAATCAAGATCCTGTGATTCCCCCTTTACTTTAAACGATATTGGCAACAGAAAAATAGAGTGAGTTTGATGTCAATATGTAAATTAGTCATTTTACATGGAGTAGTACATTTTGATAAATACAATCTCAAAATTTCAGCTTAGTTTTATTTTCATTTTCCTCTAGAATTAGCATTGGAAGCTATCCTCCAAGCAAGAAGTGCATTACTTGCCATCTAAGGAGAAAAAGGTGCCAATATTACACAGCAAGTTTCAGCGACTATGCCAAGTACTATGCACTCGTCTGCTACGGTAGGTAACGGACCTAACGCATTCTCTACCCTCCTCTGCCACTTTCTTTGTCCTCGTCATCACTATCTGATCAATCCTTAGCTACAGGTTACTGAGCACCTGTTATATGTGAGGAACTGATCTGGGTTATCTTATCTAATGCTTATGGGGAAAAATATAAGGAGGATAGGAAGGGATTATTATCTCCATTTTTTGCAGTTGAGGAAACAGACCTTCTGTTAAAGGTCCACACTGCTGGTAAGCGTGAGAGCCAGATGGGAGCAAGAGTCCTTTGGCTGTAAATCCCAACCTCTTACCACCAAGTGCCACAGCACCATGATGTTGTATTGCCAAAACAATATCATAAAAAGAAGTGTCCTCTGATAAAATGGTTGCTGGACTTCAGCCCCATTTACCTGCAGAAATGTCAATCTCCTATAGCCAGGGAAAGAAACCTGAGCTCTTTGCCTTGGAGGCCAGCAATTCTTTGAACTATAGCTTCAATGCAGATGGAAAATGAGCTTTTGACACCTAGTACGTTCTTTCTAAATTTGGGAAACATGATAAGTAATTCATTCAAGTATAAAATAAACAAGTAATAAAATATACTAGACATTTCCTGGATGTTTAGGCTATATGTCCATTTAGCAAATACTTTCTATCCAGATAATTTCATTTTATGTGTAACCTTTCATCTATATCTTGGACACGTAGTAGAGTTGGGTTAGGCCATCAGCAGATCAATGAGATACATTAGGACCTTGGCAGTCATCATGGGGATTAGGAAAACTGACCTGTAAAATATCTACCCCTCCATTCTCTGTCCTGACACCACCTCCCTACCCCCATTAATCCCTGAGTTTCCATGGGAGTTGAGGGGGGACAGAAAACAAAGGGGGTTATTACCAAACATATGCCACTCTCCTGTTTCTGGTATTAACTCCCCATATTCAGGTGGGCAGCTCAGAGAATAAATAGAATCTTTGACTGATTGAGATCCCTGCTCAGTTGTAGAGGACCCTGAGGTCTTCTTTACTTCCCAGATGGAAGACCACCCTGATATGCCACTTCCTCAGTCCAATCACCTGGGCCCAGAACCTCAGCCCCAGCCATGGAAATGAGTAAGCATTTTAATCCAAACGCTCCCTTCAAGATGGCACAAGATGTCAGTTTAATACAACATTTTCACAAAAGGTTTGGTCAGTGGCATCTCTGAAAAGTCAAAAGATTGTTTTTCATGACCATATGTGCTGATTGTGGTTATGGCATTTCAAGGTATACATTAAATGTCCCTCTCAAGTTTTGTGCAACATTTTTCATCCCAAGCTATGTGTTTATGCAGCATATATTGAAAGCTTACATGCCAGGCACATAGTATCATTGAACTAACTGTCCTGAGTCATCTGGTCTATTTTCTCTTCTGAAGGCAGAATCTGCTTTCCTTTCATCTTTATATTCATAAGGCCAAAAAGAATGATGAGTGCATAATAGACATTGAAGGTTTGCGGAATGAACATAGGTTCTAGGGAAGATCAAAACATTGCTGCCTTTTGCAGAGTGTACCCAAAACCTCATTTTTATGCTGATATATTTACTGATAACGACATCAGCGACCCTACACATAGAAACATGCATTTATATTTATATGCATTCTGCATTTGTACAGTGCTTTAATGCTTTTTGAAAGCGCTATACCACTTTTTATATCACTTTGTTTTCCTGAGATCTACTTGAGCCTAAGTGCCCCCTGAAGAGTAAGGAATCAAGGACTAAGCTCTCATCAAAAGTTGGTGAAAGACTCCTTTCTAGAACTTGAATCGCCTGACTTTTCCACACTCACTCTTCCTCGGCAGTATGGTAATTTCCCATTTAGCAAAAAATATACTGTGTGGGAAGCATCACATCGTCTGGTGTTTTTGAAGCTCCAGTAAAATGAGTCACTGCACCATCATAGGAAAAACCTTGAAATCTTTCCCTTTAGGACTAAGAGTAAAGCTTCATTATGTAACTTCAAACTCTCCAAAAGGGATGGTGAGTAAATCCCAGATAATAGGATTTTGAAATAGGTAAAGTCATACTGATGATGCTGATGGAACAAAAGCAATGCAAAGGGTGCTTATGCCACTAGGACCACACCCTCAGACCACTTGTGTCAAGGGCGGTCAGTCATTAGTTTGTCTCATAGTTTGGGCAAAAGAGATATATATGCCAGTTGTCTCTATTGGAACTGCACACCCATGAAAATTCCATAAGGTCAATGTGGATTGACTAAAGTCTAGAAATTCAGATTCATGTCTCACTGCCTTACATTCTAACAAAAAATATAATGTGTATTTGTCCCTTTTAATAACGTTGAAGGAAAGCTAACCAAAATGAAAATCTCTGAAATTAAATTCTGTAAAATTATGAGACTCCACACAGTAAAGGACTGCTGGTTTTTGAGGGAGTCTTATAAACGATATTGCTTCTCCTTGCTCTCAGGTTAGACTGAAGAGTCAGGAAGGAAACCAATATTAGCTTTATTACCTGTAAAGGTTAATTGGAAAATGTGGTTAAGGTGTGAAGCTTCCTAATACTGCACCCCAGAATTACAATTACTCACACAAATATGGGTACAACTAGACAGCCACCGGCTTCGCCCATGGGGCTGGCCACTGTCACACTTACAGCACCGGAACAGATCAAAACAGTCCTGTTCTCTGCAGGCTGAAAGATGCCAGGAGCAAGGTAGAAGAAGGAGCTTCTCATACTCCGGTTTTCTCAGAACTTACCACATAGGTCATTCTCCCCTCCTTGCTTGGGACCAAGGATGCTCTAATGGCACTCCTGCCACAGAGGAGGAAGCATCAGGAGTGCAAATGAACATCTCCCAACCTCCGTGTTTGTTGCTTTTAACTCCTTGGCTGCCTGAGCAAATTTACCCTTTAAAAATGTATTTCCAAGTATTATTTATTCTATAGCTCCAGTAAGTGATAGTGTTTAATATTTGTAGATTTTGTTAAAAGGGCCAATTTCTGCACAGAGAACCTGAATTTCATGTTGGAATATATGGTGGACAGTGGTTTGCCACCCAGACGTCCCATCTTCAGGTCTGAATCACTCATTTCTCTAGCTGCTGAGAGGGCTGGTGGCAGACACCTCCCAGCTGGGACCCCCACTCCCACCCCAGAGATTGCTCTCATCCCAGGCCACAGCTAATTACCACTTCATTCTGGGGTATAAAAGCCAGCTCAGTTGGCCCCATTCAAGACAACTCTGCAGGTCATACATCTCCAGAGCTCCCAATGGGGTTGGCTGAGGTCAACACCACACCCCAGATGAACTTTTGGTGCACAAAATTCCTTCTGGGTCTGTTTCGTGGAGAATGTGACCCATCACAGCGTATTTGAACAGGAAATATTTTCTATATAAATTTATTTCTGCATATAGTAATTAAATGAAAGAAGAAAAGATGCTGGGTTCTACCTACCAAAATAAACTGAACATCAAACCAAGAAGCCAGATTGAAAATACATTCTAGGTACTGAGAAGGTTATTTGATAATAAAAACACAGCTAAAACTGGCCCATACAGCATATCTTCCCAGAAGGCCGTTTATCGCTGCAGCTTCTGGGACCCATTTGTGTAATTAGATCTTAACTATTTAGGATCACTCTTGGAAAAGTGCACAGGCAACTCTTCTCTTATGTCTGTCCTTTGATTGGGCTCTGGTCTCATGTGTTCTTTCAATGTAACTTAAAAGGTGATGTTTACTTCTCTATGGGGAGAAAAAAAATAGTTGCAGAATTAAAAGAGGTAATTGAGCTTGACAGTAATCACAAATACTACCAGAAGTTCTTGTTGAAAACTAAATGTTATTTTAAAACTAACCCATGTTTTTGTTTTCATCCTATGCACAGGCCCAGGCCTCCCAATTTCCACCCTTCATGACGGCCACACTGATCAAGGTACTCTCTCTCTCATGCTGTTATCTTGTCTTAAGAAATCCTGGACTCTTATGACACTAGAGGAAGCAAGACAGTTTCCCCACATCAACAAGGGGAACAGTGCTGGATTCACTTATTGTATAGCTTATGATTATATAGATCAGCCTATTCTTTGAGTCAAACCTGATCATATGAAATTTAATAATTATTTGCAGTAAGAACCTGGCATAATGCAAATATCTAAGAGGGATTAATCCTGTCTTCCCCAATCACCCTTATCAAAAACACAGAGGCTTAGAATTGGAAGGAAACTTAAGATTTTTAGTACAATCTCCCTCCCAAATAAGAAGACCTGTTTTTTTGGTAACATCCCAAACTGGAGAAGAGTTCCAGATATAACTCCAGTTCGAAGCAGAGGGTGACTATCACGCTAGCTTTTTTGTTTTAACAGCTATATCACACTGTTGCCACGTATGAGAGCCCTGAAATTTGGAGGCTCTTTCCATTTTCAATTTCTATCAAGACAGAACTCCTCCATCCCGATTTGAGATATTGATTCAAAATAGTTCACAGCTCAAAGATGACCGTTTTTGCTCTCAACGGAGATACCGAAGTGTATAACTGCCCTGAGACTCTTCCTGCGGTTCTCTGTTATCTTTTGATTTACTATTAAACATTATAGGGTTGAAGTTGATGGAGTCTAGGGACAGTGAGGGACTTCAGTACTCTGCTTTGGAATTGGTTTGGCTGCCAGCCCAATGGCCTAAGTATAGGTGAAGATAAGAAAATGAGGAAAAACAGAGTAGATTCAGGAGCTCAGGACAGGACAGGCATTGTAATAATGACACTGTGAATTTAGTTTCAGTTTGAAGTTTTGCATTTTTTTTTAACCTTGTGTCTAATAATGAAATACTTTTAAGAATAATAGATTGTATTTCTCATTGCAACCTGCAGTGAGAGAAATTTTAAAGCAAGAATAGTTTGGAATTTGTAATGTATAATTCTCATCTTATCATGACCGCAAAATAAAGGTCAGCTTCCTTTTTTCAATGAGTTTCTACTTTCTTACTATCCTTCTCATATTCTTGCCAGATACAAATTTCTGTACTGCTTGCAAAGCCTTGTTACTTCACCCAATACTTACAAAACAGGGACAGTGTTCATGTCAGTCTCATATATGTCATATGTATTTATCTGTTTTCTAACTCTCAAAACATAATGCAAAGTCTTTTACAGCACAGTTCTGCAAACTTGCCTCATGATGAAATTCTCTGGAGAGGTTTATTATAAATATAGATTCTCAGGCTGTCCCCAGAAATTCCAGTTCAGTAGGTCTTATATTGGCCTAGGGAATCTATATTTTTAATAAATCCCCAAATAAGTTTTGGAGTTGCTTTTTAGAGCAGATGATATTTCTTCTATTTATTTCTAGTTTTCTCAGCCATTTTCCATTGCATTTGGTGCCCCAAATTTTCATTCAATAGATATTTATTAAGCACTATTACATTAAAACAGACACTGTACTAGATACTAGATCCTTAAAATGAACAGATACTGGGTTAGATATGGTCCCTGTCCTCAAGGAGATTATAGATCAGTGGCGAATGCAAACGTGTGAATGGGGGGGGGCAGTTACAACACAGTGGGGTAAGGTATTAAGATAGGGGAAATAGAGATAGCATAAAAACATATAAGCAGGGCACCTCATCTGGGGTAGGGGGCTTAGGAAATGTTTCCTAATGATAGCTACATCGACTTTAAGACTCATAAATATAAAGGAGGGATTGATGCTGTTTGGATGTCTAGCTTGCTCAAGTGGATTGGTATGGATATTCTTTACTGAAAGATGGGATTCACAGTGCAGAGAACATTTTGGAGAGAGGATGAATTTTGCTTTCAATGTTGAGTTTGAGGTACTGATGGCATATAACTAAGAAGAGCTGTCCTGGAGTGACATAGTTTTGGAACTGGATGTTGGAGGATTGTTTGAACTGAAGAGAATGATCATGAAGTCATTCATTTATGGAATACATGGTTACTAAGTCCGTGGAAATGGATGATGCAGCAGAGTGGGGAAAATGAGGGTGGGCAGGGGTAGTGGAAAGTGAGCCTAGAGTAAAACTGTGCAGAAAACCAACACAAGAAATGCAAAGCGAAAAATGAACCTGTAAAGGAGACCAAGGGGGAACAAGAAGGAGGACAACCTTGAGAGTATATGGAGTCATGAAAGGCAGGGGAAGAGAGGGTCTCAAGAAAAAGAGAGTGCTTATCTGTGTCAAGTGCTTCAGAGAGTGAAGCAAGACCTGCTCTAAATCAATGAGCTTAGCGAAATAAGGATGAGCATTAGCTCGGTCAGAGCAGTTTCATTGGAGCAGTGGAGGTAGAGGCCAGACTGAAGCAAATTTAGGTCTGCATAGGAGGTAAATAAATAAAAAGAGACTATTTTCAGTAGGTCTGACTGATGAGCAAAGAGGTGGGATAATGACTGGAAGAGACTGATAGAGGTTTAAGTTAGTTTTTGAAAGCTGATAAACATTTGAACATGGTTGAATGCTGATGGAAGAAATTTGGAGACCAAAAGGGGTTGAAGGCATAAAGGAGGGAGGTCGCCGAGAAGGTGGGCAAAGTGGAGTCCAGAGACAGGTGGGGACATTAATCTCCAGCACTGTGATGAGAGAGAATGAGGAAATTACCGATGTAATTATATGAAAGTTTGTAGAAAACAGTGCAGTGGCTTCATTTTCTCTGCGAAGTGGGGTAAAGTCATTGGAAAATAACAGATAGTACTTGAACCAGATGCTATAAAAACCCAGAAGAGTTGACACTTGACATGGAGGGCCCAGTTGAGGCTTAGTTGCTTCGGGCAGAGCAGATCTTCATTAAAATTACCTAACTGATTGAATAACTTTATTTATCAGATTTTCTGCAGATTCTTCACATAATTTAATCAATGAACAATATGTCATAGTTAATATGATTTAAACAAAAATCTCACATATGATTCATCATTCTTACCACTTGATTTCATTGTAATGAAGAGTCTTCAAACATTTGGAGAGCACATACTACATATCATGCCCTTGGTACCGAGCATGCTGAGTGCTGAGTATACAATGATGAGTGAAAGAAGGTGAAAGGTACAGTCTGGGCTGTAGCACTCCTCGCCACATTATGCATTGCTAATGCACAGACACATAGAGAAGTCCAATTGCCACCCCTCCCTCTCCTCACAGACCTACGAAGTTCCATATTGCCTCCAAGGGGTGGGAAAATTGCACATTTACTATCTATAAAAATGCAACCCCGGACTGTAGAAGCTTTAATAAGATTTTCCATTCAACTCGTCATTTCACTAAGTCATGAATCAGAAAATTTCAGTAGCTAGGAACAGAATAGAAAAGGAATCAAGGTCAACCCAACCAGGCAACATCTGCGTGTTGTCTCTGACTTCCAGTATCTGTCTACAGAATGATAAACATGGTCTACATAAATAAATATTGCAGCCATTCTTTGTGTTTACTCCACATAGATTCCCTTTATCCTTGACAGTTCCACACTGAGAACCCACACAAGAAGGAAGAGCTGGCTGCATTGTGGTTATAATTGAGCATACATTTTATTTTCTTTTTTAGTTTTAACTTTTTAAATTGAATTATAGTTAATTTACAATGTTGTGTTAGTTTCAGGTGTACAGCAAAGTGACTCAGTTATACATATATACATGTTCTTTTTCAGATTCTTTTCCATCATAGGTTATTATAATATATTGAATATAGTTCTCTGGGCTATACAGTAGGGTCCTTGTTGTTTATCTATTTTATGTATAGTTGTGTGTATATGTTAATCCCAAACTCCTAATTTATCCTTCTCCCCGCCCCCTGCTATCCCTTTTTCTAGTTGTAACTTTTAAGTTACCACAAGTATCTCTTTCCTGATAGATTGTCCAAAGTTAAAATGAAATGTATTATGTATCTTATACAACTCATACTAAAACATCTATACTTGTTCTAAGATTAAATATAACACTTTGGAGCAAAATGCCATGAGTATATGAAAGCTGAGAGTTACAAGGGAAGTGGTTTGGCAAACTTAGTGTAGTTACAAGTACTCCCCCCAGCTCCCCATCTTCAAGGACCACTTTTTTAAAAAGGCACAAAAACAAGGAGACCACGGAACTGGCATATCTCAGAAGTCATCCAGACCCTCTTTTAAAATATAAAGCCACATGGGCTTCCCTGGTGGCGCAGTGGTTGAGAGTCCGCCTGCCGATGCAGGGGACACGGGTTCGTGCCCCGGTGCGGGAAGATCCCACATGCCGCGGAGCGGCTGGGGCCGTGAGCCATGGCTGCTGAGCCTGCGCTTCTGGAGCCTGTGCTCCGCAACGGGAGAGGCCACAGCAGTGAGAGACCTGCGTATCGCAAAAAATAAAAAAATAAAGCCACAAACTCCACTTATTATACAAAAATCTAACTTCTCTCTAGACGATACCTAATATCTATCCAGGTCAAAACAAAGCTTACAAAAAGTCCTCTACTGCTAGAAACCCATTCGAATGTATCACTGATCTTCAGCATCAGGAGATCAATATATTTGTTCAGTTACAAAAATTAAAGTGTGAAACATAACTAAACTCAAAGATAAACAACAGTTTTTTTAGGAGATCTTTTAAGGTGAAAGACAGAAATTATAGTGTGTATATACTGTTGTTCTTTTAAGATATATAACTACCTTGAAAGAAAGGATTTGAAGGAAACGGATGCACAGTAATTCAATTACAAAAAGAAAAAAAAGGAAGAATATCACAAAAAGAAAAAAAAAGAGGAAGAAGATCCTATATTAAGCAAGTACAGCAGGAAAAGTTTAAGAAAGAAATAGATATAAAAAAATCACAGAATTAATATTTGACCTTACACATTGAAGATTTTAAAACAAACTTTGTAACTATAATACATACTTAATTATTTTAAATTTGAGGTTTCAGCAATATAGATTTTGCTTCTACCACTTTTTCAGTAAAAATATATTTTTTTAAATGTCACCTACGCAGGTCATGGCTTCATGTTGTAAAAGAAAAGTTAGAAACAGGAAAATGTGGCTGAATAAACATTGTTACTTCTGTGATTCTGCTCAGAATGTATTTTGATGCCATCAGGGTCTGTTTAAGAGACAATGACTGATGTCCTTCATAAGTTCATCCCTGCTTTAAAGGCTGGATTAAAAATATCCTTGTCAATATGAAACTCCTTAAGCAATCCTTATACAGTTTCAGTTTCATCCATAGTAAAGCCAAAGACATTTTAAGAAAGAATTTTCCTATGGAATTTCTATTAATTAAAAATGAACATTTTATTTTTTTTTAAGAAATTAAAATCCTGGAAGAAAACAAGGAATTGGAAAATGCTTTGAAAAATATCCAGCTGCCTAAAGAGGAAATTAAGAAACTTGAAGTGGATGATATTAGTAAGACCTTTTAAAAATTTCTCATGAATAGATATGAAGCTGAACACTTATCAGCTTTTGCTTTTTTAAAACAAAATTGTAGGGTAAATATTATAATCCAATCTCTACAATATTACAGGATCTTAATTTTAAAAATCTTACTGTCACATTAAATTTTTATGAAATATCTTTCATATGTTTGTGAATAGGTTGATCTTATACTTTTCTATAGCTCCATTTCAACACTGATACTTTTAAAAAGAGTTTATCTCATTTTAAAATGTGTGCTTCTAGAAAAATAACAGTTCAACATTTCTAGCAATTTGTAAACTGGACAAAAATATGTAATAAAAATCAAGTAAAACATAGTCTTTGTTCTTAACAATTTACTAGTTATAAATTGATTTTATGTTATATGTTGTTATTAAAGAAAATAAATAATGCTATGAGTATAGTGGAATGAAGATTTTTCTCTATTTTTGTTTTTCAAGCTTTATGGTACAAGATGATTCTTCCTCCTCGGTTTGACAGATCAAAGAAGTATCCCTTGCTAATTCAAGTGTATGTAATATTTTCTTTGGTTTAAAAACTATTTACTGAAAATATGTTGGATTAAATACACATTTGTGAGATAGAATGAACCATTCTCCTCTGTAACAGTTCCTATTGATGCTGTTTTTATATATTCCCCAACTAATCAGAGTAAATAAAATATGGCTATTTAAAATAGCCTGAGAAAATTTTGAGATTTTTAGATGGACTTGCTTGCATTTACTGTTTTGAATTTCCTTTGTATGGCAAATTGCCTAATGTGTCAGAATACCTTTGAGATAGAGAAATTGCAGCCAAAAAATATTGTAAATCATCTTAACATCTTATGTAATTGAGTTAGAAATGAAATAAGGGAATGGAATATATTTTGTGGAATCACACCCAAAATCAGTGCTGACCTACACACAATTTGCTTAAAACACCATGCATTTTTTTTAGTATATCTTATGCCTGCTTTTAGCAAGTGGCAGGTGGCAGAAATGACGAAAAACCCACACATATTCCTTGAAATGCCAACCCTAGATGTATCCGTTTTGGGGAATAGGAGAGGCTGTGTCCCAAAACAACTTCCTTGTAGCAAACCTCTGGGAAAAGCCTGGTCCTCTCTTGATTTTGAGCCAGTTCTAATGCCACTGTTATTGAAATTTTATCATACAAATGTACTGGGAAATACTAAAGGCAATTCTTGGCCATGATGGGAAGTTGAGTTTCACAAAGGAATCAGAGATTCTATCTTTTTCTTTTTTTCTGTAGGTATGGTGGTCCCTGCAGTCAGAGTGTAAGGTCTGTATTCTCTATTAGTTGGATATCTTATCTTGCAAGTAAGGAAGGGATAGTCATTGCCTTGGTGGATGGTCGAGGAACAGCTTTCCAAGGTGACAAACTTCTGTATGCAGTGTATCGAAAGCTGGGTGTTTATGAAGTTGAGGACCAGATCACAGCTGTCAGGTGAGCGCCTTCTCATTCAAACAGAAACTGATGTCAGCAAAAGTCATGCAGTCATTCTCGGGTTTCCCCATCCTTAATGTCTTAAATATTTTTTGTCCATTTTCCTAACTTCATCTAAAGCTATCATTAACCTTAAAGTGATATTTTTACCCAATATAAGAAAAAATTATTCACAGAAGAGAGAAGAAAAAGGATTTATGGTGAAAGATGATAAATACTCTCTTTCCACGTTTCAGTCATTCTAACAGACTTTCATTACCATGGCTCACAATTAGCAGAAAACTTTGTATAACTCTAGGGATGGTCTGTAGGAAACCAGACATCCGAATTTGCTCAAGCCTTGTGGATTCTACCTCATAAATTTAGAAATGGCTCAAGATTTCATCAGCACTATATACTTATAGATATTAGCATTCTTTTGTAATTAAACTAGCTATTTTAGCAAGAATGTGTTTTCCTATTTTCATTCGACAAAAAATTTCTTTTACATAACAGAAATCTACCAAAACATGTAGGGGAAAGACAGATTTATAATCTGAGTTCTTCTTCCCAACTACATTCTCAACCACAATTTATGGCTCAATCATCTCTTCCTGAAACAAAAAGAATAGAGTCACCAAAATTGTTCCTAATTTGGAAACACTGTGCAGGATTCTTCTGGATATTTCTGTATAGTTGTTGGGTTTCTGTTATTATGATGTGAGTAGGTGAAGTTGGGGAATACTAGTTTGTAAATGTAAAAGCTAACACAGGCTGACTGTACTCTTAGTCATGGATATATGTGCATGAGTGATGTCTAAAGGTCAAACACTGTTTCACAGCAAAGAGCAATTTAGAAAATTAATTAGTATGTTTCTTTTATCATCTTAATATCATCAGCAGTTATTGATTTCAATGCAGCACACACAACACAGATTATATTTAACAACTAGGAGCCAGGCCCAGACAACACTTTTCTGTATTTTTTTGTCTCTAATCAAAGCAGAAGAATTTTGACTCACAAGTAATTATTTTTTTTAAATAGAAAAGTAATCATAACCCATATGCTTTCAAATTTTTCTTTCATTCTGTGAACAGTAATATACACACACTTACACCTAAAACATTCAATGAAAAACAAAGTCGATTTGAGTTAAATCTGAAAAATTGATAAATAAGTTATTAAATAACACTATACAATCTGTAGGCATCATTCACACCTAACTTCTAGGAGGCTCCGTCTTTCTTACTGATCCAGATTTTTGGCCTTTCCACTATTTTAACATTCTTGAGGGAGTCTTCGGCCTGATAGAGAGTCATAGAAAAGATAGTTCAAAGAAAAACTCTGAGATTCAATCGTTCATGTAAAGACTGTGGTACGCCTTAAGAACATTAACACAATTGTCAGCATTATAGACTTAATCCTTTACGGTATTGTTTTTGGCATTGTGGGTCGGGTCACATTTATTTGTATTTAAACCATGCAATAAACACCAAGGACATGTAATCCTGGGACAACATCAAAAGACAGAGATGTAAATTATGGTTTGTAATTCAACTTTCCAAAGTTGGTAGAGCTAAAAATGGTTTGTTTTGGCACTGGTTAAAAAACAATCATCATTAACATCATACATCATTATATTTTTGTGCATTTATTTACCACCAAAAATGCAGCATTCAAATTTAAGAGGGATACCTTAAGAAACAGAACAGATAGAACTGATAGCTTCTTAATGTTTTTCCTTGGATGAAATGAAAATTTAAACATGAAACCCATGTATAGACCGTAACAAAAATTGTTATTTCTGGTGTCCAACATATAGGACACGAAGCCACAAATTCTATTGATTTTCACAATAATATAAATGTGTTTGGCATTTAGAATTGAAAGGAAGATGGACCAGAGGCGGTAATTGGCTACGTTTACCTTCTCTGAGCCATTTTTAGGATGGAACCTGAAGAATGTCTTCCTACTATAGATCAGGCATATGTTCGCTAATTGACTCAACCATTCAAGAACAGATGAAATATTAGTATATGCTATTACAATACTCTGTATAAAATTGTGCAATTTACAATCTCAACATTCAGTGCACTTACAGTTTTTGAAGAGTGAATAAACCACATGCACTCAAGGGAACATGGTTATTAGATGGAACTTTTTGTATTCACCTTAGTGAACAGGGGCAGCTGTATGGCAAAGCACGTATACAGCAGTGGAGATGCCAGTTGGGACTGGCCTTGGCTTTGCTTGAAACCATTATCCTGCAAAAGGGAAAGGGAAGCCTTGAAACCCTATGCTTTGAGAAAACAAAAGTTAAAAGAATAGACTTATAGTGATAATTCTAGAAATAATTCAATCACATATCTTCCTGAGAAGTGTTTTAGTAATCAGACACTGAACGTCTGACTTGAGGAATTGGGATTGCAATTCCTCTATGGTAGTCCTCAAATTACCTCCCCTCAAAGAGTGAAATTTTTCCCTGGAATCTCTTATGAAATGCAATCTGGCTAAATTTTTTATATACCAAAAAATATCATAAGTACATATTTGGAAACAACAGTAAATACTAGTCAGGGTCAAGAAACAGAGTCAAGCAAAGCAAAGCAGGAAAAAAAGAGAGGCCCTACAACCGCACAAATTTTGACTATACATAAGAGAAAGCCCCAAAGGATACGCTTGTGAGGTCAAAGCTTAAGGAAAACTGAGACCTGCTTTCTTCAGGCTCCTCTGCAAGTGGTTCATATGTGAGACCCTTAAAATTTCAGTAGTTATAGGATCAAATATGCTCATTTGGGGTAGGTTTGGCATTTTTGACATTCCCACAATTTTGAAATTTTATATAACTCCAGGGTTAGCAGTAAAGAAGGATTATATGAGAAAAAAAATATATCATACTGTTATACATGGTATCAATAAGAACATTTCCAAAATAGAATAATAGTAATTGATTACTAAGGTTTCGAACTGACCTTAGATTTAGGGTATTTTTATGAGAAAAAAGTTGTAAAGTCCAGTCCAGCCTCCAAAATTAGAAAAAATGCTTTTTCACTTGCTATTAACATTTTGTTGATTTAACCACATTGTCAACAGTATCTCTGATAACCCTCCTGGAAGCTCTTCAGAATTTGGAGGTAAATTTTATAGAAGATTGTTGGTCTCAGATTATCTAGCTAACCTTTAACCTAGTCCTTCCACAGTAAGTGTTAATGTTTCATTTCCATGTTAACTATTGCACTATCATTTCCTGTAAATGTCATCCTTTCGGAATAAACCTAGGAAGGGAGTTGTTAAGAATTTCCTGTTCCCGTGTATCACCTGTTATTTGCTTTTACCCCAAATGCAAGGCAATATGATTGCTAGCTTCTGGGAGATCATAAAATCACGATTGATTTTATGGCTCAGAACTGGCTTCAAGCACTAGCAGCAAGATCATTTTTTTGACAAAGAAAGTGAACCTTCTTTTCTTTCACTTGGCTTTTGAAGTTTGTGGGAGAATTGCCGAAATGCCGCAATTTGCTGCCCGTTGTCTCTACTTTACCGTGACCAAGCGTCAACACAGGTAGCAACTTTCCGTTTGCTACTGCGTTTCTCCCCTGTAGACCCCTCAGTGTCCCTCAGAATCAGTGTCGAGTAAGCTGTGACTGACGGGGCTTCTTCCCATCTGTTTGTGCCGGGCATCTGCCCAACTCCTCTATGCATCAGAAACATGCATTTTCAATCCATGCAACGAGCAAAATGGTTGCTGTGAAATCCCTTTAAGAAATTCCATTATTTAACTAATGCAAATCGCTCGGTCCTAGTTCCAGAGAATAATGAGAAAGGGCATTAACGTCACTTAAGGCAACCAAAAAAGTAGTATTTTTCTGGGGTCATGAGTGTCACTTTTGGCTCTTCCCCTCTTTTCCTTCACTGTCCCATCCAGGCCTCTATAATGGCTCATCCACTTTGCTTTTTTCTTCCACTGCTTCTGCTTCTCTAAGAGTTTCTTGAGTTTTTATTAAAACGCTCCCCAAATAAATCACAATTGCTCTAGAACACCAGCCATCAAGGAAGCATGGAATAAATTAGCCTAAAACACTCTCTTTTTGTACCAATGACGTAGTTAGATTTCTGAGGGCTTCCCAGGACTTTTTTGAAGG
This sequence comes from Delphinus delphis, assembly GCF_949987515.2. Taxonomy (NCBI): domain Eukaryota; kingdom Metazoa; phylum Chordata; class Mammalia; order Artiodactyla; family Delphinidae; genus Delphinus; species Delphinus delphis. Next base: position 69,451,645 of record NC_082689.1, read on the forward strand.
TTGTCTTTCAGCATGGTCCCTTGCTCCTAAGGATAGATTTATTTTCAAACTCATTTTTAAATGGATTTCCCTCAATTTCTGTGAGGGAAATTGAATGAATAATGTTCATATCCTGAAAGATGCATACAATTGTCCAAACCATGATGAACTGAGGGTACCTAAGTGTGAAATGGGAGAGGGATGGATGTGTTTCCATGGATGGATGTGACCAAAAATGAGACAGTGATTATAATGCATGTCAACCTAAATAAAGGGTTAAAACAAGGCAAGCTCAAAATTGTCAAAAAAATGAGTTTATTCAGGAATAGCAGAGGAATTGAAATTCTGGACTCACAAACTGTAGCAAGCTATGGGCCCATCCATTGAGGGTTTGGGGAAGGCTGTATTTATAGGGAGGGAATGAAAGAGGGGAGAGTTCAGTGAGAGTCTATTAAAATCGAAACAAACAGAGACCAGCTTTGACTACTCCCTGGGCAGACAAAACCAATCCCATCCTACAAACAAAGCTCAATTCAGCATATTTTGAGAAACCAACCCAACTTGGGTCATTTCTTGTTCACACCTCTGGAAACCATAAGCAAAACTTCCCAAGGTTGATATGAGGCAACCCTTGACTAACTCTCTATCATTTAAGAAAATTTCAATATGACCAGTTTTATGGAAATCAGGCATATATGGAAATCAGTCTCTCACTCCTGAGGGCACATGTGTGCAATTTTTCATTTATATTCTTCAGTCCCATTTTAGGTTGAAATTCTTTTACATTAACATCTAAGCAAACAAAATCATAAGAATTAATAAATTTTAAAACAGCAGTAATGAAACCCTTTTTTCCAAAAGCTGGAGATTTGGAAATTTGGTCCTAGTCATGGTGCTATTACTTCTGGTGTTACTATGAGCCAGTCTCTCTTTTTTTTTCTTTAAAATATCTTAAGTGCATTTAATAGTAAATTCAAAAACATGTGGCTATAGTGTTAGAATCTGAGTTAACCATTTGTTTGTTCACTGCATTAAAAAACATTTTCCCCTTTCAGTCTATTCTCATTTGCTGAGTATGAGCCTGTCTCTTAACCTGAGTCCCAAGTAACTCACCAGCACAGTTAGGGTAGAAGGCCTTACAGCCCTGAAAATATTACTCAATAGATGTACCATAGAGTCTAAAGGATCCTTTTACCCCTTGCAGTAAGCATGATAATGTTCTTTTAACTATTTGTAAATGCAGTCTGATTATGCAAGTGTTTAAACAAAGAAAATGTAGCGTTTCTATTAAATCTTTGGATTAAATATGCTTGTGTAATGAAGTAAATGTCATGTGTACACACTTAAAATTCTAAAAATTTGTTTCTTTTCCTTTAGAAAATTCATAGAAATGGGTTTCATTGATGAAAAAAGAATAGCCATATGGGGCTGGGTGAGTTGTTTTGTATGTTTTATGCCTGTTATTTGGTTCATCATTTTCTAAAGTGTTCGCTTATAAGGTTTCTCATGAAATGTTAATGTTGCAACATAATTTAATCTGTCAATGGAAACAGTCAATTTGGATAATCTGGGCTTCAAAGTGGTGGCTTTAAGTGTTTGTTCCTTTTTTTCAATCATTTAGTTTCTTCCCTGTATAGCAAATTAACTCGTAATTGACACATTTTCACTTAATTTCTGGTATTAGAGTATACTGAACTGAACCATATTCATCAGAACTTTAATTTCCTTTGTTATTTTAGGGTTAATATATTCCTTTTCTTTTATATGTCATCATTTCGTTTTCATGAAAAGCTAAGATAAAGTTTGAAATTATATATCTTGGCTGTTTTGATTCTTTTTTTTTTTCTTGCAATCAAATTCTTTTACCAGACCTAACGTTAATCTGTGCTAACTGGAGAGAAATAATTATTTATTACTAGTTATAGATCTTGGAGATAATTTCCCACGTTTGAAGAGCTACACAGGTTTTTTTAAACACATTAAAAGGAAGTGGCAACATTTATCAATCATGGGCAATGAAGTCACTGGAAAGTTTAGAGAAATATGGGAAAGAGTTTAGATTTGCCCATTATAAATTATGATAATTACCCTTCAAAGAAGATTTCCTGTTTCACTTTTTGGTCTGAGTTTGTACATTTGCAAGTCAATTTGCAGCCATTTGTGCTTGGGTTGTTTTTCTTGGCTGTTTTCTCGGAGCGCGGCCTGCACAAGATGGAGGGAATGAAACCCAATATTGAAGGGAATGTGCAGGATTCCACTCATCTCTCAGCTCAGTGACCAGATGAAGAGCTGTTATGAATTTGTGGAAAGTTGTTACTTCAAGCCATTTGGTCCTTCTTAAAACTATCAAATGTTAAGTATCTAAACAGAATGGAATTCAAATGGGTGGAAATAAATGAAATATTTTTATAGTGAAATATTTCAGATAAGACCTTTCTTACCATTCATTTTTATGAAATTTCCTAAAGTAAATCCTTGAAAGATTCACATTTCAAACTGAACACTTACGTATAATATTAACATTTCTCTTAGAGTTTCACTTTGCTTTTACTTCAGTCTTTGAAATAACTGAAAGCCACCTTTTAACTTCACTTCTAGAACATTCTAGGTATAAGTGGTTTGGTAGAGAACCATGTGTGTGGGATGATTTAAAAAACCCACTCATCACATGAAGGAGAGTGAGCTTTATCCATGGCTCTGTAACATGTTTCTCTTCTTATTTTTCTATGTTTCTGTGATCATTACACTCCATTCCTTAAATGTCAGTGTTTTTCTGGGTCTGGTCTTCATTCTTGTTCTTCACTTCCTTGGGGAAACCCATGTGGTTTCAAAGATGATGATGACTGCCAGATGCCTGCCACCAGCCCCCTCCTCTCTCTTCTGAGCTCCACATTTCAAATGGCTACTGATCATATTTCCCAAATGTCTTACAGAGGCCTCAAGCTTAACTTGCCCAAGTTAAACATATTACAGTCTACTTTAAAACAAGTCTTCATCTTTAATAAGGACCTCACCACACACCTAGTCATCCAAATTAGTAAGTTCAGAGCTATTTTCAGCTTCCCCTGCTCCCTGACTCCAATACTCTGTTGATTAGTAAATTCGATCAATTCTGCCTTCAAACATTTGAGTCTATTCTCATCATCCCCACTGACATTGCTTTAGTTCAAGTTTCTTTATATGTAATCTGAATCAGAGCTCCTCAAACTTTAGCTTGCATAAGCATCACCTGGAGAACGTGTTAAAACAGTTTCCAGGCAACCCCCCCGACCAGTACTCCAGTGTGGAGTCTGAGGGTCCACTTACATTGACCATAGATTGGGTGGTACAGGTTTAACTATTCCAGTTACTTCTTAACTAGCCTCCTTGCTTTGGTCTCACAAACTCCAATGTTGCTAATGAAGTTATTGTTCCAAAACACAATTCTTGCCATGTTGCCTTTTTGCTTACATATTTTCTAGGGCTACATGTTGACCTCAGCCTAGTGCCCAAACACATTTCCTTGCATGCAAGGCCCTTGGCAATCTGGTTGCATCCTACTTTTCTAGTCTCTCTCCCTCCACTTCTCCCCACTCTTTTTTTTTTTTTTTTTTTTTTTGCGGTACGTGGGCCCCTCACTGTTGTGGCCTCTCCCGTTGCGGAGCACAGACTCCGGACTCACAGGCTCAGCGGCCATGGCTCACGGGCCCAGCCGCTCCACGGCACGTGGGATCTTCCCGGACTGGGGCACGAACCCATGTCCCCTGCATCGGCAGGCGGACTCTCAACCACTGTGCCACCAGGGAAGCCCTCCCCACTCTTTATGAATAATTTGTTTTATGTCTGTGCTTCCTTTTTCCCATGTGTTGATCAGTCCTGTTCCCTACACCGGCAATGCCCATCCTCTTCTCCCATTCCCCATGTCTTCCTCTCTCCAAAACACAAAATTCCTACTTGTTCTTTAAGACCCAACTCAGATATGAATTTTTGTGCTCCAGTAGCTCTTTATACTACTTTTATAGGAACTGCCATGCTTTATCTTGTTTGTGCATTGCTTGCTCTCACAAGAATCAAGGAATGGACTTTGTCTTTCTTCAACTTTGTTTCTCAAATATTTAGCGCAATATTGTCCATCTCACATATCTATGATGCTGTTTAAAATGAGTTTAATCCTGTAAGTCAATGTTCCCCCAAAGGTGTCATGTTAGTATCAGGAAATTTGGGGGAAATGTTCTCTGGTCTAATAGTTTGGTAAACTATGAAGTCTATATAATAGTGTATATAGCCCCTATAGTAAAGAATCCTGTTAAATTTTGTTTCATACAGTATTACCAAAAAGTATTTGATTCCATGGGTGCCTCTTTTAAAGTGGTCTTGAAGTCAGTAGGAAGTGGAATTGGAGTCTTAGAAAGATACTCTTGGCTGCAGAACGAAGAGCAGCCTGATGTTGGGGGAGAGAGTGGTCCAAAGGGCTAAGAGAGCAGTAATACGGGCAACAAATACCAAGGGCCTGAATTTAGGCAGTCAAGAAGGGGACAGGAATAGGTCATAGCTCTGAGTGCTCTTTTATAGTATAATAAGCAGAGACCTATGGGAAATTGGAGAAGGGAAAGAGAAAGACGTTGAGAATGACCATGTGGGTTTGTTTAGCTATCACTGTGTTCCATAAGTACCTGTTTCTACGAAGTATTAGCTACCTTAGTGGTCTGAGAAATACTCTAAAGCTAGCCACGCAATTTTTTTCTTTGGTCAATTGGTCAATAAGTTGCAAATCTTACATTTCCCTCCATTATCCAGAGTAAGAAGGGGAGAGAAGGCATTTTTATCTTTTTATCTTACACTTTCATTTTTCTGGCACCAAATTAAAGTCCAGTAGCCTGTTTTTTAGCTTCCTCTTAGACATCCACTGTGCACACAGCATTATGCCTAGGAAGTGTCTGTTATGACAGCCGTTCTGACCTGGGCAATTTTGTCCCTTAGGGGACATTTGGCAATGTCTGGAGACGTCGTTGGTTGTCAGAACTAGGGGAGTGCTACTAGCGTCTAGTGGGTAGAGGCCAGAGATGCTGTTAAATATCCCACAATGCAAAGGACAGCACCCAACAAAAAAGAATTCTCCAACCCAAAAAGTCAATAGTGCTGAGGTTGAACAACCCTAATTTATATGAAGAAAAATTGAAGCAATTATTCTGACAATTGAAGAGCAGCAGGGGTTTTGCCTAAATTATTAGAATAAAAACCTCATTTATGGGCTTTGCTTTGTTAATATAGACCTAGCCAGGTGGTGTTGAATAAGCATTAGTTCGTGATTTAATCTTAGCTCCCTTCTCTTCCAGTGACTAATTATAAGCAATTTGAATTGCTATGTGTGATCAACGATGTAAAAGTAGGACAAATGCACCTCTAATGAAACTATGTTAGACTCTGAACTTAAAACTTCCCAAAGAGGTTGCCCTAATGTAGGGCTATAGAGGAAGTGGCTTGTCGTCAGGCATCCTGCAGTTGAGTCTCAACTCCACCGCTTACTCTAAATTTATTCTGAGCCTCAGTTTCCTCATCACGAAATGCAACAATAATTTCCTCATCAAGTCAGTGTGAGAGTTAGATGAGTTAATAGGAAAGTCATATATTAAACAAATATTTATTCTATTCCCACTGTGTTTCAGATTGTATTGTCAGTGCTAGGGAGACATTCATTAACCAGACAGACAAAAATCTCTACCTTTATCGAGTTGGGAATGGTTGGGGAGAAAGGCAATAAGCAAGATAAATAAGTAACATATACAGGATGTTAAACAATGATCAGTGCGATGGAGAAAAGCAAAACCAAGCAAGAAAGGAGCAAGGAGCATCATACAGGATTGGTGCAATTTTAGATTAGAAGGACAGGTGAGACTTTTTTTTTTTTTTTTGAGTTAAGACTTCAAATGGGAGGGAGTGAACCATGCCAATTTCTGGGGATAGAGAATTCCAGGCAGAGGGTGGCAGCACTTGCAGAAGTCCTGGGGCTAGATCACGCTTGGAGAGTTCAAAGAACAAGAGGGCTTCCCTGGTGGTGCAGTGGTTGAGAGTCCGCCTGCCGATGCAGGGGACACGGGTTCGTGCCCCAGTCCGGGAAGATCCCACGTGCCGCGGAGCGGCTGGGCCCGTGAGCCATGGCCGCTGAGCCTGCGCGTCCAGAGCCTGTGCTCCGCAACGGGAGAGGCCACAACAGTGAGAGGCCCGCGTACCGCAAAAAAAAAAAAAAAGAACATCAAGAGAGCCAGTGAGCCAGAGGAGGTGGGAGGGGGGAGAGAAAGGACACAGAGCCTGTGGGACCACAAAGACTGTTGCAATGACCTTGTCCTTACAAACATTAGCTAGTTATTATTATTGTCTGTAGGTGAAATGTTCCAATCTGCATTATAGCTCCCATCAGAGTACTATTCCATAAATCCCTCAAAATTCTGTGCCCTTCTAAGAATGTTTTTAAAGATATCCTTCATTTAAACAAAATGGCAAGGCATCTAAGTGCAAAGGACAAAATTCTAGAATTCTCATGGCCAATCTGCTCCGTGGGTTCTTTTCTTTCTGCAGCCACCCACTCTGCCTTGGAGCCCCACCCATGGGAGAGCAGAAAAAAGTCAGCTCGGGTGGTTTTTTTTCTCTTTTTTTCTACAATAGAAACAGCTTTTCTAAGCTGCCTGAGAATTTCAAGTACACCTTCTTTTATTGTGCTGCTGCTACACTCGTTTGCTTTTACAAATTCCTAGAGGCAATTTGTATTCATGTTGAAAGCATGACAATTTTATTTACATACTGCCCTATTATCTAATCACTGAATAGATACAAGTTAATATTTTTATAATTCCTAAGATTTTGGACAGAAATGTTCAAAACCGTTTTTACTATATGCAAATGCTTTAATTTCAAATGTCACTCCATGCTATTTTCTGTTCTGGGGCATAGGAGGGGAGAAGCAGAACCCAGTATTATAATTTGCAGTGATCACACTTTTCCAATAAAACCATAAACAGTAATCATATTTCTAAAGGACTCAGGCTTACTCTACTTTCATTTAAACCAAAAATTAAGAAGGAAGAAGAAATCTTTTGTTTCAGTAATAGTTGTTGCTAACCTGCTGATCAAAACAGATTATTCTTATGTTTTAAGTGAAAGTTTGATCCTGATAGAGAATTTTCACTTATCAAAATGATTTTTAAACCCACATGTTCCTTCTATTTTAAAATATATTTTTCCTCTATTAAAACACATTTTAGTTCTCCTCCAAGTATAATGAAAGGAGGCCACGGTATAATTGGAGCTGCCACTTTTAGTCTGTGTTTTGTAGCCAAGGGTCCTCAATAAGATTCCCCAGAGTTGGAAACATAAGACTGTAAACTAGTTAGTTAGCATTCTTTCTCTAACAATTGAATTCAGCAAGATGGTTTAGTTTATTCCCTCAGGCCATGTATTTCACCGATTAAGACTAGACCCAGGCCACTGACCTGCTGCCTGATTTCACCACGTCTGTCTCCTGTCTCTCCCTTGCTCTGTAGGGCTCTCACTCCCACTCTCTCCTTCACCCTCTCTCAAGACTGACTTTTCTGTAGCAAAGGATGATAGGATCTCTCCAGACCGGAGGGCAAATGATTCCCAGAAGTTTGTGGCAATAAAGTCCTCAAAGCAAGGCACACCCTTAGTTAGAGAGTCACACTGTCCTCTTTTGATTTGTAAGGATGTTCCTGTAATGGGGCAAGAATAAGCCCTGAGAGTCACTTCCTAATCTAGCGCACACATTCGGGGTGGCGGGGAGAGGGGAGGGGGGAGGAGGGTCTATGTCCCAGAACATAGACCATGCTCCTAGAGGAAGCATCTCTCTCCCAGCAGGTTAATACAGACAAAATTTGCCTTCCAGGGAGAGATGAGCTTTACTGTGACACTCTGTTCATTTCTTCATTTTTAGGAAAAGTTTCAAATTTTCAAGTGACACAGGCACGCATCTCCTTCTGTTATGAGGGTCACATTTCTGAATCACCTACCAATTCCCTGGGGAAGAAAATTGATGAGTGCTAAACCTACTCCAGACTCTGCAATTTGTATCCCCTTTTGTATTACTTCATTTTTCCATTAAGTTGGGGAGGGGGGCATGTAAGATTTTTTAAGACACCAGTGGCTTTTCCTCCTTTGCACTGCTATGCCAGAAATCCTCAAAACAGAATACGTAACACTACCTTATACACAGACTCTGGCCATGTCTTAGACTACTCAAAAGGTTCTTGAGTCCTCTCCTTGCTGTTCTGTTATGAAAATCAATGAGTAAATATACAGATATAAGTGCTGCCTCACAGGAGTTTTTTGCACGTTGTGGGAAGTATCTTGCTTTTACTTTTGGGGAATGATCTTCTTTTTTGTGTATTTTTTTAAAGTAAAAATCCTGTTTTTGCCATAGCAAGGTCCTGGTTGGAAAAACATAAAGGGGGGGAAAAAAGAATTTTGCAGAAAAATTGCAATTATAGTATCTCTTAAACTGCCCACACCATGTTTGGATCAGCACACCAAGTATTTGTAATTGACTAAGCTGAAATTGTGGTCATGTCTGGTGGAGTTTTCTACCAAGAGTTCAAGATAGACATTTAATCTACCCTATCCATATTCCCCAGCTCCCACCAGCACTTATTGTGAGTAGAATTGCTATACAAATACCTTAGAGAGTTTATAAGAGTCAATCTGGGACTGACTTGTAACAATGTCTCTATAGTCCTACGGAGGGTATGTTTCATCGCTGGCCCTTGCTTCAGGAAGTGGTCTTTTCAAATGTGGAATCGCAGTGGCTCCAGTCTCCAGCTGGGAATATTACGGTATGGAAACATTGCATAAATGTTGCTGCGAAAACATTTAACACATAATTACTCTATATTTAAGGTTGCTAGGAAAACAAATTATGCAGTAAAATTCACCCCAGCATCACTGGGAAAAATATAATCTATAAATGAGATTGTTTATATGATTCATTATAATCATGTTGCAATAATCGCAGCAATTTTAAGACGAGGAAGGACTCTTCCAAAACCCAACGTAAGTTATTCTCTTCCAGAAACCATGTGCCCCCTGATGAACCAAATCTTTAAAATCAGACTTAACCCTGTTTTCACAGACACACACAGGTGCAGCTGAACTAGCTTTTAAGCACATCTTAGGGAAAGTCAGGACGTGACCAAGCAAATCACCGCCATGCCACCATTTGCAGCTGCCTGTTACATTGCTCTAGAAATCAAAGAAACAAAAATTTGTTCAAGAAGTACACCTTCCGTGTGTGCCTATTTTTATGATGAACATCAATGCAGGACGATTATTTGGAAATAACTCTAATAAATGCACGAAAATTAGCTTTCATCAGATTCTCTTCCCTGTGTTGTGGTGGAAATGAGACAATTGTAACTTGTAGGGAATCTCCATTCAGAGAAAAATGTGTGTGTGTGTGTGTGTGTGTGTGTGTGTGTGTGTGTGTGTTTTGGGGGAGGACTTGGGGGACAAAGTTCTATCCCAAATTAATTAAGACACCAATAAAGGTACAAGAGGTGGCTGCATTTGTGATTTCTTTTAAAATATAATGAGGTCATTCCTAGCTCAACATTCCCCCCACTGAAGAACTTTGGGTAGAAGTGAAAAAGTTTAAGAGCAGCCCTTTCTATCGTTAGCTGCTCCTGTTTCCACAGTCTTCTCCTGCATTGCTTCTCCAGCCCTACTGAGGCAACTTGCAGAGCCAATGACTTGGGTGGAGCGTTACAGTAAAGGGCAGCAAGAACCTTCCTCGGCAGCTCCACCTGGGAGATTGATGAGCAGTTATCAAACTCGGGGGTGGGGGGTTCTGGTTGGTTAATGAAATGACACATATCACATGCAAACAACACACTCATATACTCATATGTTTTACAGCATCTATCTACACAGAGCGATTCATGGGCCTCCCAACAAAGGATGATAATCTCGAGCATTATAAAGTAAGCATTTTCTGTTTGATTTAGGTCATTAATTTATTTCAAATGTGCTAAATAATTGGAAAGCAGTCATTCAGAGTTTACAGTTTTGCTGGGTCCCCAAAGCAAGTATGATGATCTTTTGTCAGCTGCAAAACACCTCATTAAAAAGGAATTGACTCCTTTTGGATTCTATTTTTTCTTTCCCCATCCTCCTTCCCTAACTTCCCTTTTCTTCATCCCCCTCCCCAGCCCCTACTCCTACACAGCTTGAGCGGGCATCATTTATGCCTAAGGTCTCACTCATATGTAACATATGACACATAAACTTTCAGTTTTTCAAACTAAGAATCAGATGGAAGTAATGCAAATGATGATGAAAATGTGTTGCTCTGACTCTTAAATATTTATCAACCAAAGCAATACATAATTTCAGTATTGGTGCTAAGTCCATTGCACAATGATTTAGCTAGTTTTCTATTAGAACTTGCAGCAACTAAAATGTTAATTTTTCCCCTTTTCCAGAATTCAACTGTGATGGCAAGAGCAGAATATTTCAGAAATGTAGACTATCTTCTCATCCACGGAACAGCAGATGGTGAGGTTTAAGCAAGACTCTTACACATAAAAATACTGAGCCAGCATCACTTTGTTTAAGAAACATTAAGCATCCTCCTATGCCTGTGCTCAGGGTCAATACCTAAGAGTCAGGGACATTTCCATAAGCGAGTGTGATTACTCACTGCTGACAATGTCAACTGCATGACTAGATAATTGTTGGTGTTCATTTCCAGGCGGTACATTGTCACTCTGTGCTTTCTGGTATTTAACAGCACTTTAACTCTCTCTCTTTGTTGCAGATAATGTGCACTTTCAAAACTCAGCACAGATTGCTAAAGCTCTGGTTAATGCACAAGTGGATTTCCAGGCAATGGTACATAATTTTGTTTCACTCATGTTCATGGCCTTAGACCCCTAAGCTAAAAGGAGGACGCTTCTTTTTTTTTTTTTAACACTAAAACCTGACAAGGAGGCTGTTAAGGTAGAGTAGACAGAACATTAGCAAATGACTCTTGGATTTTTCATGAACTCCCTGAAGGACACTAGTCAAACCACGTCACCTCTGTTGATCCCAGCTGAGTCATATATAAAATAAAGGCATCCACAAGCTTAGAGGATCTTCTAGCTCAAACATCCAATAGTTCTGTGGTCCTACGTATTAAGTGTAGCTATGTGCTTAGAGTCCCTGTAAAATCTGAGAGCCTCAAAGAAGCTAGAAGATTCTGTTTATTCAGTAAGAAGCAATCGCAGAATGTTATGAGACCTCAGAGGCTCCCTGAAATCAGGTGGTTCCACAGAGTTAGAGAATCCTTCCAGCTCTGTGTTCTCAGTGCCTGGCATGTGGTCGGCCCATCACAGAAGGTCATACTTTTACTGAGTAAATGAATAAATGAGCTAGCTGTGAAATCCGGTTGCATGAAGAATGGGAAATGGAAACAGAGAGGAAAATAAGGCAAAAGCCAAAGCAAGGGACACAATCCCTGGTGGCTATTGTTCCCCCTCTTCAGGGAACATAAATTCTCCCTCACTTGCTTATGTTGCCCAAGCACCTACAAAAGGAAACCCCCATCTTTTGGAAATTTGGTTTCTTAAAATAATTTAAAGAGGGTGAGGTGGGATTTTTCTGATCTTTTTTTTACCCCATTCACCCGTTTTTGAAATTGTGACTCCCAAAGTAAATTCAACTCATAAGTACATAGCATTACATCAATAACCACTAGCCACCTTATTCAGTGAAAGCAATAATCTTACCAGCAACTCTCCAGCAATAAAGTTTCAATTTGTAATACCATCTCCTATGGAGGGTGTTTACAGTTACATGTATTGTGAATTTTCTGCAACAGATAGGAATTAGATTCATGGAATTTTTGAGCTAGAAAGAGCCTTAGAGAAAATCAAATCCAACCCCCTCATTTTTCAAATGAGGAAACCAAGCTCCAGAGAAGCAAAGTAACGGACCTAACGCCCCAGCTCTGGAACCCAGGATGCTGGCCGCCGTGGAAGTTCAGCCACCGAGATCTCAAAATAGAAGTTTGAAAAATATGAAACAGTAGTGAAGGTTAATAAAAAGGCTTTAAATCTTCCTGTTCTAAATGTTTACCTGTAACCTATTTTATTTATGCAAGTGTTCTGAGGTAGACTTCCAGCCATAATATTAGAAAAATTATCAGGTCCTGAGAGGACAAAAAGCCAAAGCTGGATGCATTGTGTGTCTGCAGGAATAAAACAGGTTTCTTCCCTTTGTGTTTCAGTGGTACTCAGACCAGAACCATGGCATATCCGGCCTGTCCACGAAGCACTTATACACCCACATGACCCACTTCCTAAAGCAATGTTTTTCTTTGTCAGAGTAAAAACGATGCAGATACAAGACTGTATCACAATCTGAACACTTCCTATAAATGCCTCAGACTGTTTGCTTGTTTTACTCTTTATGCTGTTAAATGTTGGTGTAAACAAACAAACGAATGTTGTTCTGAAGGCTGACAGAAAATTCAGAGGACTCAGAAGTTCAACCTAAATATTGTTTACATTTTCTGGCACTCTGTGAAAGAAGAGAAGAGGAGGCCATACCTTTTGCTTTGGACACAGACAGTGTTTTATCACCTGTTCGTTTGAGGGGAAAAAGAATAAAGTCAGAAGTTAAAATGCTATGATTTTCTCAGTGTGCATTAATTTCAGGTTCCCGTTTCTATCAGAGAAAGAAATGCTTATGTTAGGCAAGTGCTTGAATAATATTAGGGTGGTCACGAAGGAGAAGAATCTAGAAGCAGTTTTGGATTTTTGTAATTAGAACTCCAAATGCTGGAACACACAGCTCAGAGTGTGCGAAAGCATTGTTCAGAAATCAGGTTGGCAATACATTTTGTAGAGGCACCCTGACGTTTGCACTCTGTGCTGTCCCTCCAAGAAATGTTTATTAAATTTCTCCCAGAAGATTTCTTCAACATTGCCAAAAGCATCTGATAAAGATAAAGTCAGAATTTTGGATCCAGGCTCCTTTTAAGAAATGCTTCAAATTTGGAAATGTTCCTATTTTGGATCCCTTTTTAGAATGAGTAATGGTTAACTGTTTTCTGATTGCTAAGCCACACCAAACTAAATAAAACAAAAAATCAGATAAAATGGACTTCAACAGCTGGAGAAGGAAAATGTTACATCTGGAGCTTATTCTGGGGTTTTAGTTCTATGTTACAGGGTTTATTTTGGAAAAGAAACAAAAAAAAAGAGCCATAATGCCAGCAATCCCAAAGGCAATGCTCTGTCAACAACTGTCCCCATCAATTAGAAACACAGGCAGTACGCCATCTCTGTGATGGCCACGGAATTAAAAAGATCCACAACAGATCACCAGAAGATGTCTTAAATGAATGCTGAAAGTATTATGAAGCCGCTGCCGAGAGGACTTTCCATTGACGCGGTTCCCAGCATTCAATTGCCCTGGATGATTTTTCCCCATCCTTGGTTTGATTCTTCCCAGTGTCAGGTAGAAGACCCTCACACCTTCCGTCATGCTGTATAACTAGAAGAGCCAGTCCAGGCATGGAAAGTTACAGCAGGCAGGGACCTCAAAGGTCATACACCACAGACTCTTCTAGAGTTTTCAGACCTTTCTCAGTCCAGCACTCTTTCTCCTATGACTTTCTGAAATCATGCTCCCATTCGGGCCACAGAGTCCCACCCACCTCACCTGTCAGGAAGGGTACTTGGTGGAGGTCAGGGAGCCCGGGCAATACCCTCACAGATGCAGGACTGGCCACAGCCCCTCCTCTGCACATCCATACAACTGCTGATGCCCTCAGGGTCAGAGGGAAGCTACTACTCTCCTTTTCTGTTCCACAAGGAGCAGCCTGTGAAGCAAGCCCAAGAGATTTCTGCATGGTTTTCTTCCCATTCGCTCTCCCCAGCTAGGAAGGGGAGACGAGCCAACAGCCCTTTTCTAACACTCTGTTAAGGGAGACAGCAGGGCAATTTTGTAATTATTATTTGTATAATAAGGAAGTCTTGTTACCCCAGCTTATCTTCCGCCTTTGTGGAATATGCAAACCTGGTGTTTAATATCAATGTGCAAGAAGTGGTTTCCAGCCTCAGGCCTTGGCTCCCACTGCCACAGAGGCAACTTCTACAAGACAGATCTAACTGCGTCATTTTCTCAAGTAGAAACCTCCAGGGATTCTCCATGGTCTGTAAAATAACATTGTAGATATTCTATGTAGAACATTTTCATCATCACAGAAAGTGCTATTCGATGGTGCTATCCTAGAGGAATCTTCACAGACCATATCTTGGAACATAGCATATGGTAGAAGCTCGCCAACCAGTGAATGATTGAACGACTCTGTCTACATGGAAGACTCGGGTTTTCTACATCACCGTTGAGGCAGCCTCCCCTGACCCCTCAGGCGCGCCTCAGGACTATCAGTGTGTGTTTATGTACTTATTCATCCATTCAACAACCATTTATTGAGACTGTCTGTATACCTGACAAGGCTTTGAGGACATAGTGCAGAGTAAGGCAGCAACTAGAGTGGCAAGGTTGTTTTTTAATTTTTTTTTTAACATTCACATTTTGTACAGCTTTACTAGATTTTTCTTTTGGCTTGGAAAATAAGAGGTACATAAAGTACAAAGATCTTAGTAGAAAATACGAAATTAAAAGAGATGATTAAACGTCTTACCTTTTCCATTTGTAGGAAGTGAATTATAATAATAACTATTGTTTACCACATTTTATTCTTTCATATGTAATTTGGGGAGGAGGTTGTCCCAACATCCTAATTCATGCTGCAGGGTAGAATCATCCTTCACATATCGCAAACTAGGGATTTTCACGCATTCATTCAACAAATGCAATTGCAAGCCACTGACTCAGGTACTATAGGTGACCCTCCCCCGCAGATGACATGTATGTTAAACAGTATGCATATCTGTGGGCAGAGCTTAAGGCTTGTGAAGATGAGATATGAATGTGAGTAACTACAATGCAAGTTCAAATGACATCAGTACTCTGGGGGTGAGATTCTAGTAGGTGTAAGAGGAAAACCATAAGAAATGATGCCATTTCAAAATAACCTCAAATGTCAACCCTGCAATGCTGGCCTTAGAGCTATTTTTAAAGGTTTCAAAATTCTAAATGATCATCAAATATTTGTCAGAGTGAATGAGAGAAAAGCAGCAAAAAAATGGGTATCTTGTTAAATTTAATACAAATGAGGGAATTTTGATTGAGGTTTAAATTTTTAAAAAATCTTCTCCAAAGTATAAAATGTATGATTTATTTCCTTCAAGAAACATTTTTTGAGAACCTATACTGTGCATGGAAGTATTCTGGGTACTGCAGGGGTTACAAAGATGAATGTATGTGACAGGTTCTCCATTTCTAGACTGTTTCAGTAAAGGCAACTTAACGAATCTGATTTTCCCAACATTTAAGCATTTTTCAGAAACTGACAGATCTTTATGCAAATGTTGTTGCCAAGCTGTTTGTAATGGTGAAATTATACTTTGACAGTAACTCTTTAAAATATATTAAACCCAGCTAAGGTTTTTTTTTGAAATGTTGCCAATTAAGTGACTTTAATGAGCTTCTTGATGGTAATGTAATTAAAATTCAGATGTTCTAATTGTAAAAAAAAATACAGTTCTGGGAAACAACAGTAAAATAAGCAAATGTGAAATGAAGTAGGGCTAATTTAAACGGTGATTTTGTGGTCTTCTGAGAAGATTCCACCAAAACAACATTTTCAATTATCCTGTTTGTAAAGAAGAAAGAAGGCACCTAACAGATATTTTAGATGTATCCAGTAAAGTAGATATTTTGCGTTTATCTAATAAAACAGATTTAAAAATTCTGAACACAGTAAGTCATTCTCTGCTTGTGAAAGAACTGCTAAAAACACTTCCTTGGCTTTATGAACAGGTACCCTAGCAATCTGAAGTGAAATAATTTCTAATTCAGGGAGAAATGAGTGCCTGGACCTTACCGAGCTATTCATGGGGAAAAAGGTCTGGCTCCTGGCAAAAGTCTCTACTGACCACCTGCTCAGATTATTGGCATGCAATACTAGCGGGCTGGTCACAGACACTTCTTTTTGACACACAGGTATGTCGTTGGCAAGCTAGAGCAGTACGATTTCATTCTATTGGCCTCTAGTTAATACCCCATTACTTACTGTACTCACTTTAAAAGTGGCTTTGACAATACATGATTTAACACATATTCGTTGGTGCAGTGGTACAGCCTTTGCTCTGTGGTTATACAGAGTCCATATCACATTCATAAGAGGGAGGGGTAATCAAGCTGAGGTCATGCTGCCATGGTTTGACAACTCATGTTCCTACTTTCATAATTACTGGTCATTGACAAGCAAAGGCAGGAGCATCTTTGCTAGCCATGATTTATTGGGGGTAGGAATTTTTCTCATTGTTACAGAAAGTGAATTTTTGAAATAAATGTCTTAACAAATCATTTAAAAGGATATAAATGTTATTTATTTGCTAAAAAGCTACTATTCATTCACTCATGATTCCGTTTGTTATTGAAACATCCTTTCAGATATTCATGGACATAATAGAAAATTTTAGGTAAAATTTGTTTGTAACACACTGACACTTGGCTAAATTTCCAGCTGTAAGAGATGATGCTTTACTATATGCAAGTACTTTTATATACCGACAGGAGACAACGCTGCTCTCTCATTTTCTTTAGAAGATTAAAGCAATACTTTGCAATATTGCAAATGCCTCCCTTTCAAATGAAATACAAGATAGCTCACGTGCCAATTCTTTTAAATATAATATGTTCATTATAACTTATTTTAAAGGCAGTGGACTGTAACAGGTAAGGGCACAGATGCTAAAGTTAGACTACGTGGTTTCAACCCCAGCTCAGCAACGTACTAGCTGTGTAACTTTGGTGAGTGTTCATACATTCTTTCTGCTTCGGTTTTCTTATATGTGAAATGGGGAATAATAATAGTTCCTATCCCATAGCATGATTTGGAGGTTGAAATTAGTTGTTATTCATAGAGTTCATAGTGTCTGGCATATAGTAAGTATTTTGCAGGGGTCTGCCTAGATACATAAACTAAACCAACTTTTTAATTGGCATTTTCAGTAAATTAATTCTCAAGAAATTAATAGTTTAATCTGAAGCCAATCATTTCTTTCCCATATCAGTGAGTTTAGTAGAAGTATGAGAATCATCCATCACTTAAAATTGAATCTCTGAGGGCTTCCCTGGTGGCGCAGTGGTTGAGAATCTGCCTGCTAATGCGGGGGACACGGGTTCGAGCCCTGGTCTGGGAAGATCCCACATGCCGCTGAGCAACTAGGCTCGAGAGCCACAACTACTGAGCCTGCGTGTCTGGAGCCTGTGCTCCGCAACAAGAGAGGCCGCGACAGTGAGAGGCCCACGCACAGCAATGAAGAGAGGCCCCCACTTGCCACAACTAGAGAAAGCCCTCGCACAGAAACGAAGACCCAACACAACAAAAATTAATTAATTAATTAATAAACTCCTATCCCCAACATCTTCAAAAAAAAAAAAAAAATGAATCTCTGTCTTTTTCTGAAACAATGTGGCCTTTTAAGAAGAACCAGTACGATGAGGAAACTCATCGACCCTGAATGAATCATTTGACAATAGTAATATTGTCAATATTTGACAGTAGTAGTGGAAACACCCTGGGGGAAGACAGACCACCAAGGAAATGTGTGCTTGAAGGATACGGACAGTTCCCTCACCCAGCTTCACAAAACAACCTACAAAGCACCACACGGGTCCTTCTGCTCTGGCTCTGTCTCCACCCACTGCCCTCCAAACTCCAGCCCCACTGGTCTCCTTCCTGGTTTTTTGTGCAGACCAAGCTTATTTCTGCTTCAGGACCTCAAATGTGGATTTCTCACGTTTTCATTTGGCTGTGTCCTCGCCCATCGAGGTCTCAGCCCAGGTGTCAGCACTTTAGAGAGAACTTCTCTAGCTTTAATGGTCACTGGATTTACTGTTGCTTCTTCCACAGGCAGAGACTTCCAACCACAATATCTAATTTTGTTTGCTTAACAGCACTTATAACCAACTTATAACTTGATAGCACTATAAAGCATGTTTATTTAGATATGTGCTTGGTACTTAGTTCTCCCACTCAAATATAAGCTCTCTATAAGGAGTGACCCTATCTGTCATTTCACCTCTCTGCACCCAGGGCCTTGATAGACTTTGGAATAAGGTAGAAGAAGCTGATAAACATTTGCTGAATGTATTCCCACATTTTGCCAATAGGAAGGCCTATGAAACTAGAATCCTTATGTGTGATTTCACAGTGGAAACAGATCTCACCCTTTCTGGAAATGAGTATGTAATAGAAACTTGCCTTTTCCCCTTCAAAGCGAAGAGAAAGAAGAAAATCTCTGAGCAGCAGGTGATCCACAGTCAAGAGAATGGGGTTAGGGAGGACATGAATCTTAGCCAGAGGTCTAAGAAGTTGGTCTTTGGGACTTCTCTGGTGGCGCAGTGGTTAAGAATCCACCTGCCAATGTAGGGGATACGGGTTCAAGCCCTGGTCTGAGAAGATCCCACATGCCGTGGAGCAACTAAGCCTGTGCGCCACAACTACTGAGCCTGCACTCTAGAGCCTGCGAACCACAACTGCTGAAGCCCATGTGCCTAGAGCCCATGCTCTGCAACAACAGAAGCCACCGCAATGAGAAGCCCACGCACCACAACAAAGAGTAGCCCCCGCTGCCTGCAACTAGAGAAAGCTCACGCACAGCAATGAAGACTCAACGCAGCCAAAAATAAATAAATAAATTTATTTTTTTAAAAAAGTAGTAAAAAAAAAGTAATCTCTGAGAATGTACCTTAAAAAAAAAAAAAAAGAAGTTGGTCTTTGGAACAAAAAATAATTTGGGTTAGGAAATAGAAACCAGCCTACTGCACGGACATACCCCTGATTCTCACTGCCCCTAGATGATTTCGCGGACTGGGTAAGTTCAGCACAAAATGTTGAGACTGAAAAAAGTCAGATAAGTCTCTGGAATGCTATTGATTATTTTAGCATCTTTCATTTTTTTTAAAGTATTTTTAAAAATATATTTCACTTAATTAATATATTTCAAGTACTAGAGGTTTCTTTCACATTGTAAAACAAGGATACTCATGCTTTACACTATTTCTATCTCCTGATCAGATAGATCATAAGTTCAAACCCTGAACGTTTGATTGGTTGGTTTTTTTAAATTCAGATTATAAACTTGGAGTTATCAAAAATAAGCCAGTGAAATATATCTTCCAAAAGTTGTACAGTTAAGATCATATTTTTCTAGGTGACCATTCAAAATGGGTGAATTGAACTTTCCAGGATCCAACTGATACAGCTGAGTGTGGCCTTGTGTATCTTACAATTCAACAACACAATTAAAAAATGGGTAAAGAACATGAATAAACATTTTTCCAAAGAAGTTATACAAATGACCAACAAGCACATGAAAAGATGTTCAACATCCTTAGTCATCAGAAAAAGTGTAGATCAAAACCACAATGAAGTACCACTTTACACCTACAAAGATGGTTATTGAAAAGAAAAGAAAAGAAAAGAAAAGAAAGGAAAAGAAAAGGAAAGAAAAGAAAAGTATTGACAAAGATATGGATAAATTGGAGGCCTCATATACTGCTGGCAGGAATGTAAAATGGTTCAGCTGCTGTGGAAAACAGTTTAGTAGCTCTTCTAAAAGTTAAACATAGAATTACTATACAACCCAGCAATTCACTTCTAGTTGTAACCTGAAAGAACTGAAAACAGGTTCTCAAACAAATACATGTATAAGCATGTATGTTCATAGCAGCACTGATTCACAATAGTCAAAAGGGTGGAAACAGCACAAACGTCCGTCAGTGGGTGAATGGATGAACAAATTGTGGTATATACACATAAAGAATATTATTCAGCCATAAAAAGAAGTACTGATAGATGCTACAATGTGACAGATGCTCGAAAACAAGCTAAGTGAAAGAAGCCCAGACACAAAAGGCTACTGTATGATTCCATTTATTTGAAATATCCAGAATAAGTCCACAAAACAGAATACAGATTGGTAGCTTCCTGAGGATGAGAAGAAACTGCTTAATGGAGAAGGCATATTTTCTTTTGCAGTGATTGAAATGTTTTGGTACTAGATGGAGTTGGTGGTTACACAACATTGTGAATGTACTAAATACCACTGAATTGTTCACTTTAAACAGTTTGGTTTTGTTATGTGAATTTAATCGTAATAATTTTTTTAAAAATCTAGTTTTAAAAACTCTATTTGTAAATATTTTTAGCATAAGTAATCTATGATAATTACGGCACCCTTCTAGAATCAGTAGACTCAAGTTTTTAATCTAAAAGAAAGGTATATTTGAGGAAATTAGGCTCTTGGGTGCTTTATAAATATTTATTTTGATCCATCCTCATTGCCAATAAAAGGAATATTTTTATTCTCAATTAAAGAAAAAATTAAAGTTTGTTATACTTATTTAACCAGTTGTCATTCACACCATCACACCTCTGGATGTGGACGAGAGAAAACCCATAGAATTCACCCCCTGAGTCATACCTGACACCTCATGAGCATTCATAACAGACTTTTC
The DNA here is from genome assembly GCF_949987515.2 of Delphinus delphis. Taxonomy (NCBI): domain Eukaryota; kingdom Metazoa; phylum Chordata; class Mammalia; order Artiodactyla; family Delphinidae; genus Delphinus; species Delphinus delphis. Next base: position 69,472,252 of record NC_082689.1, read on the forward strand.
AAATACCAGATATTCGCTTGTCTGCCTCTTAAATTCTGTTCTTCCAACTTCCTGCTCAACCGCACTCAGTATAGCAGTTCTTCCAAAATGACTCTTTCCAATACCCAACCTCAGGCTGCCTCCTTTTTTGCTCCTTGCATTCTGTTTTCACATCAATCTAGAGAAAACTATAAGAACAAACTCTCTGCCAAGACCTGTCTTATTCCCTTACTCTGCTCTCAATCCTATGTTCTTTCAATGTTCCAGCTTCTTCATCAGAAAGTGAAATCTGTAGCTGTTGGAAAGGGTGAAAAGTCAATTGGGTGACATCTCCAAAACTCATGGATCTGATTCTTCACAAATGGAATCTCCACAGTCACTTTAGAAAGCACTCTGGTAGTCTCTTGATAAGTTAAACATAACCCATCAATTCTACTTCTAGAATTCTTCTTTAGAATTCTTCTAGAATTCTACTTTACCTAAGGGAATTTAAAGCATAGTCCAGACAATTATTTAGAGCAGCATTATTCACAGTAGCTCAAAAGTGGAAACAAACCAAGTGTTCATCAATTGATGAATAGTTAAACAAAAATGTTATGTATACATATAATGGAATATTATGCAATCATAAAACGCAGTGATGTACTGATTCATGCTACAACATTGATGAACTTTGAAAATATTATGCTAAGTAAAAGAAGTTACACGCATGTATTGAGCAATTCCATTTATATGATATGTGCGCAGAATAGGCAAATATACAGAGAAAGTACTTCAGTGGTTGTCAAGAGCTGTGAAAGGGGCAGTGGGGAATAACTGCTAATGGTACAGGGTTTCTTTTGAGAGTAATGAAAAGGTTCTGGAAGTAGACAGTGGTGATGGTTATACAACATTGTTAATAAACCAAAAATCATACACTTTTAAAAGCTAAACTATAAAATACCTGGAATTGCCAATTGTTTATTTTTTAGTCCTCTTGCTATCTTAGCCATCTGGTGGCTGTGCATGGATTCAGGCAGAAGTCAAGGCAGATTCTGAGGAGGTTAGGAGATTCTGCCGGGATTCCCACCACTGCTTTGTAGAGTCTTCCTCTAGAAAGGCAGTAGGATCTGGATTCAGATCCAGATGCGGCTTTAAGCAACTTGGTTACCTGCTCTAAGCCCTTGCTTCGTTATTTGTAAAATGGAGGAAAAAATATTTAACTCACTGTATATTATGAGGATGAAACAATCATATATTCAGAGAGTTTTGCTTTTAGTAGGCAATGATAAATGGTAACTATCTCAATTATCTTAGAGCACTTGCTCCTCAAATATTTTCTACATTGGTTGCCTATAACTAAGCCAATATATGAATCACAGATGAAAATGTAAAAAAGCAATCACCTAATCAGGTGGTTGGTATAACGTGCTACCCACTGAAATGAATGGCTTTATGCTTTCATCCATGTGCTAAGTCAAACGTTGCCCTGAAATTATAATTTATACTCGATTGTTTTCATTAATGTCAACTGTCCTAAATGATACATTTATGTAGGACAACTGTCCAGAAAAACATTAGATGCAAATTGCTGCTTAATAAATCAAAGCAAATTTAAGATATTCAGTGAGTTGCCTTTTTTGCTATGCATTATGCCTAGTGTTGAGAGGAAGCAGTGGAGAAAAAGGTCTAATATCCAGACTTTGACTTCTAGAGTTCGCTGATCAGTGTTTATGGAGGATTATGGGGCTGACCATGCACTAGATTTATGAGAAAGAAAGGGAGAATCTACCTTTCTTCAGCATTAGACAGGGCTCACAGTTAATACTCTGGTGTGCTCTATGAGGATAAAAAGATTTTTATTAAAATGGAAGTGAAAAATCAGTCTTTACTTCCTCTGACAGCGTTCCAACAAAGAAACAATTTACTTTTCGGTCAGAAGGAGTCAGGATTAGAACTCACTACTGAGGCCATAGAACTGTTTCTGAGTTCAGAAATAAATTATTTGGGTAATTTATTACAAAATGAAATTGTAGAGATTAATTCTCTATGTTTGAAGAATAAAATAGTCAACCAATGGATTGTTTTAAATTAGATAAAATTCTACTTAAAAATATGATAATAGCCTAGAGGGCTTTATAAATTAGACTTCGGTCTATGATTATATCATTTCAATATCACCAAAAAAAAGGGCATATCTTTGCAATACCTCTGATAAAATATGATGTGGTAGCACCAGCCCTGAGCAAGCTTCAGGCAGAGGGCAAGCCTGATTATAAGACATCATGAATAAAAAAAAGTGTTCATAACTCCATTTTGCATTTTCAACATTTTTTAGGATACAGATTTCAAATTTTAAATATTCTAATGGCTGAGGTTACTTCTTTTTACAGAAGCCTTTGAGAAATTGCAATGTTTTAATTGTTCACATTAAAGACTCTTAGAAGCTTGAGGGAAAAAAAGTCTTTCCAGATGAGCAAGAGGTTGGATAAATGTAATGACATATGGTTTGTTTTTTATAGTCACAATATGCAAAAAATAGAAGCATAACACACGTATTCAATGATATATATGTATTTATACATATAAATATATATTCTGATTATAAATTATGAGATACGATTATTTTGTATCAATGTGATTTTGTTTTCTTTCTCTTTCTTGTTCCCTTTATGAATAAAAATAACAACTGAAACTTAGAACAATTTTAAACATCTCATTATACCAGGGATCTAGCAAGAGATAAAATCAACATATGCAAAGCCATGATGCCGCACGGTCCCCTCCTCAGACTTGTGAGCTGCGCTGTCTACAGGGTTTCAGAGCCTCAGGGTGGGAAAACTGTCCGCTGATCTTATTACGGAATTTCCCCTCACCCAGCAGGCTTCTTTGGAATCATTCCAGATGAAAGGGTCATGACCTGTTTCTTAAATTTCTCTCAGTAAAAATCTATCTCACATCCTCTGGCAAACTCAGAACTCGCCTTGGAAGTTCTTCTTTTATTGCCTCTGGACCCCTGCGTTCATCAAGACACTCAGGAGATGTGAAAGGCATCTGATCATTACGTTTTATGTACTTGAGTTTTACAGTTTCAAAGGGTTTCGATAAATCACTTGCTACTTTTTTTCTTCCAAGTTAAAAAAAAAAAACAAACCTGAGTTAATGTAAACTTTTCTCTCGCATGCTATAGACAATTTTTTTGGGGTGGGGAGGGGTGATCTTTTGCAGGCTCATGGGTTATTTTCAGAAGACCCTTGTTATGGAGAAGAGGAATAGCATACATATTGAGAGGATTACCTCCAAGAAACCAAAATGGACCTCAAACTCATCGGGAAAGTGTTAGTGGTCACTATTAAGTCTTACGTGAGGGCGGAGGCGTACCCTAGGGACAGGCCTTGAAAATGATGGAGAAGGAGCTGTGATCACTATTCCAATACCTCTGAATGGTGGTTCTCACACCCTGCCTTCTTGAAGTTGTTTTTCCATTACCCAGGCCTGACCCTGTGCTACCAATTTACCTCCAAGCTTTGTGCCCCCATGTGTCTCTGAACTTCATTTACCTTATCTAGCTCATCCTTGGTAACTGAAGGGTCAAACTCTTTAGCTTCCAGAGTAACTGATTAATTGGTGCTAATGGCCCACCCACACATTAATTTTATTATAGCTTTAATTTAACTTTTTAGTTTGGAAAATTTCAAACGTGTCTAAAGTAAGTAGAATCACATAATAAAACCTCATTGTAATAACTCATCAGTCAATTTCAACGATTATCAATATTCTGCCATGCTTCTCCATACCACTTTTAATTTTACTATTTTTTTCTTTTAGTTAAAATTTACATAAATTGAAATCACAAATCTTAGCTGCACTATTTTGACAACTGGACACGCCTTGGTAAAACACACCCCTTTCACGATATGGAATATTTCCATCTCCCCAGAAAGTTACCCCCAGACTATACTCCTCTTCCAAGAGACAACCACAGTTCTGCGTTTTATTTAACCTTAGTTTTGCTTCTGCAACTTCTATGAATGGATTCATACTGTATGCAGTTTTTTGTTTGTTTGTTTTGCGGTACGTGGGCCTCTCACCGCTGTGGCCTCTCCCGTTGCGGAGCACAGGCTCCGGACGCGCAGGCTCAGCGGCCATGGCTCACGGGCCCAGCCGCTCCGCGGCATGTGGGATCCTCCCGGACTGGGGCAGGAACCTGTGTCCCCTGCATCGGCAGGCGAACTCTCAACCACTGCGCCACCAGGGAAGCCCCTGTATGCAGTTTTTTGTGTCCACCTTCTTTCACTCAGCATCATATCTGTGAAATTCATCCATATTGCTGCCAGTATCTGTTATTGTTCAGTAGGATTCCATTATATGAATTCCATACCACAATTTGTCTATTTTTTCTTTTGTTGATGGATAGCTTGATTCTTCCCAGTTTTTAACTGTTGTGAATATTTTTATACATGTCTTTTCATGGATATACGTTTTCATTTCTTTTGGGTAAAACACCTAGAAGTGGAATTACTAGGTCAAAGTGTAGCTGTACAGTTAGCTTTAAAGCTTAAACTTTCATCCCTTTTTAAATTGCATTTTTAAGCATTTTGAATAAATAATTAAATAAAATGGTAAAAAATTCCAGACGGCATAACAAATATATATTAAGAAGTATTCTTTGTACTCTGTTCCTGTCTAGCCCACTGCTCCACACTGCCTCCTACGTAAGCACTTTTATTAATCTCTTGTGCATTCTTCCAATTTTTTTAAACACAGTGATGAGTAAATAAACATACATTTGTCCCCTTCCCTCTTCTAACACAAAAGGTAACCTACTATATAGCCATAATACACCTTCTTATTTTCACCTAACAACATATTTTAGAGACTTTCCATATTGGTGAATAAATAGGTTCCTCATTCTTTTTATAAAGACTGCTCTATCCATGGCCCCTTGGATTGGTTCCAACCTGTTACTACTATACATAGGCTGCAATGAAGAAACTTTTACCTACATCATTACATATATATGTAGGAATATAGATGGGATAAATGTCCAGAATGGTGCTTTAGCCTTACTAGGCCAAGGGTGATAGGTATTTGTAATTTTGTTAACGTTGCCAAATTGTGCCCCAAACGTGCTGTGACATGCTGTAATCCCATCAGCAATGCATGAGCGTTCCCCTCAACCATAGTCTTGCTACCAGAGTGCACTGTGAACCTGGATCTTTGCCATTCTCAAGCATTTCAACTCAAGTTTCCTGAACAGCTGAGGAAAATAAACGTGCAAAACCCCGGCACCCTATGATTTTGTGTGGTGAGGTCCTTAGCAGAATCTGCTACTTAATTTGTGCGGCCAAGTAAAAAACAAAAATGTGGAGTCCCTGTTCAAAAATTATTAAGAATTTCAAGATGGTGAGAGTAGAACATTAAGGCAAGCATGCGGCCCTGTAAAGAAAGTAAGAGAGCTTTGAGGAGGAACTTATTTTACCTTAAAATGTGATGTACGTTGTTGCACTCCACTCCATATAATAGTCATGTTTTAAATTACCCTTATCAAGTCAAACTGACCTTTCAGGAAGGCATATCATAGCTATCACGTGGCCATACCTCAGGTGCCACTACACAGCCTGATGAGAGAACTCTAGATGACTTCTCCCAGAACTTCCCTGCTCCCAGACAAGCTTTTTTTTTTTTTTTTTTTCATCTTTATTGGAGTATAATTGCTTTACAATGGTGTGTCATCTTCTGCTTTATAACAAAGTGAATCAGTTATACATATACATATGTTCCCATATCTCTTCCCTAGTTATATAAATGCAGGGCCACCACTTTCCCTGCCTCACGTCTAAATAACTGAATAACTGTGATGATGGGAACTGAAGGCCAAGTGGATGTTGACGTTGGGACAGTCATTGCAAGAAGATCCACTAGTCCAAGTTGTACTTGTTGTTTGTCTTGATTTCTGACGATACAATGTCTGTTAGGGAGCCTGATTTCCCCTTCCAAGGGAGGAGAGCAGTGCCTTATTCAGTGGCACTCTTAGTGTTTCTGCACTCTCAGAACGCTTATCATTAATGGTATTGGGGAACCCCAATAATCAGTGTTGTTGGGCTGGAGATGACGCTAGAGGAAATTTCCTGAAAAATCTCGAGATAGTCACTTCTGAAATAATAGAAAGCAAGTGGAGTGGAGGGAAAAAAAGAAGTTTTTTCGTGATATATTGGGAGAGGGCATTTACTGAGATGCCAGGTGCCATGTTAATGCCCTTATATACATCATTGCAGAGCCCCCTTCTTCAGGCTGCTCCCACAAACAAGTAGCATCTGCAAAGGAAAGAGAGACTGACAGAGCCAGAGAAAGAGAGGAAGAAACATCTACTCAAATAGGCAGAGGGAAAAAAATAGAACTGAATGCCAAACAATTTAATAAAAATATATCCAATATACTCATGAGGATTGAGGCCAGAGAGAAGAACAATTTGATCATATAGTAAACTTATCCACACTCTCAAATCATTACAGCATGTGTTAAGTGTTAATCCAGACAGCCCTGAGGTGTGCCACAGTTCTCTGCTCTTTCACCCCCTCTGCTGGTGAAAGCCATCCTCAGGTCGAAACACGAGCAAGCACCGGGAGAAGGTGAGGAAAATGAGATATGTATTTTACACAGTTGTGCTTCTCAAACTTTAATATGCATATGAATTGCCTGGGAATCTTGGTAAAATGCAAATTACTTACTAAGTCTGGGCTTGGGCCTGAGAGTCTGCATTTCTGGCAAACTCCCAAGTGGTGTTGGTCCTTGGACCACACTTTGATTAGCAAGGCTAACATTAATGATATACCGTCAGTAATCACCAGCACAAACACTTCTTCCTGAGGTCCCCCAGCTTCACAGAGAACTGATCTCTATGGCCTTTAAATAGCTCTACATCCAACAGTGGGTCCAATCCACAAAGTGAACAATTTAAATTCATTGGGACTGTTTCTACAGTTATCTCAATGATTTACTTCTGTACCAGTTTCACCATGCAGTCGATTATATTAGAATATTGGAATCTAGTTAACACATGTTGCAATGATTTGGTCAAATGAAAACAAATTTTTATTTTAGAAGAGTCATTTAACCAACACTCTCACTTCCAAACAGGAAGCTGAGGCGTAAAGAGAGTATGTGACTTGACGGAGGCCACACAGCTTGTTTATAGCAGCCAAACTAAAATCTAATTACACCAACACTGTCCTCATGCTGTCTGTCCAGATCATTTCCCTTTTTTCTCTTTCTCTAAGGTGACCAGACTCATATCTGCTAAATCCCATAGGTCCCTGAAGTCCTAAGTGGCAGGTCACAAAGCTCAGTAAATATGACAGTATACATAGTAACTCATTCTTTTGTAAATTAGTGTCCAACTCTCTTATCAGCAGAGTTAGCCTTTAAATATCCATTAGAAGGAAAAAGAAATACTAGACCCTGTCTTATTAGCATCACCTATCTTGGGTGTTTAATCCTCACTTTGCTCTACCCTTTCTTCCTGAATCCCATTTTTAACAACAGGACACATTAGGTCTTAACTGATATTCTTTAAACTTCCCCACCCAAATAATACAGTAAGAAATACAGTAATTAATACAAATTAATTTCGTATAGTGCAGATGAGAAGATTCTTAATAAGTATGTTTTGAGTGAGTGATTTATTATTTGGGTAGATGAAAGGATGAATAGATTATTATACTAAGATAAATTAATCATAACTAAATAGCAAAGAGGGGCTTATCAGACCCTCGAATAAGGCTATGCTCAAAGTGGGTTGGCCACGGACTATGTAATTTCACGTTCTTTTGTCTGCAGCATAAAAATTCACTTTAGAGTACTTAAGTGATTTTCATGCCTGACCAAGAGTGAAAGGTGAATCTCCAAGCTGCCCTTTCCATCATTCTCAGCAAAAAAAAAAAAGACAAGAGTAAATAAAAAGTTTCCTGGTCTCTGACTTCCCACCCAATATAAACGTAGAATGCAGACGAGCAAAGTGAGTGAGCGAGTGAAATTGTTTGTAACAAAAACCCATTATTCACAGATGAAAAATTTATATTGTCAGCGTAATATCTGTGAGGCTAAACAACACTGGAGAGGATATAAAAGCAGTGCGCTTTGGTGCAGAACTACAGAGCTCAGGACACTGCACACCAGAGTCCCAAAAAGAGGGCTCTCTTTCTCTCTACCTGCTCTGTTCCACCTCCTGGTGTCAGAAGGTAAGATTAATACTGACAGATTGTAAGACTGAAAATCCTGTTTGGGGTACAGTTTTCATAAGGGGGCAAAGTATTATGAATTATAGTGCTGTTTTTTCATCTTATACTTTATTACTATAATACACAGGGCAGAGTTGAGATGAAAAAATGATATAAAATGCATTTACATAAACTTCAACATACTGTAGCCGCAAAGTGAGTTGAAGAAATAATTCAATGCAAAGATACAAAATGAAAGAGAAACAAAGTGCAAAGATACAAAATAGAAAGAAAAGCAAAGATTCAAATCAATGCACTTACTACAAGATTTAACTGTTATGAGAACTGCATTTTAAAAATGAGTGGTAACATTTTGAAAAACAAATATTTTTCTTTGGATTTGATAAATGTGTATACTATTGTGAACAGAAGGAGCCTTTTAAATTCAGCAGAAATGTGTCCATTAGAGAGGTTATAACAGCAATGGCTCCTTACCAATGAAAACGTATGGTTTTCCAAAAGCGCAGAATCAACATCATCATTCAAATATTCAAATAAGGCTGATAAGGCTATCAAAAACTCAAAGTCCATGAAATCAGCTCTTTGTAAATAAGACATAGCATATTTTGTGCAGAGAACAAATATCATCGATTACTGGGAATTCTGTGGATGGAGCTGAGTGAACGCATAGATTAATAATTACTTACTATGTATTGAGGACCAATAGTAATAAATAAAATATCTAAAATGTTTACATGTCAAAATGAAATTATAGTAAATACCATTAGAAAAAAAAATCAGATGTCCTAAAGTACCTACTTAAGCTCTTAAGGATAAAGAACACTTTTATGAAGATCCTCAATGGGTAAATGATTACGTGGTATGGTTTCTTTTCCACACATACTAATTAACACCTGTGAGAGGAAATGATCTAGCCAGTTTTAAAAGCATTTGGCCTAAAGCACCAATATATTTAGGGATATACTGTATGTCACCTTGTCTAGGTCAAAGATTAATCTTTCTAAAAGACTTTCTATTCAGGAAATACTATTGGTACCATATCTCCTTTTAAATTTGAGTGGAAATGTAAGGTTCTTGTAAAACTGCAGATTCTTTCTGTAGGCTGACTAAAGCAGGGGTGGGAAGTAATTGGAAAGTCTTCTCTTATTGAATAAGATTTTGATACCAAAATAACGCAAATATTTGCTTTCTCAAGTCGTGGTATTCAAACAACCTTATTCTTACATTTTTCACAGTTCTGTTGACTTTTACACAATGAATAAATACAATTTTAAAAATCAGTTACTTCTTTCAGTAGAGCTCATTCTGCTGCCTGGAGAGGACTTCGAACATTCTCTTCTGTATGGTTGTTTCTTCTACCAGCTCTCTCAGGGGCAGAAAACCACCTGCTCCGTATCTGCCTCCAGAGGACGTCATAGAAGATACTGTAAAACCGTTAGGGACATTGTGTGGAAGGAATTACAGTTCTCAATTGACTTTCCAACAATGACTCTTTAGTAATCCTAAAGAGAGATGCTTGCTTTAATTTTTAAGTTTCTGAAAGCATAAATTTATCATTAAAAATTATAATCAGAAGACCCTGCCTATATATTTGGCAAGGTTTCCAAAGTTTGCCAACCAGATAAACTGAAGCACAGCAAAATGCCATATTAGTAATTGAATGTTGATGAATGAAGAAGGATGAATATGTAATGCCTATTGTGTGGCTTTGTCTAACTGACCTCTTAATCTAAAAAGAGTTAATATTTCAAAGGAAAGAAAATATCACGCAGGTATTACAGTCTCCATGTTTTAGTGCCAAAGACCGATAGTAAGTGTGGCTAAGATGTTAAAGAAAAGACTGATAGTTTAAAATGATAATATTTATAAAATACTTATTTCAAACCAAATGCCATTTGCTAAAAATACTCATTCAAATATTTTATGGATAAGCATGATCAAACTTGGATTGAAATCCCCACTTCTCAAAGTAAACACGATCGGTTGAAAGTAGCAGAGGGAAGTTCATGACAAACACTGGACTTGAGGTTTTCATTCAGAAAATAGGGGTGCTTGTCCTGTGGGAACATTCTGGCCACATTCATGTTGGTCCCACCCCGCCCATCCACACTGCATCATGATGTCCTTGGCATCCCATGGCTTCATGAGGCATCTGCTTGTGATGCGAGGTATTCTACAACCTGGTCTAGGGTGTCACTAGCAGTGAATGACACGTCCTGGACTCAGTCCAATTATAAAACAACCAGGGGACTTCCAAGACTTCAGAAGCAAGCATTAATTTTCTTTTGACAGTGATCTCTTAGTTTCTTAGTTGTGATTGTTCAAGTTGCCAGAAGCATTAGTTCTTGTTGCAAATTGCTTGTCTTTAAAATGATTTTTTTTCCTTTAATTTAGAACAGGTCAAAGCACCCTAAAATACCTCAAATCTGTTGGCCGCTTTATAATTACAAAGTCTAGACCAAGTTACACTATTTAAAATATAAATGAATAATACATCTGAACCGACAGCTGGTATGCCAAGTTGTAGCCTGAGGCTGCTTTAAGATGGTTGAAATGCAGTATAATGTAAATGCTTGGAAGTGAAGGACTATTAATTGAAAGCCAGACTGATAGTGAAGAGGGTGGCATTACGGATAAGGCGCCATTCAGGCTAACCATATGTAGCATATCATCTACAGTGGGTATTTTCAATGTTTATCGTGGACATTTTTAATTTCAATTCTGGAAATGAGCCTTCTAATCATTAACAGAAGTGTCCTACACTAATGAAAAAGCTTCAGAGTGCTACACATCTTTTGTATTCTTTTTAGCCACCCAAAAAAAATAAAAAAGAACTGCAGGAAAAATATAATCTAATATTTGAAATTACTCAAAATATAATCAGAATAAAATTGATGACTAGCTTTTCGTTCTATTTATAATATTTACTTAGTCAAAATTGAACTAATTTAGTCTGACCGGTTTAAATATGGTTGAGGGTCTCTATCTTTCCCTTGACTCTGTGTTCCAACAGGCAGCAAAAATGAAAAGCATTTACTTTGTGGCTGGATTGCTTGTAATGCTGGTCCAAGGCAGCTGGCAACGTTCCCTTCAAGACACAGAGGAGAAATCCAGGTATTAAATCGTTAGACTTGAACTAATATAGCACTATGGTTAGAATACAGCCTGAGATAACTGTGATTAGTAAATAGGTCTCCGTAATTTGGAGTAAATACTCTGCACAATTTTCAAATGTGTAAAGTATCATTGTGATAAAGGCTTTTCTAGAGTACAGATCAGAGTATGTCGTTACATAACCGAAGAGGTGGGCAATGTTGAAAAATATGTTACATGGGAAATTATAGCTCTTTGAAATCTTCAGCTAATACTCCCCGTTCATTCATTACTCACACTGCAGAGTAGGTCATTTTAATTATTCACACCAACTTTTCCTCTTTTACTCTTTTCTAAAAAATAACACTGTTTCTTACTAATTGTAAAAGTCATACGTGCTCATTATAAAAATATGCATGTACTGTATATAAATATATCCCGATCAGTTACAGCTTTGTATTATGTTCTGTCTCTTAGCATTGTATTGTTAGCTTATTTTTATTATATCATTACAAATATCTATTAAGTGTATGGTATTTAATGGCTACATACTATTCCACCTCATAAATATACAATATTTATTTAGCTACTCCTGCTCTATTGAATACGTAAGGGTTCTTCAAATTTTCCCACAAAGAATGCTGCAAATAACATTTCTCCCTACATTTCTTACTGTTTTTCTGAGGATTTATTTCTAGTATTTATTTCTAGTAAAATAATCATGTCAAAGGATCTGAATGAGTTTAAATGTTTTATCTTGCCAACTTGCTTTCCAGAAAAGTCATACACATGCACACTCCCATCAGCATTATAGAAATACTCCTCTCATAATATCCTCCTCGGTATTTAATCCTTGCTAATTTGATAGGTAAAAATAGTATCTCATTTCTATTTTTGAGTTTTAATCATATTGAATATTTCCCCACATAGCCGTGCCAACCAACTGTTGATTACTGGCATGTGGATTATCCACTACACAGTTTCAAATTAGCAAGTGGGCTTTTTCTTGCCTTTCTTCGAATTTTTAATTGTCTTTCCTTCACCATTAGCTACCACATAGCCAGGTAATGGAGCTACTTTTTTATATTAATATATGCGAAACAGAATTCGGAACATAAATCTGCTGCCCCCCGAAAAACGGTTTGGTATTCTTCACTCTTTTAAAATATTCAAGGCGTTGCTCTCTTCTGGCATTATTAACATAATTACGAGTAGATGAAATTGTTAAAAAAAGATTTATTTAATCCTATTTCAGAAAAAAGAAGCCAGTTGTAAAATCAATTGCTAGAATTCCAAATCGGAGTGTATTCAACTCTGGTAAGACCATGGGATTCCCATGGCAAATTAAGGTTTTTCTGAACTGCCAACTGAAATACTCAAGGAACCTGCCTTCCAACTTCATCTGGTTCTGTATTTTGGAGAGAAGCTACTTCTCAAGTGAAGCTACTCTTGAGGAGAGATTTAATCGCACCAGTCACTCTTCTTCACAGATCATTCCCAGCTCCCCAGACCGACCCGCTCAATGACCCAGATCAGATGAGTGAAGACAAGCGCCACTCACAGGGCACGTTCACCAGTGACTACAGCAAGTATCTGGACTCCAGGCGCGCCCAGGATTTTGTGCAGTGGTTGATGAACACCAAGAGGAATAAGTAAGAGTCTGAACCTGATCAGAAATTTGCACACAAATGTATTACTTAAATATGTCTAAAATTCCTCCTGACTTTCTTAAGTTATTGTGCCTATCAAATAGTGCCCATAAGCTCTTTCAATTTTGATGATTTTCAAGGTTGGTGATGCTATCCTTCATAATGTGCCTCTGAATGTCCCACCCCTCATCCCTCCAAAACTCTTACCCGCCCTCCAATGGGACATAGAATTTAAATTTTCCCAACTGTGGTCTTAGCAATGTTCACTTCATGCCCATTTTCCTTTAAAATTGAAAGCTGACTTTTGTGGACCTGCAAGATTAGAAATCTAATCCTGACCAAAAGATAAGAGCAAATTCAACATTCCCTTGTAGGATTCAAACTCATGACTATGATCACAAAGTATCCTCTAGCCAAGTTAGTCATGGTAAGGAATGGAAACAGATGCAGTCTTTTTCTTGTAGAATACAATCCAAGATAAACATTTAAAATTACAGTCTAGCTGCACAGCATAAAGAGAGAAGAAGGTATATAAGAACACAAGCCTATCGCAAGGCATACATTTTAATGCTGGATTTCCTTTGACAGTTTCGGGGTTTTTTTTGTTTATTTTTTGCTGCATCCAGGGTACTGGACGAAATCAGCTGCAAGAGTTTCACAGGGATGGTGGAATTTCACAATTACTTTGGAGGGTGACCCACAAGGGGAAGGGAGTTATACACACAAAGTAGCTGAAGGAATCTAAAAATCAGGAAAAGGGAATAAATTTGTCCAGATAGAATGCAGAAGGGGGACAGAGTGAGACGAGCCAGCAAGAAGAATAAAAAAGAGCTGTTGACCAAAAATCCTTAAACTGGAGAGTACAGGAAAGATGGTAGTCATGGTCAGAGAAGACACTGCGAGAAGTCCTCGTTAAGGATTACAAATGAAGCCACTGGTGAAATGGGAGAAATCACATATTTGAAAAAATGCAAACAACTATGTTCATTTCTAGAAAGAGAATGCCATGACTTGGTAAACTAATGTAAAACAATCCTAGCTCCCAGGCAGTTTCTGTTGTATTTAAGATGAAACCTTCCAGGGCTAATATATGATGGAGCAACTGACCGTCTATCTGGTCAACCACCTCCACAGAGCACAGTACACATTTGAGGGTGATACGGGGTCATCTTCTTAGCTTTCCTTACTGCTAGCCCATCACACATTTCCTTTAATCCAATATCATGTGGTCTTTTGATGACATTTTGAGATGCACCTTTGCTTTCCCTTGATTCAGTTAACTAACTCTGACCCCATATGTACTAATGACAAGCTGCTGCTTTGTTTGCAGGTAGCATAGCACAGTGGGTAGCCCCCATACATTGAGATGGAAGAAAATGCTGCTTTAATAGTCAATGGCACAGATAAGCAGGGCAGGTGAAAATGGGTCACTAGGTGGAGTGAGGGAGCTTAGCTCCCCATAATTTTTATTAGCCCTCCATCAACCTTCACTTCAGATAATTAATGTAGCTTCCAGACAAGTCCTCTACCCACCCTCATCTCTCAAAACCACACAGAATCCCGAACCCAAAGCTGCCACTGCTTGCTTATAGGTGAGAATCATATTTCTAAAGAGACAGATCTTCAATTTAACTTTCACATTTCTTTCAGGAATAACATTGCCAAACGTCACGATGAATTTGAGAGACATGCTGAAGGGACCTTTACCAGTGATGTAAGTTCTTATCTGGAAGGCCAAGCCGCCAAGGAATTCATTGCTTGGCTGGTGAAAGGCCGAGGAAGGCGAGAGTAAGTCTGTACATTCTTATTCAACTTTTCTTTTTTTTTTTTTGCTTGATGTGAAAAACTCAGAATACGGTTATCTATATATGGATCTGCCTTACAGAAGCCATTAGTATAGTCTGACAGAGGAAAGAAATAACTCTTGTTGGTGGGAGACAATTTACAAAAGTCTCATCTGTTTTATCTCTGTTAGCAAGTATTAATAGAGTCAAACAGGTGACTTTTTATCCCCCATTATAGTTGTATTATAATTAGGGTATTAATTTGCCAATCCAGGACACTTTTGAGAATAAACAGAGTGCTTTTGATAACTACACCAGGAAAATAAGCTTAAACTAGGACTGTCCAGGAAAACTAGGGATAAAGGAAAAGAAGAAATAATGCAGAAAACTTAGTTTCACTTTAAATATTTACATAATTTATGTGTTAGTAAGTAATGTGTTAGTAAGTATTGAGGTAAAAATGTGATAAAGACTGAAAGGAATTAAACTTAAGACGAATTAAACTTAAGATGAAATGACATTCAAAATACAGATATGTGGCAACACCCATATATTTAACAACGTGCCCAGTTTTTAGGGACTGTCATAAAGATAACCATTAAATTATCACAGCTGAAAATACGTCCAAGAACTTTAGGTACTTTCTTGGATCTTACCACAACCAATCAGACCCTTGAACCATCCTGTTTTCTTGTGACCATTTTGATTGACATTTGAATTATGAGAAGCAGGAAATTCATGTTCCACTCTATTTTTATTTTTAGTGAAACTTTAAAGAGCTCTCGAGGCAAAAGGGAACTAGTATTGTTGCTGATTTTTAAAACATTAACAATCAAATTTACAAAATCAATGGGAAAATAGTCACACAATCAAATTTACAAAATCAGTGGGAAAATAGTCACTTACACTTGACGCTATTTTATAGTGTTTTAAAGGCATATCAAAAATTCTGCTAAATAAATCAATCGAAGAGAAAATCTGATATAGACTAAGGTTTAATCCCTTAATACTGCACTTGGCAAGGCTGTTTTGATAATCACTAGTTTTATAGGCTAGAATATATTTTTATGAATTATAAACAAATTAATAGTCTCAATAATAACTTCTGTGTTGGCAATACACTAAAATCTTTGAAGCAGCTGGAATATGGAAAAGGCCTTAGTTTCAGGTCCCAGCTCTGCGCTATTCTACCTAATCCCTTTCTGATATGCAAGTTTCTATGAGGCTTTTCGTGATAGGCCCTCTGTAAATAGAAACATATGGTTTTCTCAGCGATGCTTACACATGTTACCAGTGATAGGCAACCAATAAGCATTTATTTGAAACGTTTAACCAAGTACTGATTTTACCTCTCTTTTTCTCAGTTTCCCAGAAGAAGTCACCATTGTTGAAGAACTCCGCCGCAGACACGCCGATGGCTCTTTCTCTGATGAGATGAACACAGTTCTCGATAATCTTGCCACTCGAGACTTTATAAACTGGTTGCTTCAGACAAAAATTACTGACAGGTGATTTATTTTAGTTTATTCTGAAAACCATCAACACTTTCATAAATATTATCATACTGCTACAGGTTGTTCCTATGTGGGGAGAGAGTCTTTACTCTCTTGATATATAATCAAAATTATAATCATTCAAGAGTACATTATTATGTTTGTTTTCTGTCATTACAATTTTATCCATTCACTCATTTATTCCAAACACATTTCCTGAGTGTCAATAAGGGACAAGGCATTCGGAACACATTGCAAATTGCTGTGTATGTTGAAATTTTAGCACAAAGTAAAATGCCAGTATATATGGTATTAAATACTTAATGTAATAAGCATAGCAGTAAAAATTTAAATGCCAAAAGTAACCACTTATCTTGGTAGGTTGTAATTGCCTTTTTTATAATTATTCATACATTTTATATATCTTGATAGGGACACTTTAGGGTAAGCCATCTTCAAATGTAAATATTTGAAAACTCCAGAAGACAAAGGGATATATAAGATGAAAAGACATAAATAACTTTGATCAAAATAAATCATTGAAATATTTCCTGGATAAGTTAACTATATCATCTGTGTATTATACTATGTTAAGTCATTTTCTCTTTTTTTTAAATCTCCAGGAAGTAAGTGTGTCATTACTCAAGTTCATCTTCACAATATCACCTGCCAGCCATGTGGGATGTTTGAAATTTTAAGTTCTGTAAATTTAAGAGGTGTATTCTAAAGCCATATTGCTTTGCATGCCAATAAATAAATTTCCTTTTAATATTGTGTAACCAAAAGATCATGAGTAAATGAACCATTGTCAAAATAGTGCTAAAATGTCAGCTTTAAAATTAAAAAACTGCAGAATTCTCTTATTTTTTTCTTATTTTGGATGAAGTACCCTAACCTGCTTACACTGAGCAATGAAATTGTTGTTCTATGATATAGTTTGTATATGTAAATTACTCCAATCACAACATATCTGCGTTATAATAATAGGATAAGGGAAGGACTGGTAGCCACAGTTGTGAAACTGAAAGTGAACTTTCTTCTTAAAACTTTTGTCATAAAAATGCTCAGCTTTCAATATATAAAAGATAGACTGAATAAAAATTTCAAGCTTCTTCACCATGGTCTGTTTTCTCTCTTCTTTGTGCTCCTACTCCTTCCAAATACGCCTGCTTCCTAAGCTGGTAGCCCATAAGCCAATTCGATGCCCAGCCGTGGTTTCACGTTTTAAGTTGTCACACAGTGCTTTAACGTTTTTGGCCAACATTGAAAAATCAAGGTATTTTACATTAAAATGTTGATTTCTTGAAAAATTAGGTCCTCAGGAAATATTAGACCCACAAAACAAATCTTTCTGAAGCTGAGAGCCAGCTGCCTTCTTCTGAATGGTCACATGCTTTTCAGCTCACTATTGTGCCCCCTACACACACACACACACACACACACACACACACACACACACACACACCTGTGCATGTTATACATTCACAACCAGATAATGTACACAGGTAGCCACTTTCCCCAGTCCACTTTATTTATACATCTTACTTGTCTGGCACCTGCAGACATTTAAATTTGTCTATCATACCCTGTACTCTTATCTCCCTGTCCTGCAGTGTCCAGTATCTTGGGCCAGTCTGATGCTCATTGCCGTGCCAGAGACATTTCTTTGTTGTATACAGACAGCATTGCCAACTCTCTTTCTCTCTTTTATTATTGAGATATGATAAAGACATAACATTGTGTTTGTCTATGGTGAACATGTCAATTTGTATATTGCCATATGATTACCACCAGAGCTTTAGCTAACTCCTCTGTCAGGTCACACAATTATTTCTTTTCTGTAGTGAGAACATTTAAGATCTAGTCTCCTAGCAATTTTGAAGTATGTAATACTGTATTATTGACTATAATCACTATACTGCCCATTAGATCTCCAGAACTCACTCATCTTCTAGTTGCAAAGGTGTAACCTTTAATAACAACTTCCCCACCCGCTAGGTCCTGATAACCATTGTTTCTTCAAGAGTGTGTTGTTTAGTTTCCACATGCTCATAAACATTCCAGCTTTCCTCTTGTTGTTGATTTCTAGTTTCATATCATTGTTATCAGAAAAGATAGTTGGTATGATTTCAATCTTCTTAAATCTACTAAGACTTATTCTGTTACCTGTCATATGACCTATCCTTGAGAAGGTTCTATGTGCACTTGAGAAGAATGTGTATTTTGCTGCTGTTGGATGGAATGTTCTATAAATATCTGTTAGATCCTTTTAGTCTAATATATAGTTCAAGTCTAACATTTCCTTCTAGATTTTCTGTCTAGATGATCTATCCATTGCTGAAAGTAGGATATTGAAGTCCCCTGCTATCATGATATTGTTGTCTATTTCTCCCTTCAGATATGTTAGTATTTGCTTAATATAGTCAGCTGCTCCATTGTTAAGTATCTATATTTTTATGATTGTTATATCTTTTTGATAAATTGACCCCTTAATTATTATATAATGACCTTCTTTTTCTCTTATTACTGTATTGGCTTAAAGTCTATTATAAGTATAGCCACCCCCACTTTATTTTGGTTTCCAATTGCAAGGATTATCTTTTTCCATCCTTTCATTTTGAGCCTATGTATATCCTTAAAGCTGAAGTGAGCCTCCTATAGGCAGCATATGGTTAGGTCTTGTTTTTTTATCCCTTTATACACTCTGTGACTTTTGGTTGGTGAATTTATTCCATTTACATTTAGAGTAATTATTGATATGTTAGGCCTTATTAATGTCATTTATTAGTTGCTTTTTAGGTGTTTTGTAGTTCCGTTGTTTCTTTTTTCCTCTGTATCTGCTTACCATTTTAAATTAGTGATTTTCCATTTTCTTCTTGTTAAACAAAAAAATTGCTTATTAATACAAAAGCACACACAAAGTATAAAGCGATAAGAAATTTAAATATCTAAGTCAGAGCAAACAGGTGGCAATTCAACATCCAGAGTTGACAAATTGCTTGAAAGAAACTGCAACAGATTAAATTCCCCCTGATGAAGAGGGAATCTTCAAAGGTGAAGAGGGGCCAAGGTATAACAACTTTTCAAGTTTCCTCTCCTCACTAAGAATCATGAGAGACACTCCATCCAAGGGGAGGTGTCCAATTTGGTGCTTTTAAGGCAGGTCAAAACCCTCAAAATCTAGAGGATTGAAGGGAAAATGTGTCTCTATTTCTGGATAGGTATCATTTGAGGCAGGAACAGAGCTTTTTCTTTAACAGTGCTTTTGGTCATCTTTTTGGCAGAGAAGTTTGTCTCTGAGGCATCTATTAGTCTTTACTGACTTTTTTTGTAGCTCTGTTGACAGTTCCTAAAGACTTTCTGGTGGCTTTAGGTAAGGCTGTTGGAAAATCAAACATTTTGCAAACATGTGATGTTGAAACCCAAGATCTCCCATCTAAGACTTTGACTGAAGTCCTAGACCCCAGCTTCAGTCTCTCCTTAGAAGCCACACGGCTGCCTGGTTCTCCATTTTCCTTAATAGCAAAGATCAGAGTAGTCATTCTGGATTAAGCAAGACTCAGTCTCTTTTTCTGTTCTGACTGCTTTTCTTGATTTCCCACTCTGATTCCCTTTTCTTTATCTTTTGTAAATCTACTCTAGGTTTTAGTTTTCTGGTTGCCAGGAAGCTTACATAAAACGTCTTATGGAAAAAGTTCATTTTAATATGATAGCCACTTAACTTCAATCACATATGAAAACTCTACACTTCTACTCCCCGACTTTTATATTTTTTATATCACAAGCTATGTCTTTTTATATTATGTGTTTGTTAACAAATTATGGTAGCTACTCTGCTATAGATGCTTTCTATTGCATTTTCCATTTCATTCATTAGATTCTTCAGCTCCAGAATTTCTGTTTGGTTCTTTTTTATGATTTCTATCTCTGTTAAATTTCTCATTTTGTTCATGTATTGTTTTCCTGATTTTGTTAAATTGTCTTACTGTGTTTTCTTGTAGCTCATTGAGCTATTTTGAATTCTTTATCGAGTAAATTGCAAAATTCCATGTCTTTGAGTTTGGTAATTGGAGATTATTGTTTTATTTTGATGATGACAAATTTCCTTGATTCTTCATGTTTTTGGAGTTCTGCATTGATGATTTCACATTTGAAGCAGCAGAATCACCCACAAATCTTTACTAGTTCCCGTCAGGTTAGATACATTGATCCTTTGTCCTATTATATCTGGGGTTTCTCTGACCTTCTATGGATACACCAACTCCACACTTCTTGCCCCCCTTTGTGGCAGAATTCTTAAGCTTTTATGCCTTCTCTGGTTCTTACTACTCACCAGGTGAACTGCTGGAAACCTATCTCTTTTTTCCAAAAAGTAGTGCCACAGCTCAAGTTTGTGATTTCTTCCTTGCCCACAGACTTCGGTCTGATTTTCTGAGCACACTCCATTTGCCACACTTGGGAGCCCACACAAGGAGCCAGCAGAAGAGTGGGGTGAGGTGTGCATTTACTAATTGGGGCATTGAGGATGCCTGCAGTTCTGATGTGGGGGATTCTCTCAGGTGGGCTTCCTGTGGAGTCCTGAAAGCAGTCAGCAGGACTCTCTAATGCCCTTTGATATTCTTATCTGCCTCTCTCCTCATCTCCTCTCATCATCCAGTCATGGATGTCCTCGCTTCAGTACTGTGGGTATAGCTGGAGAGAAATGGGTTTCTCCAGTAGCTTCCCATACAGCTGGGGTAACCTGGCACTCGTTCACCACTCACCTTTTCTCCCCCAAGAGAGGTTGCCACCAGTTAGTTCAGCCCTGCGCTGTGTCACCTTGGGGGAGGGACAGAGCTGGGTGGTTCCTCTCACCCTCTCCAAAGCATCCAAATTTGGTTTTGTTTTTTGTTTTTGTTTTTGCTCTGATGGAGTGTTGGAATAGCCCCTTAGGAAGGCTAGACCTCTACGAAGTCTCTCTTATCTTGGATGGCTGCCCAAGTCAGCACTCTCCAGGTTTTCCTCAACTGCCGCCAAGGGGTGTTGGGGCAGGTTCACCAGCTCCTGCTGGTTCGCAGACTGCACAAAGGTCTGTCTTCCTTTTGCCAGACGCACAGTTGGGAGAGACTCCTTCCAGGTCCCTTGACATATGGTGCTTGATCCCACAACTCTATAGACATGCTTTTGTTCATAAATGGATGCTGGTTTTTGGTTGTTAAAAAGGGGACAGAAAGGAGGAACGTATTATGCCAAAATGATGCCGACATCAATTTGAGTTGGATCCTCTTTCTCTATCTCTAAAGTGCCTGTAAGCCAGAATTTCCCAATTACCCACCAATAAGTTTCCAAAGTTTATAAATTACTTATATACTTTGACCAAAAGGAGTAATATCTGTAATAATCCTCTCACCCATTTACATAATGACAAGCTTTTCCTGATCTGGATAGAAAATTTAAGATTAGCATTATCTAAGTAGGTTTAGTGCCAGCTGTGGGAGCCTGAGCAGGTAATTTAAGCTGCCTGGGCCTAAATTCCTTGTGAGAAAAAATTAGATTAAAAGTGCCTAATCACCACCATATCTTTCAGAAGTCTTTGTTTATAACTCTGTATTTGTCTTACAATGAGTTCTCAGTAATAATAGGATCCTGAAGTATACATCTTAAGATCATTATTATGGAGCTACTCAGGGCAGAAGTTACCTTTGTATGTATCAAGATTATGTCACTCAGCTTCTCCAGAACCAAAACTAACATGTTTTCCTCCAAAGCATCTGAAAGGGGAAGGCTCAGAGGTTGCACAAGTTCTTTCCGAGTAGGGTTGTTGTTCGTATATTTGCTTGATGTTTTAGGTAGGGGATGGCTTTATGGATTGTTAAGGCATTCAACTGATAAGTTCAATGTACTGTATTTTTCACAGTTCTGAGCTAACAAACTCAAGGCTATTCTATGGGACTTCCCTGCTGACGCAGTGGTTAAGAATCTGCCTGCCAGTGCAGGGGACACGGATTGGATCCCTGATCCAGGAAGATCCCACATGCCGCGGAGCAACTAAACCCGTGCACCACAACTACTGAGCCTGTGCTCTAGAGCCCACGAGCCACAACTACTGAGCCCACATGCTGCAACTACTGAAGCTCGCAGGCCTAGAGCCCGTGCTCCACAACAAGAGAAGCCACCGCAATGAGAAGCCCACTCACCGCAACGAAGAGTAGCCCCCGCTTACCACAACTAGAGAAAGCCTGCATGCTGCAACAAATACACAATGCAGCCAAAAATAAATAAGTAAATAAATTTATTTAAAAAAAAAAAAAAAGGTTGTTCTACGATGTCCACCATGGTTTCTTTTATGCAAATTGTTGCCTTTATTCTGATACCAATGTATCACAGGTGACATAACAGGCTCCATTTGGAACTGACGTTTGGTTTAGAGACTAAACAGATATGTGTTCTTGTGACACCAAGTCAAAAGCTTGAGAGCACCTCCATGCCCACTCCAGTTAAGCAGCAGCCTTCAGAACCAGGGATACAAAGGAGAGGAGGTAGGCAGCTAAGGAAACTGACACCTAGCTGGAGTGAATGGAAAAGGGAAGCATAAAACAGCAAATGTGAGTCAAGTCCAAAATAATGCCAAAGGTCAAAATCAGAGATTAATCTTCCCTTAGGTTTAAAAAGCAAACTAAGGGACGACAGTGGGAAATAAAGCTAAGGATGGGGACTGCAAGCCTAGAAATGAAGTTGAATATATTAGTTACATATTATGTTTACCTGTGTGTAATACAAACCAGTCACAGAGACTGAACTAAATAGGAGGATATATATTTTTTACAAAACAAGAAGTCCAGAAGCAGGAAGTCCAAAAGTAAGCATATCAGCAATAACACCTGCTCTTTATTCTTCTGCTTTGCCATCATTAGCAAATGGCTTTCCTCTCACAGGCACCTCAAATTTGAAAAAGGACTGAGCCATCTCCCAGTTTCCTGTCCATTTTTTAGGGAAGATACAGAGGAAAAAAGGATGGGTAGGAGGATAAAGAGGAAGAAGAAGAGGAGGAAAATGAGAATAAGTCTAAAAGGAGAACTGACAATCAGGAAGGGAATGCACAAATTATTATTTTTTTCTTTTTTGGCGGTACGCGGGCCTCTCACTGCTGTGGCCTCTCCCGTCGCGGAGCACAGGCTCCGGACGCGCAGGCTCAGTGGCCACGGCTCACGGGCCCAGCCGCTCTGCGGCATGTGGGATCTTCCCAGAGACTGGGGCACGAACCCGCGTCCCCTGCATTGGCAGGCGGACTCTCAGCCACTGCGCCACCAGGGAAGCCCGGAATGCACAGATTTTGAAAAAGCAAAACATTCCCAGGAATCTCCAGAAGAATTTTGATTTGTTTTTTTTTTTTTTGGCCAGAAATGTGTCGCATGACCTCATCCTGGCTACAAGGAAGGCTAGGGAATTTTGTCTTTCAGATGAATATGTTGCAGCCCATACAAAACGGGATTATATTAGTAAGGAAAGGTAAGAGAATGAATATATGTATGAAATTAGAATCAAGTGGTGCTTTGCCACAGTCGGGGTTGAGATGTCCAAGCCACATTTTACTGAGTGCCACCTTTGTAGTTTGAAGTTTCATTGGCCTAAGTCCAAGCAGGTTTGCCAAACCCTGGACTCCCTCTGAATTCAATGTGATAAAAGTAAAACATCCAACAAAGATTACTGTAGAACATTTAGATAAGACTCATACAAGCATTTTATATCTTTAATTATAGAACTAAGATTAAATAATGAGGATAAGACTATATAAAGCAGTCATGTTGAATGAACCAGGCAGATATAAATATAAAAGAAAGCAGGGGTTGAACTATTGGCACCAAAAGTTAAAACTCCAGCAAAAAAATATTAAGGAAAAGAAGGACACTTTACAATGCTGAGTGTTCTGAATCTTAATGAAGATCTATAACAGCTGTTAATATTTATGCACCCAATAGCACATCAACCACTTTCATAAAGCAGAAACTACATGAGATTCAAGAAGCAATAGTCAGAAATACACTGGTAAAAAGAAATCTAAACTCTCCTCTCTTAACTCAAGATAGAGTCAGGGAAGAAAAATATTAGGATACAGATACCTAAACAGCATAATCAATAAGGTAGATCTTATAGATCTAAATTGAACTATGAATTCTGATGAAAGAGGATACATGTTCTTCAAAATGGAATGGAAAAGTCACAAAAATTGACCACATTGTTGGCCACAAAGAAAACCTTAATTATACAAATAATTGTACAAATTTTGAAGATTGGAATCATTCAGACCATAGTGGAATCAAGTTAAAAATCAAAAACAAAAGATAGCTTAAAAATTCACAACTGCTTGAAACTAGGCAATCACTTCTAAATAACCCATCAGTCAAAGACATCATAAAGGAAATCAAAAAATACTTTTGAACTGTACTATAATGAAAATAAGATAAATACAATGAAGATACAACTAAAGCTGTATTTAAGAATAAAACATAGCTTTAAATGTATTTGTTAGGAAAGAAGAAAGTTTGGAAATCAATAGCCTAAGCTTTTACCTCTAAAAGCTGGGGGGAAAAGGACAGCAAATTTCAGAAAGTAAAAGAAAGGAAATTTTAAAAAACTAGAAGAAAATAATGAAATAGTTAAAAATTGGTACTAAAAATTAACAAAGGCAAAAGTTAGTGCTTTGGGTAGATTAATAAAATTAATAAATCCCTAGCAAGACTAGGCAAGGACAAAAAGAGGAAAAATGACCAATACCTATAATAAAAGGGGACATCTCTAAAGATCTTACAGACAATATCATGATAATAAGTATATAGTACATAAAATTCTATGCCTGGTAAATTTGACAATTAGTTAAAGTGGACAAATTCTTTTTTAAAATGTTACTTAAATAGACACAAATAATAGGAAAATCTTAATAGTCCTCTGTCTATTATGGAAATTGGATTTGTTATTTTAAAAATTTTTCCAGAAAAGAGCTCCAGGCCCAGATGGCTTAACAGGTGAATTCTTCTAAACATCTAAGGAAAAAAAACCACCAATATTACATAAATTCTTCAAAATAAGGAGCAAATATAAAACATTTCCCACCTCATTTTATGAGACCAGGATAACCTTGATACAAAAATCTGACAAAGATTTTACAGAAAAGGAACACAATCTGACTGAACATAGGTAAAAAAATCCTATATAAGACATTGATGAATCAAATCTAGCAATATATAAAAGAAATATTACAGAACAAACAAAGAATAAGAAGAAACAACAATATATAAAATAAAATGAATTTGAAAACAACCACTGAAGCGAATGAAATTAAAACAAATATGAGACTATTGAAAATGTCTATGATTTATTAGAATAAAATGTATTTGAAAACCTAGAAGAGAGAGATGAAATTTGAAAGAAAATGTAATTATAAAAGTTGACATTAGTAGAGATTAAAAAAGCTTAAATAAACCAATTTCCATAGAAGAAATGGACAAAAATATCAAAGAATCATCTCATAAAAAGTCACCAGGTCTAGGGGCTTCCCTGGTGGTGCAATGGTTAAGAACCCACCTGCCAGTTCAGGGGACACGGGTTCAATCCCTGGTCTGGGAAGATCCCACGTGACACGGAGCAACTAAGCTCACACACCACAACTACTGAGCCTGCACTCTAGAGCCCATGAGCTACAACTACTGAAGCCACGTGCTGCAACTACTGAAGCTGCAACTACTAGAGCCCATGCTTCTCAACAAGAGAAGCCACCGCAGTGAGAAGCCTGCACGCTGCAATGAAAAGTAGCCCCCAATTGCTGCAACTAGAGAAGGCCCACACGCAGCAACAGACCCAACACAGCCAAAAATAATAAATAAATAAAATAAATAAATTTATTTTTTTAAAAAGTCACCGGGTCCAGGTGGTTTTGCATGGATCTTCTATCAAACTTTCAAAGAAGTTGGTAATTACGATACTTCCTAACTTATTTCAGAGGCTAAGGGGAGAAAAGGAGAAGACCAATGTTCTAATTCTTTTTATAAAGTGAGTGTAACATTGATACTTAAGTTTGATAAAGATAGAAGAAAAAAACCCAGAAAATTGTGAGCTAATTTCATTTATGAAGTTGATTTTAAAATCCTAAAAATCGGGCTTCCCTGGTGATTGAGAGTCCGCCTGCCGATGCAGGGGACACGGGTTCGTGTCCTGGTCTGGGAAGATCCCACATGTCACGGAGCGGCTGGGCCCGTGAGCCAGGGCCGCTGATCCTGCGCGTCCGGAGTCTGTGCTCTGCAACGGGGAGAGGCCACGGCAGTGAGAGGCCTGCATACCACACACACACACACACACACAAATCCTAAAAATCCCAGCAAATAGAATTCAATAGCATATTAAAAATATTAATACACTATGATTAAATGTAATTTATTCCAAAATTATCAAGGGGGTTCCATATTAGAAAATCTGTCAATATAATGTACCATATTAAGAGATCTAAAAAGAAAAAAAATTATCATTATCTCCACACATGCTGCATATAAAATGGAATTAATGTATTACACATTTATATCAAATTTGTAAAAGGCAACAGCCAAAATGGTGGCAAAGATATGGCACTGGAAGTCTCATATATTCTGGATGATAGTATAAAATGAGATGAGTACACAGGAAAGCTGTTTGGCAATTTGTTATAAAGTTAAACACATATGTACCCTATATATATTACCAAAAGAAACATTATTATAAACAACTTAAATACCCATACATCTATCCATAGGATACTGGTTGAAGGAATCAAGTTACTTCGACAAAATGGACAAACTGCATAGCCATTAAAAAAATGTGTATTTGTATGTATATGATTTGAACAAAGATGTTCTAGTAACTTTCCTAATAGCCGAAATATTGGAAACCCAAATGTCCATCAACAGAAGAATGGAGAGAAAAACTGGTATATTCATACAATGAAATATTACACAGCAATAAAAAAGACAAATTATTATGATGATACACACAACAAGACAATTATCTCACAAATAATATGTTACACAAAAGTAGCCAAAGACAAAATAGAACATACTACTTGATTCTATTATAAGAAGCTTAAGAGCAGCACAGACTAAGCAATGGTGGTAGAATAGATTAATGGCTGCCTCTGGGGAGGGAGGTGTGGAGTTCTGAGTAGAATGGACACCAGAGAGCTTCCTAGAAAATGAAAATGACGGAAATGTTCTATTTCTTGATTAAGATGTGGGTTACATGGAAATGCACATTTATCAGACCTTGGCAAAATGTGCGCTTAAGATATATGCAGTTCACTGTGTATAAATTGTGCCTTAATAAATAAATTTAAATATGCAAAATCTATATGAATAAAACTATATTAAGATATTAGTTCTAACTCAAAAGCTTGGCAATACACTCTGTTGACAAGGATGTGGGTACACAGAACCTTTCAAACGCTGCAGATGAGCATACAAAATGTCATTACCCCTTCTGGAGGAGTATTTGACAATATACCAGAACTACTTAGACGTTTGCCCTTTTCCTCAACAGCCCCAGTTCTAGAAATTTACCCTAAAGATACACACTAAAAAATAAAAATCTAGGGCTTCCCTGGTGGCACAGTGGTTAACAATCTGCCTGCCAATGCAAGGGACACAGGTTCATGCCCTGGCTGGGGAAGATCCCACATGCCATGGAGCAACTAAGCCCATGTGCCACAACTACTGAGCCTGCGCTCTAGAGCCCACAAGCCACAACTACTGAGCCCACTTGCCACAACTACTGAAACCTGCGCGGCTAGAGCTCGTGCTCCGCAATAAGAGAATCCACAACAATGAGAAGACCGCGCACTGCAACAAAGAGTAGCCCCCGCTCATGGCAGCTAGAGAAAGCCCGTGCACAGCAACAAAGACCCAACACAGCCAAAAATAAATAAATAAATTTATTTTAAAAATAAATAAATAAAATTAAAAAAATAAAAATCTACTTACGTACAAAGTTACTGTTTGTGGATATTGATTATTCATTGTAAAAAATTAGAAATAACTTGAATACCCATATGATACTAGTTGAATTAATCAAGATACATCCATGAAATAGGGAACTGTATACCCATTAAAAAAGAAGAAGAAGGAGTTTCAGTTCATAAAGATAAGTTTGTTTCCAGTAGTATTAGCGTAATTGTTGGGGAAGAAAAAAATTTTCCTTTGCTCTTCTAGTTTCTTCTGGCTGGTCTAAAATTAAGTTAACATTAGATTAACAGGAGAAAATCAAATTTCATTTCATACATGCAGGAACCCCACATACATGAGAGATTCTTGGTAATAACTGTTTTACTGGGGAAAATCTCCAATCTAAATTCTTCTAGGTAGTTAAGGGAGGGACAGTAGTTTTTCTTGAGCCTATAGGGTCTCCACTGCCTTTAGCTCAAAATAATCCACATGCCAAAGTAGCACATCTTGGGGAGGCCTGTCACAGCCTGGCCTGGACACTGGCAAAAGGGTAATTTTATGATTCAAGGAAAGCCTCTCGGGGATGCCTCCATCTGGAGATAGGCAGCTCACACATGTCGATTGTGGTCACTTATGTATCTCTGCACACGCACGCACGCACACACACACACACACACACATAAACAAACACCAAAAGCACATTATAATAGCATTGCAGACTCTTTATCCAAGTTACACACCTGTTCCAAGGCCCCACATGAGCCGCACCCCAGAGTACCAGACATAGCCCCGGAAACAACTATTCCTCCAGAGATGCCATACCCACTAGCAGAATGGGACCACATCACATCAAGACATCAGGTAGTGACTGACTGGGAAAATAGGCACAGCATCTTCTTCACTCTGGCTCTAGACAAAATGGTGGCAGATAATTGCCCCCTTTGCTCCCAAACAAAACTCTGGGAGGCTCCCAGGTGGGGGTGTGTTCCTTGGGGCAATAGACCCTACTGCTATGGCAAATGATTTTTTTTTTTTTTTTTTTTTGCGGTACGCGGGCCTCTCACTGTTGTGGCCTCTCCCGTTACCGAGCACAGGCTCCGGACGCACAGGCTCAGTGGCCATGGCTCACGGGCCCAGCCACTCCGTGGTATGTGGGATCTTCCCGGACCGGGGCACGAACCCGTGTCCCCTGCATCGGCAGGCGGACTCTCAACCACTGCGCCACCAGGGAAGCCCGGCAAATGATTTTTATTTGACGGCCACCGCCCTCTCCTGGAGCTAGTAGGTATGAAACCACCATTGTGGATACAGTAAGTCCCCTACATACGAACGAGTTCTGTTCCGAGAGTGTGTTCGTAACTCCAATTTGTTCGTAGTCTAACAAAACTAGCCTAGGTACCCAACTAACACAATCGGCTATATAGTACTGTTCTGTAATAGGTTTATAATGCTTTTCACCCAAATAATACATAAAAAATAAACAAACAAAAAATAAAGAAAACATATTAAATCGTACAGTACAGTACAGCAGCTGGCATAGAGGGGCTGGCATCGAGTGAACAGGCAAGAAGAGTTACTGACTGGAGGAGGGAGAGGAGGTGGGAGATGGTAGAGCTGAAGGATCGTCAGCAATAGGAGACGGAGGGCAAGCTGCAATTTCACTCAGGCCTGAACGTTGATGGCACAGGTTCTGGTTCCTTGCTGGATTCAATCCTATCTGCCTTCCTGAAAATATGATCCAGTGATGTCTGGGTTGTAGCTCTTTTTTTCTCATCATAGATGACACGGTAGCACTGGATTGCATTCTGAACGACTACTGCAACCTTCATGTACTGTTCTACATTTGGGTCCTGTGCCTCAAGAACTAACAGTGCCTCATCAAATAAACAAAATCCCTTCGCCATTTCCTGCATCATGAATCTCTTCAGTTCTTCAATTACTTCTTCTTCCTCTTTTCTCTCTTCGTCCTTTCTCTGGGCCTCCAATTCCATCAGGTCTTCATTAGTAAGCTCCTCGTCTTGCACAGTAAGGATTTCAGTGAAGTCGTCCTCTTGCAGATCTAGCTCCAGCTTCTTGCTGAGGGTCACTAAGTTGCTGAAGACCTCTTTGGACTCGTCATCCACCTTCCTATATCCAAGAAAATCATGAACAAGCTGCGGGCAAAGGTTCTTCCAAACCCCATTCACCCCATGGTGACTGCCGTAACCTCACTCCAAGCAAAGTCAAGGTTTTTTATGGCCTTGTAGATGTTATAGTCCTTCCAAAATTGTCACAAGGTTGTTCTTGATTCATCACTCGCCTTTACTGCCTGAGGAAAGTGTGACATAAATAATATTTCTCGAAAGTCGCTGTAACTCCCTGGTCCATATGTTGGACAAGCAACATAGTATTAGGGGACATATTAGGGGACAGACTCCTAATGGCTGTTTCCTCCTGAAATGCTGCTTCCCATTGTGTAATCTCCTTCTTAAGCAGGTACTCATTCACTTTGGCCCACCAGACATTGTAGAGTCAGATCAAGGTACCATTTCACTTTCCCAAGCTGTTCAATCATGCCCTACATCTAGCTAAGATCCATCCAGAACATGGAATCTTATGGAATTTCCACCTAGCTTACTGACCCCAAGTGACCAGACTTATAGAGAAGGACAATGGCCTACTCAAAGACATGTTCCTCAAGCTTTTAAACAATAAATGACCACCCAAATAGACAAAATTTTTACCCCAAGCTCTCATACTCCTTAACTCCTGGACTCCAAGTCTCCAAACCCCTCACATCACTGACAGTCTTCTCCAAAGACTTCCCTGCTGGTACTTACAGGGAACTCTCACTCCCTCCATAGCAGAGAGGAGGTCATTCAAGTCTGCTTACAGATAAATGCTTCCCTTGTCATTTTGACTTTTCAATAATCTCGCCATCTTCCACATACTGGCAACCCAACTGAGGGTGGATTGTGCAATATGACCCTCTTATAACAGAGAAACCAAGGGAACAAAATTGTTTAGAAATCATGATTATACAGATATCATTGGCCCAGATGATGGCCCAGTACCAGACATGAAGTTCAGGCCACTGGCTCTGCCTCACTATTCAGGTAATAAAAGTTGGTTAATTAAACCAAATTCATCAAAAAGTTTACAAGAGATGGAAATTATAGCTCCAGAAGCCACTAGTGAATAACTGTGTGGGTCTCAGAGAGAAGAACACAGGCCCTCTGCCTAATGGATGCCAGTCACATTAGGAAGTGAAATCCATAAAGGAACCCTGGAATCCAGGTCACCACAGCACCTTGGGGGAGGAGGAAACAACCTACTGATCCAAAGCAACTCTACCTTTGATCAGTATCCAGATTACTTGCTCTGAAGGAGGCCCCAGCAAGTTAGTCCAATGCAAATACTCTCCTTTATTATGGTTATTGCTCTTAATTGTGTACAGCCTGCATGATAGAGTTGCTAGTGGACCCTGCAGGCCTAATCCTGTCCCAGGAGATGTGTGGGAATACCAGCCAGGTGAACAACTGCACAGGAGGATGACTGAGTGACAGGCCCTGTTGGAAGGGCTTCGGCCAGCGTGCCACCAGGAGTGGATTCTGACTCAGAGCTCACTTCCTTCTATATTAAATGTCTCCAATGGAAGCCATACTTAAATGAGCTGCTCCCACCTTATACCATGCTTCAAATTATATCCCAGGCAGAATGGCCTCCCAGTGTAATCAAATCAGACCCATCTGGCTGACAGGTTTGTGCCCTAATGGTTCTACTATATAGTCTTAACAGGGCGATCTCTGGATTTTAAAGCTGCCATCCACAAAACGTTCCTACAATTAGCCCATCAATATGCCCAGAAGCTACGTGCGTCATAGCTGGAGTCCGCACAAACCTCCATCATAGACATCACACACTCCTTTGCAAGGAGCCCCTGAGGATCCTACAGAGCTCACTGAGATCTGCTCAACTAGCAGTCGATCCTGTACTTGTAATTTCATCCTGAGATAGGCCTCTAGCATTTATACTTAGAACTTTACAGCAGCCAGCCACTCCTTCCTGTGTCCCACTCAGAAAAGTCACCTTCCCCCAAGTTGGCCTTCACCACCCCCAAGACACCAGCGCTTCAGAGGATGTCACCCCAGCCCACGAGGTCACCATTGGAGATGAGAGCACCTCAGTCAACACACCTCAACCTCACTAGACATTAGGATTCCAGTTGGTCAGTTTAGAGGACCCTGTAGAATACTATTTTTCTGAAATAACTAACTGTTTACCCTGAGAACCATGTGTCTGTCAAAACACTTGCAAAACCGTAAGTCTCCTGCCAACTGCCTGGCAGCACTAAACATCATTCACCTCAATGTCAAGCCAAACAATGTATTCGAAACCGTACTAGCCATAATAAGGTGCTTCCTCAAAACACCCCTAGCTTGGCCTGCTTAGATCCCAAGGTCAGGGACTTCTGGCTGCTGTGTTCCCTGCTCAGTGTCCTAGATTACAGCCTTTCTTCCCTCCTGATGCATCCATGAGAGACCCTGTTCCCCTGTTATTCCTTCCACCCTCACTGGCATCTCCTTCACACCCAAAATTGCCACCTCTGAGATGAACAATAACATGTTGGTAAATGTTTAATGGCCCATTCTTAGGGGGTGGGAGGAGAATGAGGAGGAAACACTTGATTTGTAGTTATTGCCAGTGTTCATGGTGTGAGTACCCCCACTATGGCCAATCTCACACTGAACATGGATTTGGGAAGAAATGTGCACTATTGTTACTCCCCAGTGTACGAGCCCAGAGCATCATTCCACAAGATGAGAAAAAGTGATGAATGAAGGATTACTCTTCAATTTTTATCTTCAGCGATTGGGTGGTGTGGCCGAGATGCTACATCAGGTGAGTGAGAGCCATTGTAATTTGGGCATTAAAAGTGAATACATGTGGGAATGAAAGAATACTAATTTTAGAAGAGTGGGTTACCTCTGGTTAAGAGTCAAGGGAAAGAAGCAGAGATTGAGCATAGTACTTCAATTTTTGTGGAATTTGGAAGTTTATATTTTAGGGTTGGTGGTGAGTATATTGGTGTTCATTAGCCTTCATATTTTCTTAAATGTCTTAAAAGTGTCACAATAAATTATAGAGGAAATGATGATAAGGAAAGAGAATGAGAAGGAAAGGCTATTGTGTTCTAACTTCTCAATAAAATACCCATAAAGACAAAATAATGATAAAAATAAATAACAATAATTTTGTAGCCATGGCTGGTGATTCTGATTACACTTCTATAAACTGAGCTCCTCTCATCACCTTAACAACTCTCACTGCATAATATATGCATACATAGACTATATTTCATCTACTCATGCCCAATTAGACATAATATTCCGGGACACAGGCGTGTTTAAGAGCACACTAGCTCACATGTATTTTAGAGCAGTCACTGTGACCCTCACATTTTAGCCCACATCTTCTGTCTAATTTCAGTTTCTTTCCTTATTTTCTTCCTTTGGCCATCTTATTGCTCTGGATGTCTTTGGCTTTTGACACAGATATCTATGTTTCCTACACATTAGCAATGCCCTCTGTTTTCTTCTTTTATCAGGAATGAACTGGAATCTCATAAAACAACTTTAAAGATTAGAGGGAAGCAGCAGGTTGAAGAGAATTTCAGTAATTCAGTTGAAAAATGCTGAAGACTTGAATTGAAGAACTGATAGTGAATAGAAAGGAAGATGTAGGCAAAATCTTAAGGAGGTGGCATGAATATAAGAAGACAGAATAGAGTCGCATTCTAGATTTCTGGTTTGGCATCTAGGTAGTGTCCTTCACTAAAGAGTACATACTGGCTGAGGGGCAGGTTTTAGAAACTGGAGAGAAAACAGTGGGTTTAGTTGGAACATATAAAAGATATCCAGCTGAATTCTACACCCACTCCTACCCCGTGAGAACCCACTGAAACTTGTCCCACCGAAGAGTAATGGAGCAACAGAATTATAGTGGATTAAGAAGAGACAAGAAAACGAGGGGTGCAGCCAAGTATAAACCACTGTGGTCTTTCGAGTTTTGCCCGAAAGGAAAAGGATAGGAACAGCTGTAATGTTTATACATAAGAAGGACATAGGAACAGTATGGTTGGAAGACAGGTGGGATTTGATGCTATCTTTGCATAATGTTTTATATAGAATGGAGAAAACTTACCAGTTGTTCAGATGGAAAAAGGAGGAGAGAGAGGGATGGTTAGTAGAACTAAGGAGTGGTTGTTTGTTGATTGAATATTTGTTGGTTGGTTTGTTAAGATGAGATGACTTGAGAAGAAATTTGTATCTCCTCCCTCCCAGCCTGGGCAGACCACATGGAAAGCAGAATTGGGGAAGGTTGCTATTCAAATGAAATTGCACTCTCTTCTCTTTCAAACAGAGAGAAGTAAGAGAAGGAACAGTGCACAGAGATAAAATACCACCCTTCATAGCCTAACATGTCAAATTATGTAGGTAACCAAAAACAACGACTGAAGGACAACACGAGTTCAGAGACTTTCATAGGGCAGAATATGAGTTTAAACAATAACTTTGCTTGAAACTAGTTCTGAAGTTTTTCTCTTTACAAATGCTATTTCCCCAGGGAAATCACATGTCCCTGCCAAGACAGAGAGAGTTCTTGCCTTCCCCCCTAATGTTTTTGAGGGATCCCTCCCACTTTTCCAATAATTATCATTTCATTTGATGTTTGAAATCGTTTCTATCTGACGTCTGGAACAAACGCATGGCATTTCTAGGGAACTAGCTTTCTCTCTTTTTTTTTTTCAAGAAAGTTACATTTAGAGTAACACATCTTCCTTGAAACTTCATGGTGCTTCACATTC
Organism: Delphinus delphis; assembly: GCF_949987515.2. Taxonomy (NCBI): domain Eukaryota; kingdom Metazoa; phylum Chordata; class Mammalia; order Artiodactyla; family Delphinidae; genus Delphinus; species Delphinus delphis. The sequence goes on from NC_082689.1 coordinate 69,507,255, forward strand.
TTAACAATTTTATACCCCAGCTAGAGAAATGGAGCAGAAGGCAGTGGCAGGTCAACGTGGTGGAGTTGAGAGAAGATGGGCTTTAAAATGAGGCATACTGAGGCTTGAAGGTCAGTTCTATCGGTGAATGAAATGAGGATAATAATCCCTACCTCATTAAGTGAGACAGCACGTTCCAAGCTCACGCTGTAGTCCCTGGCAAATAGAACCCTTTCAATAAATGGAATCTTCTATTACATAAATTATTTTAAAACAGTTGATAAGAAATTAAGGTTATCAATAGTCTAGTAAATACCCACTAGTTTTGTTGTGGCTTTGGGTGATGGGAACATAATACTAAATAACCATTTTGAATCCAAAAGTGGTCTGTTAAGTAAAACCATGAAGTTCAAGACAAGCACAGATATTTTCATGAATAAAGCTGTATTAGTTTCTTATTGCTGCTGTAACAAACTACCTCAAGCTTAGTTGCTCATTGCAACATGAATTTATTATCTTACCCTTCTGCAGTTCAGAAGCCCAAAATGGGTTTCAATAGGCTGAAATCAAGGTATTGGCAGGGCCACACTCCTTCCAGGGGCTCTAGGGAAAACTCTGTTCCCTCGCTTCTTCCAACTTCTTAAAGGCTGCCTGCATTCCTCTGCATTCCTGACTCTTCCTCTGTCTTCAAAGTGTCTCTCTCCAATCTGTGCTCCCGTCATATCTTTTTAGTCGCCTTATCCTCCTATCTCCCTTTTATAAGCACGCTTGTGATTATATTGGGTCCATCTGGATAATCCAGGATAACCTCTGCCTTTCAAGATCTTTAATGTAATAGCATCTGCAAAGTCCCCTTTTCCATGTAAAGTAGCATAATCACAGGTTCTGGGGATCAGTATTCGGACATCTTTGCGGGGACATTCGTTAGCCTACCACAAAACCCAAGACAAATTATACAGATATGACATATAAAAAACAGCAGTTTGACAGTAAAAGGCTTGAGATTTATCTATGCCAGAAACAAAAAGGAAATGCTGTAATTTAAACAGCAAATACGATGCTGGGGTAAGATAAGAAGAAAACTTTGCTGTTTATCTACAGCTGATTTGGATTTGAGAAGAAATGCCATTACCAGTTTTATATAGTGAGGTATAGAATAGGCTCTAAGGAGAAAAATCTTAATTACAAAAATCATTGTAGAGGGAAAAAAGTAAGTCTTCTGAAAACTAAACGAATTGCAACTGTGTGGCTTGGGGGGGTAGCATAAATCTTAATAATTAATTGTGGGTGTATGGAGTGTGAGCCCAAGATACTTAGCAGGAAAGGTTGATCTTGTACTCTCCATATTCACAGAGAGCTGAGAAAAAGAGGAAATGGGCCAAACCGCAGCGAGAAGCTGGGCTTTTAAAAAAGGAAGTTCTTGACCATGAAGATCAGACTACCAAGGGAAGCTGTGTAATCTCCATCCTTAAAGAGCTTTAAAAATAGTATAAACAGCCATCTGCACAAGATGATTTATGCATTGACCTTCAGGAGGCGGGCCCAGATCATCTCATGAAGTCCCTTCCAAGTGTGGGATTCTATGATTTAATCAGTATGTGATTTTTCTCAGCTCCACATTTTGTGAGATAACCAGCAGATGGAAGCCACAAATTCCCCAACATCATACCAAAATCATGGATCCTCATACTGGTAGGGCCCGGTCAAGCTTGCCAAATTGGCATTGTGTGTAAAAATCATTGAAGGACCCACCTCAAACATTTATTTATCTCCTCGTGGGTGTCTGGACCACCCATGTCCACAAAATTACAGATAATCCTTACATTGATTCACGTGCATTCAGCTTTCATTTAACACAAGAGGAAGTTGCATATGTTAGAAGTATTTATCTGGTTTTGAAATCTGAAGTGGTAGCTCTTTAAAATGTTATGAAAAATGTACAGAACCTCATCAGAGTAGAAATTAGACCAATTGGACACTGTGCTCTGAAAAGATTCATGGCTCACTTGGGCCTCAGTGTTTCGCACTTAAGTAACAGATACAGTTCTCTATGTATGTTCATTTGTTCATCGAACAAATATTTGAGTGCTGACTGTATTCCAGGTTATGTCCAAGGCATTAGGATGCAACGGTGAGGCCGACTCTGTCCTTCCCTCATGGAACTTAGAGTCACCTGGGGGAGACAAATAAATAGGACATTTTGCTGTAAAGGGATAAAAGCTATAATGGGGTTAGTGACATGATGCAAACTTAGGAGGAGTAACCAACCCAGTTTGAAGGGACCTACGAGGGTTTCAGGAGGGAATCCCAGCCTAAGCTGGGATCTGAAGGATAAATGGGAGCTGCTGGGGGAGAGGGTGGTGGAGAGTATTTCATGGAGAGGGAAGAGCCTGGCCAAGAGGCGGATAGAATGCCATGGTATGGGAGACGAGAGTCTTAGCGTATGGCTGGAGCTTGGAGGGCAGCAGAGGAGGGTGAACGGTGGATGGGAAGAAGGAGAGAACAAGAGAAAGTCAGTGATGAGGCTTGAGGGATCATGAGAGGCCTCATAACCATGCTAAAGGATTTGGACTTTTATGCAATGGTAATGAGCCACCCTTGAAAGATATAGATCAGGTGTGTCCTTTCGAAAGCATTATTATGGTACAGTTTTTGTTCTTGCTGTGTTTTTTTTTTTTTTTTTTGGTTGTGCTGGGTCTTAGTTGCGGCACACCTGTGGCATCTAGTTCCCCGAGCAGGGAGCGAACCCGGGCCCCCTGCATTGGGAGCACGGGGTCTTACCCACAGGAACCACCAGGGATGTCCCATATGGTACAGTTTTAAATCCAAGGGACAGAAAAACATACTGACATTTGTTTTAGCAAAAGGAAGTGTTTCTCTGAAGGATATTAGGAATATAAGGAATCCAAGTAGGAACTGAACGTCCAAGCTGAGCGAAGGGCAGAGATGTTTGTTGGGAGCTACGGAGCCAGGAGTGGGAGCAAAGTGGCGCTTCATTTATCTCCTATTGTTGCTTCTTTGAGCTTCATCCCTTCCACTTGCTTTTTCTGTTCCTCCAGTTTCATTAATGGTCTCCAAAAGCTCCTGAATTTTAAGCTTTCAGACTGGTCCAGTGCTTCCATGTCTAAATCCTAAATGCCAATGGAGGGGACTTCCAGGCTCATCTTTAATCTAGGAGCTCATCTCTTGACCAAAGAGCCGTGCCAGGGAGCAGAGGTACATCACAACAGGGCAGCTGTGCTGCAGCCACTTGGATGGGGAAGGAGGGCTTGTTCCCAGAACCGCAGGGGCTGCTTTGCAGATTTTCCCTGAGTTTCCTTACTACAACTTAGATGGACTGATTGCAAACCTGGAGGCAGAGCCAGTATGGACATTGTGACATATGTGGAGCTTGTATCTGGGGTCAATGAGAGGAAATGAAGCCTCCGTTAATTCCAGGAACTATGCAGCCACATGAGGCACAAGCTCAGAGCAAGCTCTGGACCTCCATCAAGCACCACAATCCGGAGAACAGGTTCTGGGAATGTGTTCTTATTCAAAACTATAATTACTGGCAGGTTCAACTCTCATATGTGAATTTCCGAACAGCACACTTTTACTCAAATTGTTCTTTTGTTTCATCGTGTTACTAAAAAAAAGTATGACAGGTTGGCATGCTTGTTTATGTGAATGTCTGCCACTGTAATTTCTTACATGTTAACTTAGGATCACTATATAGGTTATCATTTATAATATTCTCCGAAACAGTAAAATCATCTTATCAGTTTTGAGAAAACTTTCTTTAAATTTGTGAAGTATGAGGTATAAGCCTTTTTATTAATGAATAATTTACCTCCCTCAAGTCTGCATTTGTTTTAAATTTCTGCCAATAGATGCTATGTTAAGCAATATGTATGCAGTTACCTATTTCACCACTAGATGGCATTCTACATCTTTCCTTCTAATTTGATCTCAAAGTAGCTTTTTAGAAATGGGATTTCCTTTTTGTTTTTGTCTATTGTTTTTCAAAGAGTTAATAGTTTTTTGGTACCATTTATTGAATGTTCATTGTGTCATTACTTATTTGTAATACTATTTTTAATCATATACTAAATTTCTATATGTGCTACACGTTTCCAGGCAATTTTATTATTTTACCTGTCAATTCTTATTACAACACCATGCTGTTTTAACTACTTTAGTTTTACAATACATTTTAATATCTTTTATCACCATCATTACTCCTCAACTGTGTCTTCAATTTCAAAATCTTTTTTTTTTTTTTTTTTTTTTTTTTTTTGCGGTACGCAGGCCTCTCACTGTTGTGGCTTCTCCCGTTGCGGAGCACAGGCTCCGGATGCACAGGCTCAGCAGCCATGGCTCACGGGCCCAGCTGCTCCGCGGCATGTGGGAGCCTCCCAGACCAGGGCACAAACCCATGTCTCCTGCATCGGCACGTGGACTCTCAAGCACTGCGCCACCAGGGAAGCCCTCCAAATCTTTTTAATCCATTAATTTATCCACATGAAATTTGGAATCATTTCATTGTCTTTAAAAAATTACTGGCACTTTTATTGGAGTTAACAATAATTTTGACAGTAAATTTAGAAGTTAATTTTGGAGGAGATTACATCTTTGCAATATTTATTCCATTAAGTATAACGAATGCTTTTGAACCAGTGATGTAGATAAGAACATATGCAGAGTTCTTGGCCTATGCAAGTGTGTGTGTGTGTGTGTGTGTGTGTGTGTACAGAATAAATGATTACATAGAGAGGGACACATTCAAATATAATTTATAAAAGGAGAAAAATAACTCCTCATGTACAACTGTAGCAGATGGGCTAAATAAATTATTGTATTATCTCAATGGAATATTTTGCTCCACTACATATAGTGATTTCAAATGATTGTCAAATGAGAAAATGCTCATAATAGAAGGTTAAGTAAATATAGTAGATATGAAATTATCCATATAACAATTTAAAAATAGAGACAGAAGTAAATAGAATATATGCTAACTCATTCTAAGAGGTAGAATTGCAACTAATTCCTATTTTATTAACACTTTTCAGAATTTTCTGTATTTTCTACAGTGAATGTGTATTGCTTTCATAATCAGAAAAAAAAACTTCTAAATCTTTAAAACAAATAGATTTCATGGAGATTGCAAAGATATATCATTTTCTTTATATCTATACATACAGATTTATTTATTAACCAATTTTTCATAGAAATATTCTTGCAGTATTCAAAGAAGCCTCCTACAGCTCAAAAAGTTACTTTGTGATACTTTTTCTCCATATGTTCCCTGCTATTCCTGTGGCGACATTGTCTCAAGTTGTAGGTCACAGTCTCCAGAAAGCTTCTCCACCTCGACTTCTTTTGCACAGGTCCAACCTTTCAACCTTTCCCTGGGAGCAGGTCTTCATCTTCTAGTAAGTGTTAAAAATTAGTGGGTCTCAAACTTTCCAGTGTCAAGGCCCCTTTACTCTTTTAAAAATGATTGACTATGCCAAAGAGATTTTGTTTATTTAGGTTATATCTATTAATATTCAACATATTCAAAATTAAAACAGAAATTTCTACATATTTATTTTAATTCGTTTAAAATAAAAGAATAAGGAAGAGGTCGACCAAGATGATGACATAGGAGGCTCCTGAACTGCCCTCCTCCCATGGACATGCAGAAAGTATAGCTACACGCAGAGAAATTACCTCTGAAAGAACTCCAGAAACCCTACACATCAAGTGAATGACATGTACCAACATTGAATTGGGTAGGAAAGGCTGAGGCACACTCTCGCCATAAACCTCACCCCAGGTACAGCGTATACAATCCTGAGGGCACTCCCAACTCCCAGATTCTCCCTAAGGAGTGAATGATTTAAACCCCACATCTAGTGCTCCAGTTTTTAAGACTCCCACCCAAGAGATGGGTCCCCAAACACCTAGCTCTGAAAGCCAATGAGGCTTGCATCCTTGAGACCCTCAAGACTACAGCAAACAAAGAAACAGTTCTTAAGGGACAGGCCAGCACTCACTGCAGCTATCTCCCCAGGGCTCAGCAGAGAGGGAGCAAGGAAAAATGCCCATTTCCAAGTCTTTCTGTAAAAGGGCTCCACCTGCAGACTTTGAAAGCAGCTGCCTGAGAGTCAGCCTTCTAATTTAATATACATCTAAGAAATGTTTGTGATCATCCCTGGAGGATGCACACTCTCACTACTTTTATTCAACATCATATTGGAAGTCCTAGCCAGAGCAATTATGCAAGAAAAAGAAATAAAAGTCATTCAAATTGGAAAGAAAGAAGTAAAATTGTCTCTATTTGCAGAAGACATAATATTATATATAGAAAATCCTAAAGACTCAACCAAAAAACTCTTAGAACTAATAAACAAATTTAGTAAAATTGCAGTATATGAAAATAAATATACAAAATCAATTGCATTTCTATACACTAACAACAAGCCATAGAAAAAGGAATTAAGAAAACAATCCCATTTACTATAGCATGAGAAAGAATAAAATACTTAAGAATAAATTTAACAAATGAGGTTAAAGATCTATGCACTGAAACTTTAAGTTATTGATGAAAGAAATTGAAGAAAACACAGATAAACTGAAAGATATTCTGTGCTCATAGATTAGAAGAATTAATACTGTTAAAATTTCTATGCTTCTCAAAGTGATCTACAGATGCAATGCAATCCCTATAAAAATGACAATAGCATGTTTCACAGAAATAGAAAAAGCAATCCTAAAATTTGTTTGGAGCCACAAAAGACCTCAATTAGTTAATGCAATCTTGAGAAAGAGGAATAAAACTGGAGGCATCACACGACCTGATTTTAAACTATATTACAAAGCTATAGTAATCAAAACAGTATGGTATTGGCATAAAAACAGACACATAGATCAATGGAACAGACTAGAGAGCCCAGAAATAAACCCATGCATATGTGGTCAATTAATTTTTGACAAAGGAACCAAATACATACAATGGAGAAAGGGCAGTCTCTGAAATAAATGGTGTTGAAGAAACTGCATTGTCACATGCAAAAGAGTGAAACTGGACCCCTGTCTTGCACCATACAAAAAAATCAACTCAAAATAGATTGAAGACTTGAATGTAAGACCTGAAACAGTAAAACACTTGGAAAAAAATATAGATGGTAAGCTTCTTGACTTTGGTCTTGACCATGATTTGGGGGGTTTGACACTAAAAGCCAAAATAAACAAGTGGAGCTACATCAAACTTAAAAGCTTCTGCTCAGCAAGGGGAACCATCAGCAAAATAAAAATATTTTAAAACTACATATCCAATAAGAGGTTAATATCCAAAATATATTGGAACTCATACAACTTAATAGCAACAAATCAAATAACCCAATTTAAAAAGGGGCAATAGACCTGGACAGACAGTTTTCCAAAGAAGACACACAAATGGCCAACAGGGTACATGAAGAGATGCTCAACATCCCTAATCATCAGGGAAATGCAAATGAAGATCACAGTGATCTATCACCTTAAATATGTTAGGATGGCTTTTATTAAAAAGAAAAGAAATCACAAATGTTGTCAAGGATACAAAGAAAAGAGAACACTTTTACACTGTTGGTGGGAATACAAACTACTATGGAAAACACTATGAAGTTTCCTCAAAAAATTAAAAATAGAACTACCATATGATATGAAAATTGAACTTCTGGTTATACATCCAAAGTAAACAAAATCATATCTCAAAGAGATATGTGTACTCCCAAGTTCACTGAAGCATTAGTCACAATAGCCAAGATATGGACACAACCTAAGTGTCTGTCAAGGGATGAATCAATAAAGAAAAAAAAAATAGGACTTCCCTGGTGGCACAGTGGTTAAGAATCCGCCTGCCAATGCAGGGGACATGGGTTCAAGCCCTGGTCCAGGAAGTTCCCACATGCCATGGGCAACTAGCCCATGCACCACAACAACCGAGCCTGTGCTCTAGAGCCTGTGAGCCACAGCTACTGAGCCCATGTGCTTAGAGCCTGAGCTCCGCAACAGGAGAAGCCACTGCGGTGAGAAGCTCCCACACCGCAGCAGAGAGTAGCCCCTGGTCTCTGCAACTAGAGAAAGCCCACACACAGCAACAAAGACCCAAGGCAGCCATAAATAAATAAATAAATAAATTTATAAAAAAAAAATATAGGGCTTCCCTGGTGGCGCAGTGGTTGAGAGTCCGCCTGCCGATGCAGGGGACACGGTTTGTGCCCCGGTCCGGGAAGATCCCACATGCCGCAGAGCGGCTGAGCCCGTTAGCCATGGCCGCTGAGGCTGCACTTCCGGAGCCTGTGCTCTGCAACGGGAGAGGCCACAACAGTGAGAGGCCCGCGTACCGCAAAAAAAAAAAAATATATATATATATATATATATATATATATATGTGTGTGTGTGTATACGTATATGTATATTATTCAGCCTTAATACAGAAGGAATTCCTGTCATTTGTGACATGTATGAACTTGGAAGATGTTATATGAAATAAAAGAAGACACAGAAAGACAAATACTGCATGTTATCACTTATATGTGGAATTAAAAAAAAAAAGGACAAAGTCATAGAAACAGAGAGTAGAGAAATCGTTGCCATGGGCTGGAGTGTGAGCAGAATAAGGAGAAGTTGGTAAAATGGTACAAAGTTTCAGTTATAAGATGAATACGATCTGAGAATCTAATGTATAACTTGGTGACTCTAGTTGTTGACACTGTAATTGTATAATTGAAATTTGCTAAGAGAGTAGAACTTAAATATTCTCAGCAAAAAAAGATAAATATGTGAGGTTATGGATGTGCTAATTAATTTGATGAGGGAATCCTTTTACAATGTTTACATATATCAAATATTCACATTGTAGACTTACAATTTTATTTGTCAATTATACCTCAAGAAAGCTGAAAAACAAAAAAACAAAAGATTCTGTCTGAGACTTCAGCCTCATCTGAGGTTCTGCTGGGGAAGGATATGCTTCCGAACTCACTCAGGTTGTTGGCAGAACACAGTTTCTTGCTGGCTGTGGGTTGAGGGCCACCCTCAGCTCCTTGAGGCACCTGTAGTTTCTCGCCACATGGGGTTCCCCAGCATGGCCACTTGCTTCCTCAAAGCCAGCAAAGGAGACAGCAAGCACCTCCAGAAAAATGAGCACTGCAGTCTTATGTAAGAGAATCACACAATCATCTATATCCCACACGTTTGGCATATTCTATTGGTTAGTGTCTTCAGATATGTTTATGGAGAGGGCTGGCTGTAGGATACTTCAAATAATTTATCTGATAAAATGGGGAAAATTCTTCCTGAGGAGGGGATATTTTCTCTGAGACCTCAAATGATAAAGAATCAGCTATGAGAAGATGGAGGTGAGGAGCATTCTGGCAAGCAGAAACAGAAAGTGGGAAATGTAGTTATACACATAGAGTTATCATAGTATTATAACTTTGAGCTTTATTTGTTTCTGTGTCTGTTTTCTCTATCAGCCAATGAGCTGTACAAATTATCTCAGGATGTTCAACATGTATTATACAGTAGATAATCAGTAAATCTGTTTAATAAATTGGTGAATTTTTAAATAAATAAAATGAAAAAAATAAAAAGCCCGTTACAGGTTAACATAAATAACAATTTTTATGGAGAAAAAATCCTAAATTTTCCAAAACAAAAAAAAATAGTCCCCAAAATGGTGTTGTCTTACATTTTTTGAAATTTCTTTAATTTCTAGCTTAATAGAAGACAATTGGATTCTCATGTCTGCTTCTGAACTCAATCTGTTGTGCTCTCATACATCACATAGCCTCTGGAAAACTCCACTGTACATTCATGAGACAAAAAGGGAAAACGGCAAGTGACATCTTAGTATCATTAAGTGAAAAGTTATGACTTGAAAAAGTTCTTGAGGAATTCCAGCCCACACTTTGAAATTCATTAATTAGCTGTATTAAAGCAACGGAATTATCATTACTCCAAATTCTTTCCTCTCTCTGTTATAATACTCATGTACTCAGCTGAAACGGAAAAATGATGATGAGAGTAAGAATACTAGCATAAAACATGGTCCCTCATTGTCCACTTGACTACATGGAACAACTAGGAGAACATTTTAAGCTAGACCTGCGTGTCATTCTAGAGTTGACTGGGTTCTTTGAAGTCATCTACCCAAGCCTTACCCCACCACTGCCCCACACCATTACTTGGTTACCCCTTGTTATTCTTTGAAGATAGTTTAAGATTCACTCTTTCTAATTTTACTCCTCCCATACTTCTCAATGAGTTCAATATCCAATAGGTGATGCTTTCCATGTCTGTCCTCTCAATTCCTTGCCCTCCCTTCTTTCAATGATCTTGTCCTCCCCTTCACCCTGGCCACTCATTCCTAGCGATGTAGCCTTGAACTTATGTCAATAACTGCAAACCCTCCACAATCTCAGTTCTAAACAGCTTACTTTCTGGCCAATAACTACCCTTTTTTCCTCCAATTCACTTCCTATATCCCAATTCCAACAATCTCTCAACTCCACAAACACCTCCAATCCATTGATCCTACAACTTTTACTGGTTCTCCTTGTATCCTCACTCACTTTCCCTTCCATGGTCACTTATTATAATCACCCTGTAAATCTGTCCCCAACATCTTTGCCTTGCTCTTGCTTCATCACACTCTCTAGGATAAAGCCCCATCCTGGTTAAATTCAACATTCTGACTCCTCTGTGCCTACACACACACACACAGATGAACAGGCCTAGAGAAAAATCCACTGATGACATCAATCTAGATTCATGATCACCAATATTATGTGGGTGATTAAACTATCCAGCAATTATATTGCATTTCCCTGGATCACTTACTCTTCTACTCTCCTAAGTGACTATGTTTACCTTCTCTCTCCTCAAACTCCAATACCTCCTCCACCCTCATTCTCAGATGGTGACTTTGCCTCCTATGTAACTAAGAAAACTATAGCAAGCAGAAGAGCCCCTTCACATCTACCCACACAACTGAATGGGTGCTTGTGCTTCACTTTGTTTCTTGCAGTACAGTTGAGCCTTCCATGTTCCTAAAGACCAACCCCTCCAATGATGTGCTAGAATCCATCCCCTCTAACCTACTTACTCAAGCCATTGCTCCAGCAATTCTTCCTCTCTCTCCTGTCTCATCCATTTCTTCCTCTCTACTGGAATCATCCTACAAACTTTTATTTCTATATTCACTGATTAAAAACTCTCTTCATCCTATTTCTCTCTCTAGCTATTTCCCATTCTTCTCCTTCCCTTAACAACAACAACAACAAAATTGAAAGAGCTGTCTATACTTGCTGCCTCCAATTGAGCTCCTTCTGTTCTCTGTTGAACCTACTCTAATTAAGATTTTGTAAACATTACTCCCCCAAATTTGTTCTTATCAAGCTCACCAGTAACTTACATGTTACTAAATCCAATGATTCATTCTCAGTCTTCATCTTCCTTGATTATCTGCATTTGATAGGATTGTTCACTCTTTCCTTCCTACAGATTTTTTCACCTGGCTTCTAGAATACTTTGTTCTCCTGGTTTTTCCTCTGTAGAACTGCTGTAAGTGCAGAAGGGAGAAGAGTTTTGGTTGAAATGGAATTGCATTGGTATCTGTAGTCATTAGGAGATTGAGTTAGGGAGAACAGTCAAACAGAGAATTGACAAATTATTTCTTTGACATTCAATTTGTCATGTAATTTCAAGTGTAACAGATATTGAACAAATATGATCCATGATGAAATCACAGCACCTCTGTTTTTATGATCCACTCCCACTACACATGTGTTCAGTGGAGTTGACCTTCCCTTGTCCCTGAAAGGGAAGTGCCTGTCATACTCAGGCACACCCCACGACTTTCCTAGACATTCTCAGGCATCTATATCAGGACAAGAACATCCTGCAGTCACTTCAGTAACAAACAGAGTTAAATTCAGTAATGTGAATATCTTACATAATCAGAAACTAGAACTGATTTAGCACTAAACCTTTTCCTGCTCCCTTGCTTGGGCTGCTTCTCTGTGGGTGGCTTATTCTCCATGTCTCCACCTTGTGCTTTCTTTCCTCCCTCCTGGTGCTCTCCCCACAGCTTGCCAGCCAGTTTCTGGTTTACAGCAACAGCCAGAAGAGAGAGAAATGAAAAAGGACTAGGAAATGTCCTTCATGAACTGGCTTTGTTTAAATATTTAAAATGTTTATAAGTGAGTCTTTCTTTCAGGGACACCTTCATAGGTCTCCTGTAGGTTCTCTCCTTGGATGCCTCCCCTGGGATTCCTTTGTCTCAGTTGAGCAGATACATCTTATTATGGGTTGTCAAGGGTAGGGTGACCAACCATTCCAGTTTGTTAGGTAGTGTCCTTGTTTCAGCACTGAAAGGCCCATGTCCTGGGAAACCCCTCAGTTCTGGAAAAAAACAAGGATGGTGGATCACCCTAGTCGTGGGTGCTCTGTAGCCCTTCATTATTCTGGTATCAACTCCAACACCTGGCTTCTGGTCCTTCACTCCTTTAGGACCTTATTAGACAGAGCCAGTGATAAACTCACATTGACTCACCCACCCAAGTGACTCACTTCTCTGGTCCACAGAAAATATTCTTTGGCTCCTTTGAAATGTTGAGACATAAGCCCTCCATCCTGCCTGAATCCAAATATTTGCAGTGGTCATCTCCAAAAGTAGCTCTCTTCACCTCCCCTCCCTTTCCCTGGAAGGAATCAAGTGTGTCCTGGTCCCGTTGGAACAAATTCCTTCCCAAGGCCTCTGAGAGGGTTTGGTGATGGCCAAGGGGCTTCAAGTGGTGTCCAGTTTGCACTTCTTGAGAAGATACATGTTCCTCACACATGTGGTTGAGTCTGCACGTAAACTTTATGAAGTGTAGGGTGAGCCCATAAATAATCCTGCCTGAGGGACACCTACTTGTTTACTCTGTGGTGGAATAAAAAAAAAAGAAAACCTGATAGAGAAGATGCAAGAAATGTTTGACAAAGACCAAGAAGAATTAAAGAACAAACAGAGGTAAACAATACAATAACTGAAATGAAAAATACACTAGAAAGAATCAATAGCAGAATAACTGAGGCAGAAGAATGGATAAATGACCTGGAAGACAGAATGGTGGAATTCTCTGCTACAGAACAGAATAAAGAAAAAAGAATGAAAAGAAATGAAGACAGCCTAAGAGACCTCTGGGACAACATTAAACACAACAATTTTGCATTATATGGGTCCCAGAAGGAGAAGAGGGAGAGAAAACAACCCAGAAAATATTGAAGAGATTATAGTCGAAAACTCCCTTAACATGGGAAAGGAAATAGCCACCTAAGTCCAGGAAGTGCAGAGAGTCTCATACAGGATAAACCCAGGGAGAAACATGCCGAGACACATAATAATCAAATTGGCAAAAATTAAAGACAAAGAAAAAGTATTGAAAGCAGCAAGGGAAAAACTACAAATAACATACAAGGGAAGTCCCAAAAGGTTCACAGCTGATTTCTCAGCAGAAACTCTACAAGCCAGAAGGGAGTGGCATGACATATTTAAAGTGATGAAAGGGAAGAACCTACAACCAAGATTACTCTACCCAGCAAGGATCTCAATCAGATTTGATGGAGAAAACAAAAGCTTTACAGACAAGCAAAAGCTAAGAGAATTCAACACCAACAAACCAGCTCTACAACACATGCTAAAGGAACTTCTCTAAGTGGGAAACACAAGAGAAGAAAAGGACCTACAAAAACAAACCCAAAACAATTAAGAAAATGGTAATGGAAACATACATATCCATAATTACCTTAAACGTGAATGAATGAAATGCTCCAACCAAAGGACACAGGCTTGCTGAATGGATACAAAAACAAGACCCATAGGCTGTCTACAAGAGACTCACTTCAGATCGAGGGACACATACAGACTGAAAGTGAGGGGATGGAAAAAGATATTCCATGCAAATGGAAATCAAAAGAAAACTGGCATGGCAATACTCATATCAGATAAAATAGACTTTAAAATAAAGAATGTTGCAAGAGACAAGGAAGGACACTACATAATGATCAAGGGATCAATCCAAAAAGAAGATACAAAAATTATAAATATGTATGCACCCAACATAGGAGCACCTCAATACATAAGGCAACTGCTAACAGCTATAACAGAGGAAATCGACAGTAACACAATAATAGTGGGGGACTTTAACACCTCACTTACACCAATGGACAGATCATCCAAACGGAACATGAATAAGGAAACACAAGCTTTCCATGACACAATAGACCAGATAGATTTAAACAATATTTATAGGACATTCCATCCAAAAACAGGAGATTACACTTTCTTCTCAAGTGTGCATGGAACATTCTCCAGGATAAATCACATCTTGGGTCATAAATCAAGCCTCAGTAAATTTAAGAAAATCGAAACCATATCAAGCATCTTTTCTGACCACAACATTATGAGATTAGAATCAATTACAGAGAAAAAAACATAAAAAACACAAACACATGGAGGCTAAACAATACGTTACTAACTAATCTAGAGACCACTGAAGAAATCAAAGAGGAACTCAAAAAAACCTAAAGACAAATAACAATGAAAACATGATGATCCAAAACCTATGGGATGCAGCAAAAGCAGTTCTAAGAAGGAAGTTTATAGCAATAAAATCCTACCTCAAGAAACAACAAACATCTCAAATAAACAATCTAATCTTATACCTAAAAGAACCAGAGAAAGAAGGACAAACAAAACCCAAAGTTAGTAGAAGGAAAGAAATCATAAAGATCAGAGCAGAAATAAATGACATAGAAACAAAGAAAACAATAGCAAAGATCAATAAAACTAAAAGTTGGTTCTTTGAGAAAATAAAGAAAATTGATAAACCTTTAGCCAGACTCATCAAGTCAATAAAATTAGAATGAAAAAGAGAAGTTACAACAGACACCGCAGAAATACAAAGCATCCTAAGAGACTACTACAAGCAACTCTATGCCAACAAAATGGACAACCTAGAAGAAATGGACAAATTCTTAGAAAGGTATAACCATCTAAGACTGAAACAGGAAGAAATAGAAAATATGCACAGACCAATCACAAGTAATGAAATTGATGAAATTGAAACTGTGATTAAAAATCTTCCAACAGGGCTTCCCTGGTGGTGCAGTGGTTGAGAGTCCGCCTGCTGATGCAAGGGACACGGGTTCGTGCCCCGGTCTGGGGAGATCCCACATGCTGCGAAGCGGCTGGGCCTGTGAGCCATGGCCACTGAGTCTGCACGTCCAGAGCCTGTGCTCTGCAACGGGAGAGGCCACAACAGTGAGAGGCCCGCGTACCGCAAAAAAAAAAAAAATCTTCCAACAAGCAAAAGTCCAGGACCAGATGGCTTCACAGGTGAATTCTATCAAACATTTAGAGAAGAGCTAACACCCATCCTTCTCAAACTCTTCCAAAAAATTGTAGAGGAAGGAACACTCCCTAACTCATGCTATGAGGCCACCATCACCCTGATACCAAAAACAGACAGAGATACTACAAAAAAAGAAAATTACAGACCAATATCACTCATGAATATAGATACAAAAATCCTCAAAAAAATCCTAGGAAACATAATCCAACAACACATTAAAGGTATCATACACCATGACCAAGTGGGATTTATCCCAAGGATGCATCCATTCTTCAATATATGCAAATCAATCAATGCGATACACCATATCAACAAATTGAAGAAGAAAAACCATATGATCATCTCAGGAGATGCAGAAAAAGCTTTTGACAAAATTCAACACCCATTTATGATAAAAACTCTCCAGAAAGTGGGCATTGAAGGAACATGCCTCAACACCATAAAGGGCATATACAACAAACCCACAGAAAACATCATTCTCAATGGTGGAAAACAGAAAGCATTTCCTCTAAGATCAGGAAAAAGACAAGGATGTCCACTCTTACCACTATTATTCAACATAGTTTTGGAAGTCCAAGCCACGGCAATCAGAGAAGAAAAAGAAATTAAAGGAATACAAATTGGAAAGGAAGCAGTAAAACTGTCACTATTTGCAGATGACATGATACTATACATAGAGAATCCTAAAGATGCCACTAGAAAACTACTAGAGATAATCAATGAATTTAGCAAAGTTGCAGGATACAAAATTAATGCACAGAAATCTCTGGCATCTCTATACACTAATAATGAAAAATCTGAAAGAGAAATTAAGGAAACACCCCATCTACCATTGCAACAAAAAGAATAAAATACCTAGGAATAAACCTAGCTAGGGAGACAAAAGACCTGTATGCAGAACAAAAAATATTAAAATTTGTATGGAGACACAAAAGACCCAAATAGCCAAAGCAGTCTTGAGGGAAAAAAAACGGAGCTGGAGGAATCAGACTCCCTGACTTCAGACTATACTACAAAGCAACAGTAATCAAGACAATATGGTACTGGCACAAAAACAGAAATATAGATCAATGCAACAGGATAGAAAGGCCAGAGACAAACCCATGCACCTATGGTCAACTAATCTATGACAAAAGAGGCAAGGATATATAATGGAGAGAAGACAGTCTCTTCAATAAGTGGTGCTGGGAAAACTGGACAGCTACATGTAAAAGAATGAAATTAGAGCACTCCCTAACACCATACACAAGAATAAACTCAAAATGGATTAGAGACCTAAATGTAAGACCGGACTCTATAAAATTCTTAGAGGAAAACATAGGAAGAACACTCCTTGACAAAAATCACAGCAAGATCTTTTTTGATCCACCTCCTAGAGTAATGGAAATAAAACCAAAAATAAACAAATGGGACCTAATGAAACTTAAAACATTTTGCACAGCAAAGGAAACCATAAACAAGACCAAAAGACAACCCTCAGAATGGGAGAAAATATTTACAAATGAATCAATGGACAAAGGATTAATCTCCAAAATATATGAACAGCTCATGCAGTTCAATATTAAGAAAACAACAACCTAATCAAAATCTGGGCAGAAGATCTAAATAGACATTTCTCCAAAGATTATATACAGATGGCCAAGAAGCACATGAAAGCTGCTCAACATCACTAATTATTAGAGAAATGCAAATCAAAACTACAATGAGGTATCACCTCACACCAGTTAGAATGGGCATCATCAGAAAATCTACAAACAACAAATGCTGGAGAGGGTGTGGAGAAAAGGGAACCCTCTTGCACTGTTGGTGGGAATGTAAATTGCTACAGCCACTCTGGAGAACAGTATGGAGGTTCCTTTAAAAACTAAAAATAGAATTACCATATGACCCAGTAATCCCACTACTGGGCATATATCCAGAGAAAACCATAATTCAAAAAGACACATGCACTTATGTTCATTGAAGCACTATTCACAATAGCCAGTTCATGGAAGCAACCTAAATGCCCATCGAGAGATGAATGGATAATGAAGATGTGGTACATATATACAATGGAATATTACTCAACCATAAAAAGGAGCGAAATTGGGTCATTTGTAGAGACGTGGATGGATCTAGAGACCTTCATACAGTGTGAAGTAAGTCAGAAAGAGAAAAATAAATATCGTATATTAACACATATATGTGGAATCTAGAAAAATGGTAGAGGTGAACCAGTTTGCAGGGTAGAAATTGAGACACAGATGCAGACAAGAAATGTATGGACACCAAGGGGGGAAAGTGGTGGGGGGGGTGATGGTGTGATGAATTGGGAGATTGGGATTGACATGTATACACTAATATGTATAAAATAGATAACTAATAAGAGCCTGCTGTATGAAAAAATAAATAAAATTCAAAACAAAAAAAATAATAGTAATTTTAGTAAAATAATAAAATAAAACTTATTTTAAGCAAAATAATAGCCTGGGCTTTCTCTCCACCTGGTGGCCCAGGCTACACGGAGGAGTCACTTGTAGCTCTTCCAGCTGACAGCCCTAGAAAGAGCCTCAGCCAATAACCAAGTCAACCACCAGACATGTGAGTGAAGGAGCATTCGGATGATTCTGGCCCCCAGCCTTCCAGTCTTCTGGATGAGACCCCAGACCTCACAGAAACAAGCTGCCCTCACTGTGCCTTGTCCAAAGAATCCATTAACATTACTAAAGTTCTTTTTAATGCCACTACCACTATGCTTGGAGGTTGTTACACAGCCATGGTAACTACAACATCATGATTTATACACACGATTTATAAAAGACACGCAGCCCAGTCACACCTGCCCTCTCTATGCTCTTGAAGCATCTGCCCATGAGCTGTCTCTTCAGACACCAGAGTCCTCCCATGTGTTGCTGAAAAAGCTTCAACCACCACCACAGTGTGGCGATACACCCCAAGCCTCCCCTTTTTCCTGAAACCGTCCCTGTCTTTGGGACCTTTGCCAGCATCAAAGCTTAATTATCCTCCACATTAAGGTCTGTAGCTCCCTTCGCAGGGCTTCAGCCTCAGGACAGGGGGACCACTGACACCACCCAGCACTGATTCCACAGGCAGCCCTTCAGGTACACTCACCAATGAGACAAACTCCCCAACTGCAGATATGGGGTTACCCTTCCAACAACCATGTATATTAAACTGGCCCAATGGAGTGGCTTCAGAACTTATACCAGGGGCTTTTATTTATATTTATATCAGAGTTTCTATGAAAATGAGGGTCTGAGACCTAAACCTCAAAGTTTTTTGTTTTTAATTTTTTGGCTGCGTTGGGTCTTCATTGCTGCTCGCGGGCTTTCTCTAGTTGCGGGAAGCGGGGGCTTCTCTTGTTGCGGAGCATGGGCTCTAGGTGTGCAGGCTTCAGTAGTTGCAGCACAGAGGCTCAGTAGTTGTGGCATGTGGGCTCTAGAACTCAGGCTCAGTAGTTGTTGTGCATGGGCTTAGTTGCTCTGCGGCATGTGGGATCTTCCCGGACCAGGGTTCAAATCTGTGTCCCTTGCATTGGCAGGCAGATTCTTAACCACTGTGCCACCAGGGAAGTCCCAACCTCAAAGTTTTTGAAAGCCAACTTTTTCGTTAGTTAAAAACCACAATCCAGTCTGTAATCACATACAATCCATTATTTGACTTAAATAGCTGTCGGAGGACTATGTCTCTGTCATTCTGCGTGTTTATCTGAGTGCCTTTGGGAGCCATATCTCTTGGAATTTAAAACACTCAACCCAAAGCAATTTAATGTTATTGCACTCTAGAAAAGAACTACAAAAACAAAGATTCCAACTAGAAGGTTAAATATTTTTTAGGCTTTACAAATTATGGAACCATGACCACAGAAAAAAAACTCATCCATTGTACAAAATGATGTCATGACTTATTTTGAAAAATATAGGAATGTTCTCAAAGTAGATGGGGTTTTTACTATAGTAAGTTTATTCCATGCAACAACTTAGTGAATTATCTATCTGCTCTACTCTTGATAATTCCCAAATTTAGCCATTCCTTAGTGAAGATGCCTTTTATCCCCTGACTTTTCCTGTCAGTCATATATTAGTGCATGTACCATTTCAAAGCCATGTAAACATCAACTTACATAACACATACTTTAAAAAAATCTAAATAGTCTCCAATCTTGAAAAGATTTCTTACATTTCTCTTTGGTATCCAGTTGCCAAGCAAACATAAATTCAGATTTTTATCAAACTTGTTTTCCACACCCAAAGTACACTCTGATTATTTGGAACACACCAAGCATAATAAAAATAAGAATTAAAATTAAATGGCATTGTATCCTTAAGGGATTATATTTCACTATTAAAAAACAAATCTGTGAAGTTTTTTTTTTTTTCTGTTTTCTTTTTCCTGGACCATGTCCAAATTAAACCAAGCAGGATCATAAAGTTGTGTATCAAAATGCTTACAGTTCAGATTCCCTAAGGGACCATCCATATCGTTATAGCACTACAAAGTAGAAGTAGCAGTAAACTATGAGGAAATGTGAAGTCCTTGCTGGAAAATCCAAAAACAGGATTTTTGAGAACAGTGAAAACATGCCCTGCCTAGTGGTGTATGTACAGTTAGAGCCAGTGGCCAACCAAATTCTGTTATGATATAAATGGAAACAATATCATTTTCTTAAGGACTTGGAATGTTTTTCCAGTGTTTAGCTCCAAGTGGAACTCAGTTATAAGCTTGTTAAATAAAATCATATTGCTTATCTCATTTTTTGTGTCCTCTACAACCATGCGAGATGGATGATACTATCACTGTTACTGGAGGAAAGTCCTGTGTTCTACAGCTACTCGTTGTGTACAACACTATTCTAACATGACAGCCATTGGACACTGCACTCATCCATCCATTTACTCATTCATTAACTCCTCAAAGCCAGACTTGTGGTTAATACATTTGAAGAGCACATAGTCCCGCGGGGAGCAGACAGGGAACTTGAATAATGCATTCCAGAGTGAGTGGTACAATAGAGGCAAACGGTTGTGGAGTCAGGCAGGGCTCCCTGGAGGAGGTGATACATGTCTGAATCCTGAAGTAGAGATAATCCAGTGAAACCGTTTCAATCCACATTGTCTAATTCAGCACTTCTCAAGCTATGCTTGAAGGAACACTAATATTTGGCTTAATATCAATAAATATCCTGTGGATGATGGAATATCCCAATTAGTAGCAGCTGCCCTGTGGTTTGACCTAGCACTTCATTCATTGTAAATAATTTGTTTAAGTTGGTTCACTGTTTCACCCATGAGCCTGCTGAGTTTGATCTTTCAGAATTAGCCGGACATGATCTGGCTCATTTATGCAATAAGACTCCACAGGTTGCCTCATAGCTGACTATTCTGACCTTGTGGGACTAAGGTACAAGACCCCTGAACGGGTGTGGTATCATTGCATCTGACCACAATTCTCAGCCTTCCTGGAGCTAATACTCTGGGTAGCTTTTCTAATTTGCTTAAGGAGAAATTGGACATTCTTTGGATGAATTTAGTGGGTGTGATAAAAAAATATATTTATTTAAAAACAAACTAGAAGTGATAATAAGCTGGATGGTTCACTATTTAAGTAAGAAACTGAAATCACCTTATCAAAGAAGCTTTTTGGAGGTGCAGAAGGCAAAATCGTCTCTGCTCCCAGGTGAGACCAAGTAGCACATACCACAGAAGGCCACTCAGCACCCACATTTCCCTGGAGAAGAGAGAAGAGAGTTGTCTGTTTAAAGTAGATAATCTGAGCAGAGTAGATAATCTGATCAAAGCAAACGTCAGAATGAGGTTGGTTAGAAAACATTTAAAGTGAGAAGAAACCTCTCGAGGTATCTCCAATTGTACACAGCAAGCAGCCAGGCCTCCACGAGAATCTTGAGAAAAGCACGTCCCTTTGTGAATTAGAAACTTGGCAGCAACCTCAGTAGGTTCACTTTTTCAGTGTGTTTCATGTCGAAACACATACAGAAGTCTCAAGGGGGTGCTGGTAATTTCCACTAAGATTTTCCTTCAGATAAAATTTGCAGTCCTGGGAATACGTTGTAGGAGTTCTAAGGTTGGTTTATTCTTGGCACGTTTTTAAGTGTTTGGAGCGAGATAGCACAAGTTCAAGGTGGAAGGGATGCCCTCTACAACATGACAGGGCCCATTCAAACATCCAGAGGGCCTTTGATATCCGATAGCACAGGATGCTCCTTATTTTCAATACTTCATACTTGCAGATCACCTCCTTGGACATTGTGGGGTTTGACTACTTGCATGCCAAGGCTCTTGGGTGCCACACTCTGAACGCTAACAAGAGGGAAAAAAGATTTGTTGAGTATTTGCTCTGTGTTTGCCTCTTCACATTTCAGAAATACCAAAACCCTGATTGCCACACCTGCAAATTTGTCCCTATGGCACCTGGCTCAGGACACAGCAGAAACACACTCCTGTCCCTCATCCAGAGTCCTGGTTCTTTTCTACAACTCGTGGGAAGGCTAATGTCCTGCCTTATTCTGCCAATCCTCACGAGGAGTGGATCCTGTACTTTGGTGATGGGGGAGGGGAGGAGTGCGAGAAAAGAGGAACCAGTGCTTGGCTTGTCGTGTGATGCCTGCAATGGTTTCTTCCTTGGAGCAACTACAAGTTGCAAGAGAGCGTCCTGTTCTCATCTCTCTACATCTCTCCTCCTCCACCCTTCTTTTCTTGGCTCTTTTTCTAAAACCCATCTTTGGCCACAGGAGGGTAAAGAGTAGGGTTGGGCAAAGAATATTTAAAAACAATTCTAGTTCTGTCCTTCTTCCTTCAAGTTCCAGAAACCACCAAAAACCACACCTTTTCCCGTGTTCAATGTCCCTGTCTAAGCACCTGCCATAGTTGCACAGGCTTCATGAGACCTCTGCTGTCCCACCTCACCCGTCCTCCCTGAGCTGTGACAGAAACACGAGCAAAGACACGACACCGTCTCCACACCATGTGGATGTTCAATTCTTTTTAATTTTGGAGTTTCAAAGCAAAACCAAATTGTACTTATTAAAAAACAAGTTTCCCAAACCACATAAACAAGTGATTCTGAAAGGAAATTTTCAATCAGCCATTTATGACATTTGCCTTTACTCTGTTTTACAAATAGCAAATCAATCTTCACTGAGCCAGTCCAGTGAGAAATGGGGCTGAAAAAATAAAATAAAAAGGGACTCATTTTTTTAGCATTCTAATTATAAGGAAATCTCGCAATTATGCACACACAAACGTGTGTGTGTGAATTTGTGTGCAAGTAATCTTGTAAGTTTATTTACTTACTTAGCAAGTATTTTCCAATTATCTAGAGTATACCAAGTATGCCAGCTCCTGCTAGGGGCTGAAGATATAGTAGCTAACATAACAGCGTTTTGATTATCTATTACTGTATAACAAACCACCCCCAAACTTAACACCTTAATACTATAATTCATTACGATGTCTCATAGTTCAGTGGGTTGACTGGGCTCAGCTGGGCAGTTGTCAGGCAGGTCTTTCACATAGTTTCAATCAGATGGTGGTTGGAGCTGAAGTCACATGAAGGCTTTACTGGTCTGGACATACCAGACCAGTACAAGGTATTTGTTCGCTCACACCTTGGATGCCTGGAACAGCTGGAACTGGCCAAGTCTGTCTGTCTACCTGTATGTCTGTCTGTCTGTTTCTCTCTCAAAATCTCTGTCTTTCTCACCATGTGGCCTATGCATGTAGCCAAGTTGGGCTTCCTTACAGCCAGGCAGCCCCATGTAGTCAGACATAAATTTCCTCCAGAGCACAAAAAGACCAAGGTAGACACTGCAAGGCTTCTTGTGACCTAGCCTCAGAAGTTATACAGAGTCACTTTCACTGAATTTTATTGGCTACACAGGACAAGCTTGGATTCACTACCAAGATGCTGAAGGCAGGAAGGTATGGTTTGTTGGGGGCGCTCTTTAGAGACCAGCTAAGGTAAACAAGCATGGTCCCTAACCTCCAGAAGCTTATAGTCATTAAATACACTCCGAGGACTTCTCTGGTGGCGCAGTGGTTAAGAATCCACCTGCCAATGCAGGGGACACAAGTTCGAGCCCTGGTCCAGGAAGATCCCACATGCCTCAGAACAACTAAGCCCGTGCGCCACAACTACTGAGCCTGTGCTCTAGAGCCCACAAGCCACAACTACTGAAGCCTATGTGCCTAGAGCCTGTGCTCCACAACAAGAGAAGCCACTGCAATGAGAGGCCCGTGCACCACAATGAAGAGTAGCCCCTGCTCTCTGCAACTAGAGAAAGCCTGCGTACAGCAACGAAGACCTAACACAGCCAAAAATAAATTAAAAATAAATAAATAAATAAACTTCAAAAAATATTAAAAATAAATAAATACACTCTGAAATAAGAGTTGTAGTTCTGACTACTAATTTTGGCTTTGCCATGTTAGTGTCAAAGCCATTTCACCTTTAAAAAGTAAACAACAAAAAACTTCACTGAAATCCCTACTGAAGTGAATTTTTCATGGTATATACAACTAAGTTCTATGCAGCGATTAAAAACCATACCTTCAAAGAATATTTATGGATGGAAAGTGCTCGAGTTCACTGGAAAACAGAACACATAAGCAACGTAAGTTTGTAGAATATTTTCAATTTTGCTTAAAACACACACACACGTGTACACATATAAACTCATAGAAACAGGAAGAGTCCAGTGAACATGGTTAAGGTGGTTAGATTATGAGTGGGTTTTTTTTCCCTTCTTTATACTTTTACAAATTTTCTACAATGAGCCTGTGTTGTTTTAATAATAAAAATTATAATACGTTTATAACTGACATGCTGAGAGAAAAGGAAAGTGAACAGTTAATCTGTATACTTATTTCTGGGACTTGGGCTTTCCAAAACCACCATAGAGGATGGCAAATTAGCATAAAAATCCTAATGTGGTACTTGGCAAAAAATGAAAATGAAGACTACAAGGTGGCCAGGGGTGTAGTTCCCAGGACTTCAGTGTTCACAGTCTTATGTAAGAGCAGTAAAGCCACAGGATATTTCCCAAATTCTCTTAGAGGCAGAAACCACATCTTGACAAAGGAAAGAGTCCAAAGGTCCCTGGCTTTGTCCTGGAACTCTGAAGTCCTTAGGAAAGAAATGCTTTGACCATGATACTTGTGTGATACCGTTTGAACTAGTTCCAAGAGAGTTTGTCCCATGTTTGCAAAAAGGAGTGTAAGAATAAAAGAAAGTGAAAGAGTAAATATGATATATACATATGACTCCACAGTGTGTAAGAACAAGAGAGCAAGACCGTCCATTGGGGATTCCAATAAATTGGAATAATGATGGTGTAAAAGTCCTTTCCTGTCTCAGATGGTTATATAGATGGGAACAAGAAGGCATTTCAGTGGGAGGAGCCCATTCATGGTAACCGGAATCACAAACTTAGTGGTGACTATCGTGGCCAAGTGAGCACTGAGCCGTAGCTCATGTGGTTCAACCTCAAATCTAGGTCGCAGACAATGACATACAATACAGAAACTAAGACTTTATTTCAAAATAACTCATATTCTTCACTTCATATCTCAAGGACTGTTAAAAATATTGAAATACACAATCCACAACACCACCTTAAAATTCTCTTTCCTTTCTCTACGGGATGGCTGCTACTCTTCCCTCCCACTATGCATTTTCCTCTTCTTCATTAGAAGTGGAACTCCTGATTGGGCTGGACACCTAGAATAAAATCAAATGTTTCCCAGGTGTGGCCATGTGACTAAGTACAAATGTTGGGTATAACTCCTGGGAAATTTCCTTGAACAATGTCGGCAGGCCTTTTGTGTTCCCTCCTCCTTTATGCGGGCAATCATACAGATGATTTGGCTGGAAATGAAACACCTATTTTAGACCATGGAAGAGCACACTAAGGCTGATGGCACAGGAAAAGGATCCCAAGTCCTTGAACTTCCATGAAGGCGAAGAACTACCTACATTTGGACTTTTTAAAGTGATCGAGGAACAATCTTCTATTTTATGTAAGCTACTGTTATTCAGAGTTTTTTCTTTGCTTGCAGCCAAACATAATCTTAAGTAATTCCGATCCCTTACGTTCCACATCTCTGTATTTTCCTTTCCTAAAATCCCCAGGAAAAACTCCTCCCTACATGTAGACTCCAGAATCCCAGCCCCCAGAGGCTTTTCTTTCCTTTCCCAAGAGAAAAACATCTTACCTTTCTGATGACAAGGAAGGTTCTCATCATTCCACCCTCTCCTTTCCTCCTGACCCTGAGGCTCTACCTGCCTGTCCTCATTTGAGAAATTGTCTCAAATTCTGCAACCCACATTCCACATGCCTGGTGGGCAACAGGAAGAGAAGACAACAAGCAATCCCAGCTGAACCTCTTCTATAGGAGGAAGGGAATGGGGGAAAAAGATGTAGGAAGACTCATACATTAATAGCTAAATCACACAACTGTTTTGAAAGTAAAACAAGGAAAAATGTCAATATTGACAAGACACCTTTTTACATGTGCAGATAACTTTTTTGAAAAATGTATATTTTTACGATTATTTTCTGTAGTGAATAAAAAATTAAAGAGGGAAAAATTGCACAGTTTTTTGAGATGATACTATCTGAGAAAGAGCAATCTTGGGGTAGCAATTAAATTCTTTTTGCTCTCACACTTACATGACATTTGAATGCATTACTTCATTTTAACTTCTAAAAAATCCCTGAGGGGTAAATGCTATTGTCATCCCCTATACATGAGACAAAGCTGAGGCTCAGAGAGGTAAAATGCCTTGCTCAAGTTCATGTAATATATCAAGCTGTATCATTGTTCTCCAGTATTGGCTGCCCCACACCATGGTACAATTAGATCTTGTCACATCTTGGACATCAGCCTTGATGCTGTGACCTGCTTGGGCCAATGAAATGTGAGTAGAGGGCCAGGTGCCAATTCTTTTTTTTTTTTTAAGATGTTGGGGGTAGGAGTTTATTAATTAATTTATTTTTGCTGTGTTGGGTCTTCGTTTCTGTGCGAGGGCTTTCGCTAGTTGTGGCGAGCGGGGGCCACTCTTCATCGCGGTGCGCGGGCCTCTCACTATCGCGGCCTCTCTTGTTGCGGAGCACAGGCTCCAGACACGCAGGCTCAGTAGTTGTGGTTCACGGGCCTAGTTGCTCCGCGGCATGTGGGATCCTCCCAGACCAGGGCTTGAATTCGTGTCCCCTGCATTAGCAGACAGATTCTCAACAACTGCACCACCAGGGAAACCCCCGAGGTGCCAATTCTTAATGCAAACTTTAAAGCAATTCTTCTACCCTCTTTTCACTGCCATAGACCTGCATGTCCCAGGTAGCTGCTGAATCATTGATCAAATGTGTGGAGTTGAGCCACAGCCAAAGCACAATGAACATGTAACCTGAGCAAGAAATAACACCATGTTTATTTGTGGGCCATTTCTTGCTGTCACATAATTTAGACTAAGGTGACTGATGCACAAAGTAAGTGAGTGAAAATCCCGGGGCTGAAAGATCACCCATCCCATTTAAGGCAGCATTTGTTTAGCACCTCTGGGCATTCCAGCAGGCCCCCAAAAGCGAAGGAGTTGTAGGCAGGTCTCCACTCCCAATCTCAACCTCCCTCTCCCACAGTTGGAAGTTCCCCAGTCTACAGGCAGACCTTGGAGATACTGCTTGTTTTGTTCCAGACCATTGCGGTCAAGCGAATATCACAATAAAGTGAGACACGTGCATTTTTTGGATTCCCAGCGCATATAAGTTATGCTTACCCTATACTGTAGTCTATTAAGTGTGCAATAGCATTATGTATAAACAAACAATGTAATGCCTTAATTTAAAAAATACATTATTGCTAAAAAATGCTAACCATCATCTGAGCCTTCAGCAAGTAGTCATCTTTTTGCTGGTGGAGGGTCTTGCCTCGATGTTGATGGCCGCTGACTGATCAGGCTGGTAGTTGATGAGGGGTGGGGTGACTGTGGCCATTTCTAAAGGTAAAACAACAATGAAAATTGCCACATTGATTGACTCTTCCTTTTACGAACGATTTCTCAGTCGCATGCAATCCTGTCTGATAGCATTTTACCCGCAGTAGAACTTCTTTCAAAATAGGAGTCAATCCTCTTAAACTCTACTGCTGCCTTATCAGCTGAGTTTAAGTAATATTCAAAGTCCTTTGTTGTCATGAACTGTACCAGGACATCAACTGTGGCTGCCATGGCTGCTGAGGAAATCCTGAGTTCCCCAGATTTCATGGCAAAGATAAGAGTCAGCTTGGGAGCTGGGAGACAGGAGCTTGAGGGTCTCAGAAATCCCACTGGGTGGGATACAACTTGGTCATCCTCTCCAAGGCTGGTGTGGCCTGAGAAACATTACATACAGTTTACATTTTATTCACTTAATACACTGATTATATTTGCCATAGCAGGTGGTTTCTTGCCAAAAGTAGTTTTCCACCAACAACAAATGCATGAGCTCCTTATTATGACTTTGAGCTGCATGCGTTTTACCTTATCTTATTATCAACAGAAGCACTGTTGCTATAAGAGAATAATGAGGATATTTTTAACATCTATAAGGAAACAAAACTGTATCACTTACAGTTTTATGGAAAATTACTTACCCTTTGGCTTTTCTTTCTTTTTTTTCTTGGAGCCATTATGATTTTAGTAACCCCTTTAAAGTTTATTTTAAAATCTCATCTCCTGTAAGGCTTATTGAAAACCCTAAAGTATCAATCTTTTAAGAGTTAACTGGTTGGAAAAAATATCTTTACCAAGGCAGGTGATGTGGGGAGATGTGGAGGAAAAGCCAAGATACATTTCTGATGTTTTTGTGGTCAAAGATACCTTCTTCAGAAAGGTCTCTGTAAACTCACTAAGCACCTGTTTATCTAAGCAGTGGGCCCACAATTTAGTTATTTGCCCTAGCCCTGAAGAGGGTGAAGCCTGAAGGAGAAGGAGGAGGAATAGAAATTAGAACAGGAGACGATTCAAAAGAGGAACTTGTACAGTTTGCCAAACAGGTTTGACGTGCAGTACAGAAGTGATACCGAGGCCAGGACAAATTAACTGTGCTTTGTAACTGGATCCGTTTTTATGTTTAAGGGTCCAGTAAAGCCGTGTGTGTGTGTGTGTGTGTGTGTGTGTGTGTGTGTGTGTGTGTGTTTCTCAAACACT
Source organism: Delphinus delphis (assembly GCF_949987515.2). Classification (NCBI taxonomy): domain Eukaryota; kingdom Metazoa; phylum Chordata; class Mammalia; order Artiodactyla; family Delphinidae; genus Delphinus; species Delphinus delphis. Next base: position 69,535,847 of record NC_082689.1, read on the forward strand.
AAGAGGAAAGGGGATTTTTCTCACTGTGGTGAAGCGAGGGAACAGATCTGTTTCTAGATGCTGTAAAATCCTGTTGGCAGCAGCTGCTCCAACTGGACAACTGGGGAGAAACTCAAAAGGAAAGATGGAAACAGCCATTATAACTGATACTATGCCCCTCACTCCTCCCCAAAGATTCCTTTTACTAGCTGTTAGTCTTCTTTTTCACTTTTTGACATAATGTCTGTATTTTAACACTCTTTCCCCAGATCGCCTCTTTCTCACCTCCCTCCGGTCTTGTCCAGATGGCCCCTTCCAATGAGCCTTCTCTGGCCTCCCCACTTAAAATTGCAGCCCTTTCCTCTCTAAAACAATATTCCCTATTCCTTCTTTCCACTTATTTTCTCCATAGTCCTATTTTATTCTTTTAAAATGTAATATTTGATGCAAAACAATATACATATATATGTAAATGATAAATTATGTTAATAAAATTTCACCACAACTTAAGAATTGAAACATTTTGAATATCCTGTCCTCTTTCTCATTGTATCCCTGATATGTGTGCCAGGAGAATGCGTATCGTGGCACACATAATTACAACACAGAACTGAAAATAACACAAATACCCATCAAACAAAGAGTAGATAACTGAATTATGAAATATTCACTCCATAGAATACTCGTCTGTGGGATTGAATGAACTACAGCAGCACACAACTGAACGTGGAGAAATCTTAGAAACATAATGAGTAGAATAATTAAGTCCCAGAGCACCAAACTGAATATGATACCATTTATATAAAGCTCTAAAACAAGCAAAACAAGGTTATTAGCATGAATCTTAATAAATGGTAACACTATGAGACATATTCATCATCTTTATCTTAGTTTATTATTCAGAGAGGACTCTTCCAACTTCAGCATACATGTAAAATAATGTCTCCTAAATTCATGCCAATTTTTAAAACTCTTAGTTTCAAAACCATGAAACTGGGGCTTCCCTGGTGGCGCAGTGGTTGAGAGTCCGCCTGCCGATGCAAGGGAAACGGGTTCGTGTCCCGGTCTGGGAAGATCCCACATGCCGCGGAGTGGCTGGGCCCGTGAGTCATGGCCGCTGAGCCTGAGCGTCCGGAACCTGTGCTCCGCAACGGGAGAAGCCACAACAGTGAGAGGCCCGCGTACCATAAAACACAAAAACAAAAACAAAAAAAACCATGAAACTATATTTAGCCTTCCAAGATGGAAAATAAGAATCAATCTTGACACCTTTTGTCTCTTACCCACCATAAAAAACTGGTCACCCAATCATGTAACTTTGCCTCTTGAATCTGGCATCCAAGTTCCATCCATCCATCTACCATCTTCCATCAATCTACTGCAACCTTAGATCAGATCTTCAACTTTGAATTCTGACATTTAATAATTTCCTAACTCATCTCCCCATTTCAGTCTATTCATAGAGTATCTTTCTGTGAGATCTATAGAAGATTAATTTTTTGGTTTTTATTTCAATGATAAACTTCAAATTATTTCATAATGAGCATAATTGATTTATCAAATAGTTTGCACTTGATAGGAGTTTATACCAGAAACAGTTTATTTCTCCAATTGCCACGTTCATTTGTACTAGGATAAACCCTCCTTTCCAGTTACTTTCAGATAATTTCCAGTTCAGTCCATTTTAATCCAGCTAAAACCCTATTCTCATAGAGCTCCCTTCCTCACACTCCTAGCTCATACTGCTTGACCCATGTGACCTGAAGTGAACTTCACTTTGTCCCCCTAAAGACGCATCAACTGGATTCCTGCCATATTGAGGGAGTGGATAAGTAACCAGTGTAGTCAAGAGAGAACCACAACAGCATCCTCAAATAGGACCCAGTCATCCCTTTCCATAACTCCTATTCCCCCACTCACCTGTGCTTCCCAGAGAACAAGAGATAATCAGGGAAAGGTGAGGACCAAAGGTCCTCTTGTGTCCTACAGGTTTCAGGCCATGGGTCGAGCAATGGATTAACAACCAGCTCACAAAATTTCTGAAAATTTAACAATTGGCCAGTATGAGCTGTCTCCAGCAGACAACTGGATAAAGGGATTGGAATAAGTTGAGTTGGATCAGATGTCTTATTCCCAGAACCAAATGGTAGCTTGAGATCAGCCATGGTGGGAGAATTCACGATATAGAAATTGGCAAAAACTACAAACCAGTTCTGTTTTCTTTATTCTTCTTTTCTTTTGGAGAGCCATTTGTTATACATTTATTAGTATTTACTAGAATGTCCACAGCTTTCATCTCCTCTTCTCAATGGTCTACCCCACAGCCTCTTGCCACATAATACCATTTTGGCTCTTTTGTGTGATTTTTTGAAAGTAAAATTTATTGAAGTATAACATACATACGGAAGAGCACACAAATTGTAAGTGCCTGATAGATTTTCATAAAGTGTAACATCCATGCTGCCAGCAGCCAGATAGAAATCCAACATCGGAGCCTGCGCTGTACCGCCTCCTGTCATCCTGACTTCTAACCTCATAGATTAGTCATGCCTGGATAACATCTTTATTGAGATATAATTCACATGCCTTATAATTTAACCACTTAAATTGTGCAACTCCATGGCTTTTAAAATAATGACGAATTGTGCAACCATAATCTAATTTTAAGACATTTTCATCAGCCCGCAAAGAAACCCCATACTCATCAGCAGTCACGCCCTATTCTTCCTCATTCCTCCCCAGCCCTGAATAAGATTTTGAAATGATTATCTCTTCACATTCTTGGGATTTGACATCAACAGAAGCTTAATTCTCCTAAGGATATAAGAAATTTAAAATCATTTATTTGCAACTAATCAAATATTTCCAACAGCTGAAATTACAAATCATCTAAAAGGCATTTTTTCCCTTAACAAATCTGATATTAATATTTGCTATGAAAATGTGACTGGCGCTCAATATTGGCACTTTGTCCAGGACGGATAGTTTGCAACTGGCTGGTGAAGTAGACAGGTAGATGTCCAGACGACAGAGTGCCACCTTGGCCGTGCTCAGTGTGCAATTTGGTGGCAGAGTAACAAGTGCTATATGTTTCTCCATGGGGACCTCATGGCACTCTGTTTTCCATGAGAAAGGAGAAAACAACGGCTTTTGGCCATTTCCTTAGTCTTAAGTGGTGTATCTAATGCCTAGCAGTAAGCCCTCCAAAATGAGAGACACTTACCACCCATTTGTCCTCAGACTTGGAACTTAACTGCTAGTTTTAGAGCCTAAGGAAAAAAACTTGGTTATTATTCTAGGAATAAGCATATCCTGGATTATCCAGATGATCACCGTATATATAACAAAAGATACTTTTTTAGTGTCCCATGTTTGTTTTTGTGTTATTCTCATAGCCTGTGGTAGTTTTCAAATGTGGCTGAAACTTCTTTGACATTCCTCCCATTAAGACACGAAGTCTATGCTTCCTCCCCCTGATTCTGGGTAGACTTGTGACCTCACTGTACAATAGAATACAGTGGAAATGACCTTGTATGACTTCTGAAGCTAGGTCAGAAAATGTGAGACAATCTCTACTTTGTGATGTGGGACACTTGGGAGCTCTGAGCTGCCATGTAAGAAAGCTGACTGCCCTGAGGGTTCCATGCTAGGCGGAAGCCAAGGCTGCCTGGAAAGTCATGTGTTGAAACTCCAGTCAACCACTCAGCTGAGGTCCCGCTATGAGTTAGCATAGCCAAGTGAAGATGTCGAGTTTTCTCCAGCCCTTGGGTCTTCTCAGCTGAGCTCCAGATATCCTGGAAAAAAGAGAAGCCATTCCCAGCCCAGTCTGAATTCCTGACTCACAGAATCTATCAGCATAATAAAATGGCTGTTTACACAGCTAAGTTTTGAGGGAAACTTATATCAAATGAAAGTCAAATGACTTCACAGCATTTGGTACAGATGAAATATGCACAATAGTTTGAGCAACAGAAAGAAGTGGAAGAATCGAATTATCTTAAAACGTGAGTTATTATAGGCATGTTGAACTCTCTTATGATGAAAGAAATTCATTTTTTCCTGAATTAATTTTAGCAAACCATAATCCTTCACATTAAATTAATGATAATTTGAATTTTAGAATTCATATGGTTTTGTTTTTATTTCTTATATAAATCAATTTTTGTTCTTTAGTTGTATAAAAATTATAAGCAAAAGGAATTTATATATAGTTAAAGCTGATAATAGGGTACATATCATAATAAAAATAGGTAAGTCAATCCTGAAAAAGTCCTCACAAACTATTTCTATTAAAAGCATGCCTGTAATAATCAGATTTGAGAAACACTGCCTTCTACTTAGCAACCCACCAAGATAACCTGTCACCTGTTGCCTTTGGGTTAAGTCCAAACGCCTCTATAGGAAACGCGAGGTCCTTCACAATCCATCCCAAAAGTATCTTGATTTCTTTCTTCCCTTTATCCATTTGCCCCATGTTCTAGCCACCTTGAAGTTCTCCCCCATCTCTTCAGGAACTCCTCCTCTTCCTCAAACACCCATCTTAAATGCCATTTCTTCTGTGAAGTCTATCTGGATTCCCCAAAGAATTCTCTCCTCTGTGTTCCCACAGTGTATCAGTAGGGCCTGGCGGGAAACAGATGGCACAGTAAAAAGAATAATTTGAGGACATTTCCTGAAAGGAGCTGTGACCGGCCCACAGATGCAGGAAACCCCATGTGGAAGGAGCAGCGGGATTCAAAACCTCACCTCATGCTTATCCCTTCCTCTGATCTGCTGCTGGGGTCCCCACTGGCTGAGCTTAACCAGAAGCCAAAGGGCAAAGAAACCCATTGATATAGTCCATTCAGATCAGCCTCTCCAGGGAAAAATGCAAAGCAGAGAAGGAATATGGGGGTGAGGGAACAGAAGATATCCAGGTTTTTTATTTATACTTGAATGACATTCCATTGCTATGACCTGTTTTCATGAGCGCTTTCCCACTGGACTCTGACCCTGCCATTAATATCTCCATATTCTTTTCGCTTGCCAAACGATTTGGACCGCAGTAATCTCTTAATAAGTATTTATTGAATTGATGAATTAATAAGGGAATGACATAGATGAGAACGCTAAGAGCATCACTGGTGTTCTTGAATATACCTCAATTTTTATTTAAAATTTTTTTCTCTACAGTTGTTGTTTTATTTCCATCTTTTGGAATCCATTTTTTTTTTCCTAAAATAAGCTCTTGTGATTTTTTTTTTTCCTAAGTAAAGCAGCTATGTGTATTGTATTTTTGTTTGTTTGAATCTTGTTAGTGAGATTTTAGTGCTTTAAGCCAGTTAGGATTGTATCTTATAATAAAGCCCATTTTAATCTGCTTTATTTTTGTGTATATGATTGTGGAGCAATTTTAATTTATAAAACAGGACGCATTTATGGCACATGGTTTAAAAATTTCCCTTCAGTTTTGTACTGATTTCCTAAGTTCCTTTACACTATTTGTATGATCTTGTCAATCAAATTTATTCTGTATAAGAGATTAATAGAAGAATGCTACATTACAAGCCTTCCAGTTCCCTTGACTGGTTTTTAGTATTCTGTAACACTTTTTTGTAATTAAGATTTAAATACCCAATCCCTCAAGACTTGCCATACAGAGAGCTGTCAATCAAGGAATTGGCAAGCTCTATGAACCGCATGATGAAGTCTTTATCCCTACTCTCTGATGCCTTCAAGACCAGCTTTTGCGAGTTGATCCTTCATTTCACATGTCTTAGAACTCACTCACACTTCTTATGCTTGGAAATGTAACACACAGAGTGACAACGTAATCCACAGCTAATAAGTTAGCGGCTATAAAAATGAACATCCACGTTAACTTGCCAAGCATGGAGGATGGAGGTGTTATACCGTACTCGTGTATATATGTCTGCCAGGGCAATAGTACATATGCCTTTGAAGATGCTTCTAAGTTATGCAGAGAAGCTGACAATAATTCTTGAACTTTGCTGTCAGGATCCAGTTTCATTTAAGAGCCAAACCAACAGCATCAAAACACTTGGCCACGATTAGCCACAATCCAGCCGGCAAAGAAAACATATAAAACTAGCCCTTGGGTTGTAAATTTTGTGGAAATAAGGTTATCTCAGCATAGTCTGTTGTGAACTAGTTTAGGTTATGTGCTTTCACTGAAAAAATAATAACAGTGAAGGAGTTCAAAAATCTCTGCATAGCTCTTAAATCATTACACAGTCAAGTAAAATGAATAAATACTATTATTTAGAGAAGAATTTTGATCTAAAATTTATGTCACTATTACCAAGTATAAAAATACAATTCTATTGTCTTTTAAAATTTACATTCAAAATTTAAAATTTTAGGAGTTTATTCAGTTACAAACAATATTTAAAATAATGCACTGTAAAATTGAATAGCAGGCTAAAATTTGAGGCTCACACCAAAACTGAGCTCTGCCCATTAAAATCTAATTTTAAATTTACTTATCCTATACAGTAGGATAGGATATCTGACACACAGTGCTTTAAAACGTTTATAAATCCTCGATATATACATATTCTCTTAATGTGTTATACTTATGAATGTTTTGTAATAAATATAAACTCTCTTACCCTCTTCTCAATATGATTGTTTTAATCGTGTGAGCTTGTGCTCATACACGTGAGGGAGGAGCATCTTGAGTCCACTGGAAAGGTGAGCAGAGATTTATGTTAAATGGAAGCACAGCTGTGTGTTGGGAGAAAAGGGAAGCCAACATTATCCAGTACCAATTATGGTACATGTTTAATGTCTCTTATTTTATTACTTACAAGAACCCCATGAAGTAGACCTCTTTTATCACTATACTGATTCATGTGTTAAGTCTCAAGAAGGTTGGGTAAGTTATCCAAATTCACAGAGCTGGTAAATTGTAATGCTGGGATATAAATCCAGATCTCATTAAAAGTGTGTTCTTTTTGTTATTCCACATAGTCTTTCAATGTACAGAAATACTACAGACTACAAGCTCTTCAAAGACAGGAGCTCTGCACAAAGCACCACTGTGGATCTGTCAGTCTGTCTGCTTCCTTCATTTATTCAATAAGCATACATTCAGTGTCTACTCTAAGCCAGGTACTGTGCTTGGCCCTGGGAATACAATGGTGAACAAGACAGACAAGGGGTCCTGCCCTTAAGGAGCTTGCAGACTATAGAGGGTTCAGAAAAGCAGAAAGGCAATGGTGATATAGTGTGGTCACTGCTACAGGGAGAGGGGAGCAGACATGCGAGGGGGATTCACATTTGGGGGCTCTGGGAAGGCAACTTAGAGGAAGCAGCATCTAAGCAGAGACTTCACAAACAAGAAGGGATTACCCAGGTGCAGGAAATGGAAGATGCTGCTGCGGAGAGAGTGCCCGGAAATGGGTACTGAAAGACCAAAGGCCTGGAATGAATAACAGGGTCACACTGAGAAGGTGGCAGGAATGAAGGGGAAGGGAAGTGGTGTTACAAAGGAATTTATAGGCAATGTTCAAAGGATTGGAAGCGAAAGGACCAGTCTTGCATTTGAGGACAATCTCCCTGAGCTGAGTTTAGCCAGCTGGTGGAGAGGAGGGGGATGGGGGGCTGCCAGGAGAAGTGGTGGTGGCCTGCACTCTGAAGTGGTTCTGGGTACTGGAAAGTGAGAAGGCTGGAGTCTGAGGACTCGTGGGGAGGTAGGGAGAGGACCTCGTGGGCTGTCCATGAAGGTTTGTTAAATTTCTCAAGAATATTGAGAGGAAAGAACTAAGACAATTAATCTGGTCAACTCCCCTCACATGGAACTCCATAGGACACAATTATAAAAGAACACTCCCCATGGATGAAAGTGGAGACTTCTCAGGAGCTCTAAAGTATAACTCTTCCTTTAAAAACCTTAAACTGCAGCATCCAGAGGGAATATCTCTAATAATGAAAGACTCAAGAATTTTAAGGTGTTTATCTTTGAAGGGCCTAGAGGCCTTAATCTAACTTCCTATATTAGGAAAGGAGCAATTCTTCCCTCTCTAGTCAAGATGCAGTCTTTCTATGATTTTGAAACATTTTCTTGCTTTCCATATAAAAAGATGTACTCCACGATTAGTGAGCCTGTTAGTTTTTCCTCCTTCTGTTTACACTGCACCATGCCCTCAGATACTCATTATCTCCTTGGTTAAGACTGTCTATTCGATGCACACAAACAGAAGAAGAGCATTAGCTCTTTTGCATAATTCAGAGTTGCGAATTCTCATTGTACTGGGACCAAAATATAAAGGAGGGGATTTACTTTTGAACATTAGTCAGAACTTTTCAACCCCAAAATGTTTCATCTATTTCTTGAAATTCCCATTATTATAATTCATCAAAATTATCAATCATATTTGATTAATGTTACGTGGTAGCACATTGTATTCAGTACAGAGTAGTTAAAAAAACTGAAGCATTTTGAAAAAAACACATAGTCTTTAGTGAGATAAAGGAAGATTTCCCAAACGTCCTCAACGCAATTAACCTCTGACTCAAAGAACACAATAAAGAGTTTTTTCACGAAATGTTATTGACTTAAGGGTTTATAGTAAACTAATATATTTTTCATAATTATAAGGCTCATTTTTAATTACTGGGTATAAAATGACATAATTGTATCTTCTTTCATCCGCTACTGGTTTATTATCATATGGAATATGGTATCATGTTCCTATTTTGCAGCTGTATTTAGAACAATTTTTGAACTTTTGAATTTTTTTGAAGTGTACTCTATTACTATTAGAACGTCAGTTTTACATTGGACATAGTATAGAATGTATTGTTTTGTGAATAAGCCCTGGACATATTAAGTTATATTATGTAAAATCAGAATAACGTGGGTCAAAAATGGTCAAGGATCAGCAATATCATATGGTTCAAATCTAATCTTTCCATACCTGTTTTCTAACCCCTTTTCATTATCGGAGGAATTAGCAATAGTCACCCAATCATTAAGCGAATGCTCAAAGAAAGTCATATCTATACAGCACGTAGCTCATTAACCACTTGCTAAAAGTAGTTCACTCATCCATAAGAGTTCCCACAGGGAAAACTGGGTGGATGAGAGATCCAGAAATCTGATTCTGTGTATGTTTGAGTTAAGTTTATGATTTTCACTAAAATAATAAAGACTAATTTGTTTTATAGTAAATTCTGTGTTTGACTGAAACTTCAAAGGGCAATTGCTAAACATAAACGATCTCTTACTAGTGATCTCTTACAGCGCCTTTCAAAACAAAAGAGAGGAGAAAGGTACTGAAAGTTGTCCACCAGCAATGCCTTCAACAGAGTAGTGCAGGGAGAAACAGAGGCTCTTCTTGGGAAAACATGGACTTTAATCAGAGAACCTGTTTTTTCCAGGTTGATTTATTTCACTCCCTTCAAAAGTGAGAATGCCTTGGCCACACCTCTCTCAAAGCAGCTATAAGGCCTGAAGAGGATCGCAGGACCTCAGGGGTAGAGCGGCAGGCACACTGCATCCTTGAAACTCTGAGATCCAGGAAGGAGATTCCATCTGCAGGGTAGAGGTCTCTGCAGGGCTGAGGGGTGTTATATTTTGCCACCATGCGTGGTATACCAGGTGTTGCACAAAATTATTGGACAGAAAGAAACTCTTGACAATTATATCAAATTCTTGTCAAATATAATTTTATGAATTACATTTATATGAAATTCTACACATGTTTAGCAACACAAGTAACTTGAATTTCTGGATTTGGTTTATCAGTAAGTCCCTTCTTAGTTCCTCAAATCTCTGAGAAAGAAAAAGAAAGGTTATAAATACAAATTAGAAGACATTGTCCCTGCCCATAAAGTGTGTCCATTCTTCTTGGGCAGAAAAGATGAACTGTACTCAAAAGAATTAGAGAATACATCTTCTCATACAATTCCCTTCCTACCTTAGGGCATTAATTATTACAATACACTTATGGTACCTCCCTTCTCAAGAGCCCAAACACTGGCTGTGGAACAAACTTGAAAAACACACTTCTCACAATCCCCTTTTAGCCAGTGAGCCCACCTGGGAAACCAATTCAGTGTCTTCATTCTAATCATAAGCTCCTCTGATCTACCTTACTCAATTTTCCTCATGGTGAGGCAATACCTCAGAAACCTTAGCTGGAAAATTAAGAAAATAATGCTAGTCAAAAACAATACTAATGATAAACACACTCCCATTTGTGGAGCCTACCACTTGCCCTTTCGTAAGTGTGTTACTCATTTTCGATACCTCTTTAATCATCTTTGCAATACAGCTTGCAAAGTGCTGCTCAAAAGAAGACAAAGAGGGGCTTCCCTGGTGGTCCTGTGGTTAAGACTCTGCGCTCCCAATGTAGGGGGTGCGGGTTCCATCCCTGGTCCGGAAACTAAGATCCCACATGCCACGTGGTAAGGCCAAAACAAAAGAAATTAAAAAAAAAAAGACAAAGAGGCATATCCTGAGTAAGCCCTTGACCATTCTCTCACTATCCCAACTTGTCTTTCATATAATAACTACCAAATGAGCCGGAGATAAGACATGAAAATTGTTGGGGGTTTTTGGTGGCATGACCATGAAAGTCTGACCTGCTCCCCACCCCTATTCCACCCAAAGTTTTCAAAGTTTCTAGAGAAATTCTGCAATGCATGTAAAAAATCAATTGGAATCTTAAAGTGCTCATTTAGGGGGAAAAGTGCAAAATATACCTACTACCCAGGAAATACGATCATTACTTGTCACCTCCCTTCCTTCTGGGTAGGGTCACAAAGAACTCGAGGATATTCTTTTATAATGTTTTGCAGAAGCTCAGGTTGTCGTTCCCCTGGCAAAGTTGTTCCTTTCCCCCTGTCTCAGCCTCTCAAGGTCAGTCTAGGCCTGTTGCACAGTCCTCTCCTCCGCAAGGTCTGGGAACATCTGCTCAGCAGCTTTCAAATTGGAGCTCTCAGTCATGCATGGCCCCTCAGGGCACTGGAATGCTGACGCCAGCTTTCTTCTCTCCAAATTTGATTGCAACTATTTTTAGCTTGCAGATCATATTTTTCAACATTTAAATCCTTTTTATGTTTCTGCTTATTCTTTCCTATTTCTCCATGTCGTGTAATATTCCTTTGAGTTATCTTTTTCCAAGGAATTCAAAGAACTCAGTGATTCAGCCCTCCACCCACATACCCACACAAGGTAGGAGGTTCTCCCCGCCTGCTTCCCTTAGATACAAACTTGTTTGGCTCCAGTGTAGCTCTGTTTTTCCAGCTGTCAAGCAGCAGCTGACCAGATTTTTTTCTACACACTGAAAATTGACATGCAGCAAAGTGTGCTATGGCGTGGCAGGGTGGATGCAAGGTCTCAAAAAAGCACAAAGAAGTGGAATCTTGGAACTCTGAGTGGCAGTGAACCTATGCACAGAGACAAGCTTACTGATTTTCTTATGTAAGAGGTACCAGGCTAGCTGTTGGGAATACACAGAATGAAACCTAGTCCCTGGCCCTTCAGAAGGAAGAGACACAAATGAATTAGTATTTACTTATTCAGTGAGCCTGTAAACACTTTGTGAGCAGCTATTACATGCTAGACTTTATTCTTAGCCCTAGAATTACCTCAGTAAACAACATAGACAAAATCCTCAGAGATTATTGGATACAAAGATCCAGAGTGGATAATCATAGGGACTCTGGAGTCAGACCTCTTGGGTTCAAATGCTGGCTGTGTGATACTGAGAGAAATATTTACTTCTCTGTGCTTCCATGTCCTCATCTGCAAAGTGAGGATGATAACAGCACGTACTGCATAGGATTATCATGAGATTAAATGAGCTAATACAAGTAAAGTACTTAAAAGAACATCCAGCACATAACATAGTGTCCATAAATCTTAGCTATTATTACATTAGATAATTACATTATAGAGTGACAAGTGTTTTGTTAAAAAGAAGTGAGACACAAGCCTCTCTAGGAGCACAGAGGCAAAGCAACTCACTTGGACAGGTGGTAGACAAGGCTTCTTAGAAGAAATGACACTGGAGACTGGAAGGTTGATTGGAATTTAGCCAGATGAAAAACATGGGGAATGGAATACTAGGCAGAGGGAGTATTGTGTTTGAAGATCTGGAAGCAAAGGAGAGAAGGGCAATGCTTAGAAATGCAAGTCTCTTGGTGAAGCTGGGAGTTTGGGAAGGTGAGGTAAGAAGGAAGGTGAAGCAGAGACCAGCTCACAATAAGGAATTTGTACTTTATCCTGCAGCAGGAGAAGCCACTAATTTGAAACAAGAAAGTAATAGAGGCTGCACTGGAGTGAAATTACAAGAGGCCGTTCAGAGGATGCTGGTAGGGTGGTCTGAACCAGAAGAGAAGAAAGCCTAAAAAAAGGTGGAGTGAGCTTAGAGGGATGTGGACAAATAAAACAGATGCTAAAGAGGTCACTGTGTGGGGTAAGGAGTGAGTAGACATCAAGGAGGACCCCTAGGTTTCTGACTTGGGCAATATGGTGTCGATACCTCTCACTGAAATGGGGCATGAGGGAAAGGATGGAACTTTGTGGAGGGGGTCAGGGATGAGCTGGGGTAGCGCCAGCAATAATTAATAATTAACTTACTCTTGGCTAAATTACATTTGATAGGCCTCTGAGTCATCCGGGCGATGACTTCCAGGTGACTCAGAATCCAGCATAGAGATCCCAACTGAAGAGATACACCAGCATGTAGATAAATCTGAAAGCTTCGGGGAGTAGCCAAGATTACTCAGTTATTATCTCATTAAATCTCCACAACTCTCTGAAGTAGCTTTAAAGAAAAAAAGACCCAGGGCATATAGTAATTGGATGACAGACCCAGGCTTGTCAGACTTTAAAATATTTGCTCATTTCTCTTCTCCACGCTGCCTTCCAGGTCGTATGTTGATTGGCTGGGAGAAGCTGGTGTTTCTGTGTTTATAGCTTTGGTACTTTGCTGAGTTCATCCAAGTCCAACACTGTTGTAGTTTCTGGAAATACAAATATTAATAACACATGTCTGCCACAGTCAAAGCAGCGTAAGAGAGACAGAAAGTCAAGAGATCATTTCAATGTAATATGGTGTCGATGAAAAAACATTAGTTAGTTGATCTAAGAAAGAAATAGAGAATTTTACTCGAGCTAAATTGAGGGTTATAAACCAGGAACAGCCTCTCAGAAAGCTCCGAGAACTGTTCCTCCCATTAGAGGTCAAAGCACAGTTGTATTGCTTTTTGAGATAGAGGGCTATACATTAAATGTCGATAGTTTGCACAATCCAGATATGCAAGTACAAAGTGAGTAGTGGGTCATGGGTCATCATGGTCCCTTACAAGATTAAGAAGGTTATCTCCTAGGGAGTTATCTTACTGATGTTAGAAAATTGTTGCTCTTTATGGTTGAGCAGGTATTTTCTGGGGATGGGGAACTGTGGTTGATGCATATGCAGGTGTACAGTGCACAGTAGAGGGGAGAGAAGTGACCAAAGGACCGAGAAAACTATTATGCTTAAATTTTCCTTAACTTGCCTTAGAATGTGAATTTTTATTTCATCCACGGTAAGAGGAATGACAAAGGTATGCACCAGGTGTATCTGGCAAAACTTTTAAGAATCAAGTAAAGGCTTCTGACCTCAGAAGTCCTGATAAAATGCATATAGCTATCCTGTCAACTTCAGGTCAAAGCTGTTTACAGAATAGGTGGAATTTGAGAGAGGAGAAAGAGGTGGGGAGGCGGGGACTTCACCTCTGGGGACTGGTTTGAAAGAGATATTCCTGAAGGGGATACCGTGACACAGAAGAGACAGACAGTGGAAAAGAAGAGACAGCAAGACCTGGGAGGGAAACAGAAAGAAGGGTACTTACAGGAAGGAGCCAAGAGGACTGACTACCAAACTCCAAACATCAGATCCATAGCCCAGCGCATTCACGTGGCCCCTGGGAGGTCTAATCTCCCCCGCCTCCCCACCAGAATGCTTTTTGAGGGCCAGTAAAGCTTAATCATCTCTGACATTTGGTCTTAGTTTTGGTAGCAAGCTTGGATGGATTCGCAATGATCAACTTGTTTGTAAACACTGTGATCCCCCATTGGACCTGACTGTGATGTTCTCAGTACACTGCCTGGCAAAGTAGCATCTCAAGAAGTATGAACCTTGATTGAATTAAAGCTAAATGTAAATAATTAGTTACACTCAAAATAATTTTTTAAAAATCTGTAATAGAATAGTTTAGCATCCAATTAATGAAATAAAATTACAAAAAATAAGTCTAAAAGATCTGAACAAGTTTAGCAAATCTTTGATTTAGGTGACATTTTTAGAACAATATATTGGCTAACTAGAAAATACCCAATTTCTTTGAAGTTCCTAGTATATATTCACTAAAATAGACCACATGCTTGGCCATAGAATAAGTCTTAAAAACTGTTTTCTGATCATAACAAAATTAAAGTAGAAGTCAACAACGATATGAAAAAACTAAGTAAATAAGTAATGAAATAAAAATCTAAAATATATATTGTATTTTACATAATAGAATTGGCATATTGAAATTTTTTGGTCTTCCATTAGTAGAAGCCAGACTCATAAGTTACCCATTGAGGAGACTTTGATAAAGTTTTCTTCTCAATATTCATGGCCATCACCTAGTTTCTATCTAAAAGACTTTGGGTGGTCTTTGCATTGTTATTCAGAACCACATGACCTGATTTCAAATCAATCTTCTAAACATTCACAATTCATCTTTCTGTTACTGCTGAAATCTTTTTTAGTTTATCTGGCAACATATTAATGCTAATATACTGGTGGATGTGACAGAAAGTCTTAACTCTAAAGAGAAAACATTTGTAATAAAATCTTCAGGAAATAGTCACTTGAACACTGAGTCTTGGATTTTTTCAAAATCCAAGTTAACACATAACTATTCAAGAAACTAAGTAATAGAGTCTTTGTATGTATAAGACTCCTATTGAGTGATTTACCTAATTCTTTTGGCACCTGCCTACAGTTCCAGACATCTTTGAATGTTATCACTGCTGTAGCCAAATGGCCCCAAAAAAACCTTGAATTATTTAAATGGTGTGCTGATAAAGGAAAAGATAAAGAATGTTATAACAGCCTTTGGGGTGGTTGAAGAAAACAGAGACCAATGGATGAGCCATTCATGCTACTCAAACACTGGAATGGAGAAGTGGTTATTATCTATGGTGTCTTTTTAAGCATGTAAGGTCTTCCATGGCTGCAATCTTCATTCCATATAATGGAAATAAACAAAGATTATCCAAATGAGAACAAGCAAAGGCTATTTTTTCAGAGCTTAATATAGCAAGGGAGTCAGCCACCATAGCTTGACATTTGGACACAAAGGCTGGCAGGGGAGTGGAAATGCTTTACAGTGAAAAGAAGTGGGGCTTCCAGTATGCTCAAATTGGAGATTATTGGTATGGGAAAACAGGAGGCAGGCTAACTAGAAGTGGAGCATCTTATAAGATTGAATTATGGAGCATATTCATCTTTTTCTGAGTGGTTCTGTGTTGGAAGAAAGGGCAAAAATAGCAAAGCTGGCAATCATTGACCAAGTCCTGACCACTTTGGGCAGATTGTTGTAGAGGTTGTGAGTGAGAATCCAACTGTCTGGCCATTGTCTCTTTGCATGTTCAGTCTCTCAGCATTAAGATTACAGAGGTTAGCTTTCCCAGAGTGAACTCAGTATTTCTATCCTATGCTGGAACCAGTGCTCTAAAAGAGTAGTTATGGACTACAGGCCCTTTGGTGGGGCTAATGGCAGACTCTGGGAGGGTTCACACCAAGGAAGTACTTCCCAGAACTTCTGCTGCCAGTGCCCTTGTCCCTGCAGTGAGCCACAGCTGTCCCCCGCCTCTGCAGGTGACCCTCCATCACTAGCACAAGTTCCATATGCATTGAATTGAAAATACCTTCTTTCAGAAGCAAGAAAAACTACAATCCTGCAGCCTGTGGCAAAAAAACCACATTCACAGAAAGATAGACAAGATGAAAAGGCAAAGGGCTATGTACCAGATGAAGAAACAAGATAAAACCCCAGAAAAACAACTAAATGAGTGGAGATAGGCAACCTTCCAGAAAAAGAATTCAGAATAATGATAGTGAAGATGATCCAGGACCTCGGAAAAAGAAGGAGGCAAAGATCGAGAACATGCAAGAAATATTTAACAAAGACTTAAAAGAATTAAAGAACAAACAAACAGAGATGAACAATACAATAACTGAAATGAAAAATACACTAGAAAGAATCAGTAGCAGAATAACTGAGGCAGAAGAATGGATAAGTGGCCTGGAAGACAGACTGGAATTCGCTGCTGTGGAACAGAATAAAGAAAAAAGAATGAAAAGAAATGAAGACAGCCTAAGAGACTTACGGGACAACATTAAATGCAACAATATACACATTTTATGGGTCCCAGAAGGAGAAGAGGGAGAGAAAACAACCCAGAAAATATTTGAAGAGATTATAGTCGAAAACTCCCCTAACATGGGAAAGGAAATAGCCACCGCAGTCCAGGAAGCACAGAGAGTCCCATACAGGATAAATACAAGGAGAAACATGCCAAGACACACAGTAATCAAATTGGCAAAAATTAAAGACAAAGAAAAATTATTGAAAGCAGCAAGGGAAAAATGACAAATAACATATAACGGAAATTCCATAAGGTTAACAGCTGATTTTGATTTCTCAGCAGAAACTCTACAAGTCAGAAGGGAGTGGAATGATATACTTAAAGTGATGAAAGGGAAGAACCTACAACCAAGATTACTCTACCCAGCAAGGATCTCATTCAGATTTGATGGAGAAATCAAAAGCTTTACAGACAAGCAAAAGTTAAGAGAATTCAACACCAACAAACCAGCTCTACAACACATGCTGAAGGAACTTCTCTAAATGGGAAACACAAGAGAAGAAAAGGACCTACAAAAACAAACCCAAAACAATTAAGAAAATGGTAATGGGAACATACATATCGATAATTACCTTAAACGTGAATGGATTAAATGCGCCAACCGAAAGACACAGCCTCACTGAATGGATACAAAAACAAGACCCACATATATGCTGTCAACAACAGACCCACTTCAGATCTAGGGACACATATATACTGAAAGTGAGGGGTTGGAAAAGGATATTCCATGCAAATGGAAATCAAAAGAAAGCTGGAGTGGCAATACTCATATCAGATAAAATAGACTTTAAAATTAAAAATGTTGCAAAAGACAAGGAAGGACACTACATAATGATCGAGGGATCAATCCAAGAAGTGGGTATAACAACTATAAATATGTATGCACCCAACACAGGAGCACCTCAATACATAAGCCAACTGCTAACAGCTATAAGAGAGGTATCAACAGTAACACAGTAATACTGGGGGACTTTAACACCTCACTTACACCAATGGACAGATCATCCAAACAGAACATTAATAAGGAAACACAAGCTTTCAATGACACAATAGACCAGAGAGATTTAATTGATATTTATAGGACATTCTATCCAAAACAGCAGATTACACTTTATTCTCAAGTTAGCACAGAACATTCTCCAGGATAGATCACATCCTGGGTCACAAATCAAGCCTCAGTAACTTTAAGAAAATTGAAATCATATCAAGCATCTTTTCTGACCACAGCATTATGAGATTAGAAGTCAATTGCAGAGAAAAAAATGTAAAAACACAAACACATGGAAGCTAAAAAATACGTTACTAAATAACCAAGAGATCACTGAAGAAATCATAGAGGAAATCAAAAAATACCTAGAGACAAATGACAATGAGAACACGATGATCCAAAACCTATGGGATGAAGCAAAAGCAGTTCTAAGAGAGAAGTTTATAGCAATAAAATCCTACCTTAAGAAACAACAAACATCTCAAATAAACAATATAACCTTATACCTAAAAGAACCAGAGAAAGAAGAACAAACAAAACCCAAAGTTAGTAGAAGGAAAGAAATCATAAAGATCAGAGCAGAAATAAATGACATAGAAACAAAGAAAACAATAGCAAAGATCAATAAAACTAAAAGCTGGTTCTTTGAGAAGATAAACAAATTGCTAAACCATTAGCCAGACTCATCAAGAAAAAGAGGGAGAGGACTCAAATCAATAAAATTAGAAATGAAAAAGGAGAAGTTACAACAGACACCGCAGAAATACAAAGTATCCTAAGAGACTACTACAAGCAAATCTATGCCAACAAAATGGACAACCTGGAAGAAATGGACAAATTCTTAGAAAGCGATACCCTTCCAAGACTGAACCAGGAAGAAATAGAAAATATGCACAGACCAATCACAAGTAATGAAATTGAAACTGTGATTAAATTTCTTCCAACAAGCAAAAGTCCAGGACCAGATGGCTTCACAGGTGAATTCTATCAAACATTTAGAGATGAGCTAACACCCATCCTTCTCAAACTCTTCCAAAAAATTGTAGAGGAAGGAACACTCCCAAACTCATGCTATGAGACCACCATCATCCTGATATCAAAACCAGACAGAGATACTACAGAAAAAGAAAATTACAGACCAATATTACTCATGAATATAGATGCAAAAATCCTCAACAGGAAACCGAATCCAACAA
This sequence comes from Delphinus delphis, assembly GCF_949987515.2. Lineage (NCBI taxonomy): Eukaryota > Metazoa > Chordata > Mammalia > Artiodactyla > Delphinidae > Delphinus > Delphinus delphis. The sequence goes on from NC_082689.1 coordinate 69,554,430, forward strand.
CACATTAAAAGTATCATACACCATCATCCAGTGGGATTTATCCCAGGGAAGCAACCATTCTTCAATATAGGCAAATCAATCAATGCGATACACCATATTAACAAATTGAAGAAGAAAAACCATATGATCATCTCAGGAGATGCAGAAAAAGTTTTTGACAAAATTCAACACCCATTTATGATAAAAACTCTCCAGAAAGTGGGTATAGAGGGAACCTAACTTAACATCATAAAGGGCGTATACGACAAACCTACAGCAAACATCATTCTCAATGGTGAAAAATGGAAAGCATTTCCTCTAAGATCAGGAACAAGACAAGGATGTCCACTCTCACCACTATTATTCAACATAACTTTGGATGTCCTAGACAAGGCAACCAGAGAAGAAAAAGAAATAAAAGGAATACAAATTGGAAAGGAAGCAGTAAAACTGGCACTGTTTGCAGATGACATGATACTATACATAGAGAGTCCTAAAGATGCCACCAGAAAACTACTAGAGATAATCAATGAATTTAGCAAAGTTGCAGGATACAAAATTAATGCACAGAAATCTCTTGCATTCCTATACACTAATGATGAAAAATCTGAAAGAGAAATTAAGGAAACTCTCATTTACCATTGCAACAAAAAGAATAAAATACCTAGGAATAAACCTACCTAGGGAGACAAAAGACCTGTATGCAGAAAACTATAAGACACTGATGAAAGAAATTAAAGATAAAACAGATGGAGAGATATACCATGTTCTTGGATTGGAAGAATCAATATTGTGAAAATGACTATACTACCGAAAGCAATCTACAGATACAATGCAATCCCTATCAAATTACCAATGGCATTTTTTACAGAACTAGAACAAACAATATTAAAATTTGTATGGAGACACAAAAGATCCAAATAGCCAAAGCAGTCTTGAGGGAAAAAAATGGAGCTGGAGGAATCAGACTCCCTGACTTCAGACTATACTGCAAAGCAACAGTAATCAAGACAATATGGTACTGACACAGAAACAGAAATATACATCAATGGAACAGGATAGAAAGCCCAGAGATAAACTCACGCAACTATGGTCAACTAATCTGTGACCAAGGAGGCAAAGGTATACAATGGAGAAAGGACAGTCTCTTCAATAAGTGGTGCTGAGAGAACTGGACAGCTACATGTAACTGAATGAAAGTAGAATGCTCCTTAACACCATATACAAAAATAAACTGAAAATGGATTAGAGACCTAAATTTAAGACCAGACACTATAAAACTTAGAGGAAAAGATAGGAAGAACACTCTTTGACATAAATCACAGCAAGATCTTTTTTGATCCACCTCCTAGAATAATGGGAAAAAACCCAAAGATAAACAAATGGGACCTAATGAAACTTAAAAGATTTTGCACAGCAAAGGAAACCATAAACAAGACCAAAAGACAACCCTCAGAATGGGAGAAAATATTTACAAATGAATCAATGGACAAAGGATTAATCTCCAAAATATATAAACAGCTCATGCAGTTCAATATTAAGAAAACAACAACCTAATCAAAAACTGGGCAGAAGATCTAAATAAACATTTCTCCAAAGAATATATACAGATGGCCAAGAAGCACATGAAAGCTGCTCAACATCACTAATTATTAGAGAAATGCAAATCAAAACTACAATGAGGTATCACCTCACACCAGTTAGAATGGGCATCATCAGAAAATCTACAAACAACAAATGCTGGAGAGGGTGTGGAGAAAAGGGAACCCTCTTGCATTGTTGGTGGGAATGTAAATTACTACAGCCATTCTGGAGAACAGTATGGAGGTTCCTTTAAAAACTAAAAATAGAATTACCATATGACCCAGCAATCCCACTACTGGTCATATACCCAGAGAAAACCATAATTCAAAAAGACACATACGCCAATGTTCATTGCAGCACTATTCACAATAGCCAGTTCATGGAAGCAACCTAAATGCCCATCGAGAGATGAATGGATAATGAAGATGTGGTACATATATACAGTGGAATATTACTCAGCCATAAAAAGGAATGAAATTGGGTCATTTGTAGAGACATGATTGGATCTAGAGACTGTCATACAGAGTGAAGTAAGTCAGAAAGAGAAAAATAAATATCATATATTAATGCATATATGTGGAACCTAGAAAAATGGTACAGATGAACTGGTTTGCAGGGCAGAAATTGAGACACAGATGCAGAGAACAAACGTACGGACACCAAGGGGGGAAAGTGGCGGGTGGTGGTGGTGGTGGTGGTGGTGGTGGTGGGATGAATTGGGAGATTGGGATTGACATGTATACACTGATGCGTATAAAATCTATAACTAATAAGAACCTTCTATATAAAAAAAAATAAAATTCAAAAAAATAAAGTAAAAGAAAAGAGTAGTTATATTCTGCTGAGTAATTGCCACCTTCATGTTGGAACCAGTGCAACTATAGAGCCTGCACTCTCAATGAGGGCAATATCTTCCCCTAGGGAGTGGTTCTTGGGGGCAAAAAAAAATATTTCTCTGATGTATAAAGCACAGATTTATATAGAACATATAATACATAAACAGATGTATAGTATATCTGTGGTATTCGAGTTGAATGTGGGTGTTGGTTAGGAAAAAAATATCTAAATAGAAGTGAGGGTGGGGGAACGTAGAGAATAAGGAAATAAAGCATTTGAGAAACAAGCTGTAGAGCCTAGGGAACTACTTCTACCTAAAACTGTGCTTTTCAGCCAGGGAGTTAAATAGCATTGGACCATCCCTCTTGGACTGCATTTAGCTTGTAATTTCTGGCTTTTCAAAGTTCTCCCTAGTTGTTTTAGTTTCTGTTTGAAATACTACAACTACTGTCCCTTCTCTTAAAGCACGAGGAATATCACCAGAATAAAGGTCTCTGTGTACACCCATAGCAAAGACTCCCATGTAGTATCACTAAAAAGATCCAATTCCCATGTAGTCCTTCTTTTCCATCCTATATCGCCTTTAAGAAGAGAAAATCAAGCCCCAGTAAACAGATGCTAATCTAAAAAATATACTATGAGAGTAGTCAAGTTTTATTCCACCATCTCGTCAAGAAAAAGGAGAATCCTACATAAATAATTTTAAGCTGTATGTTTAATCTGCTAAAATTACATTACAAACTTTGGACTATTCTAGATAAAAAAGAAATGACTGTATACTTTAAAATGGTTAAGATGTTAATTTTTTAAAATAAATTTATTTATTTACTTTTGGCTGCGTTGGATCTTCTTTGCTGCATGCAGGCTTTCTCTAGTTGTGGCGAGCGGGGGCTATTGCGGTGCACGCGCTTCTCATTTTGGTGGCCTCTCTTGTTGCCGAGTGCAGGCTCTAGGCGCGCGGGCTTCAGTAGTTGTGGCACACGGGCTCAGTAGTTGTGGTTTGCAGGTTCCAGAGCGCAGGCTCAGTAGTTGTTGTGCACGGGCTTAGTTGCTCCGAGACATGTGAGATCTTCCCGGACCAGGGCTCGAACCCGTGTCCCCTGCATTGGCAGGCGTATTCTTAACCACTGCGCCACCAGGGCAGTCCCAAGGTGGTAAATTTTATAGTATGTATATTTTACCACAATTTTAAAAAATGACAGCCTTATTTTTCACTCTAGTCCAATGCCAAGCATGAACCTTTTTTCCCCCTTATTATTGTTCTTAATAAAACAGCATCCAACGAATCTGAAGGCCCTTCCACATATAACTTTCTGATTCTGTGATCTACCATTCAAAAGAGAATAGGTTGTCCCCCCCCATGGCAAATTAGATCTCTCAGTTTAGTTAGAGGTCCCTAGCCTTGTTCTACTGGTCCTTGCTCCTTCTTTCCTTAAATTAGAGTAACCACTGTACAGCCTCTCCACTACTCCACTACTCCAACCTCATACACATACACCACCACCATCACATCACCTCACATTTACAGCTTGGAAAACACTAAAAAGGAGATGTCATCATAGCCACAGCCATTTTGTGAGAATCTAGCTCCAAGGATCTTAAACACATTTTCTCATAGAGTCGTACAATTATTTCTTAAGTCAGGAGCTAATATATGTAAATCAAGTAAATCATTGACATTTTTAAAAACCCACAGACTAGCCAAAGGATGCTAATCAAAGAAGAGCACAAAAGTCTCCTCTCTCTTTGGCTAATGTCTGTTCTAACAGGTAGCAAGAGAACTTTATTGGGTATTGAGCGTAAGAAGAACCCCTTACTTGGTATTACTGATCACTGGGGCAAGGAAAACACCCCAAACTACAGCTGGAAAACAGTTTTTAGAGATCTGTATGTAAACACATACAAATCAACATGATTTAAATTCTTTTATGACAAGCTCCACACAGAGAAGCACCTGCCCAATTAATTTTGCAACATAAAGTTTATGATTCTCATCCTATTTCTAGTTCTTTCATTTCTCAGCTATCCAGCCTATGCTATTGCCTGCTTCTCATATCTAAAGTTCAGTCTGATTGTGTTCCTTCCTCTGGAAAAAATTTTAAGTGGCTCCCTAGTACATACTGAATATTGAATTTAAGACTGAAGGATATGTCCAAGACCAACCCTATTTCCTGGTGAAACTAAACTAATAGATTTTCCCTAAAGATCTCCAGCTTTGTCAGACTTCGTGTAGCTATTTCTTGGGTCTGAAATCTCTTCTTTCCATACGTCTAAATCCATAGAATTATCTGTCTATCATCTCTGTATCATGTGGTAGAAATTAATTTTGTTGTAAATAACACAAGCAGAATAATCTTGCAAACACTGGTTGGTAGGGAAAGCAGAAAATGGAATGGAAACAGACGGGGCTATTTTTGAAGGTAATCTGAAAGAAGTGACTTTTGATCTGGACTCCAAAGGACGTGCTAAAAAAGTCATTTCCACACAGGTGGGCAGATTTCCCTGATTAGGTGGAGAGCAAGGAGGGCGCTGAGCAAAAGAATAAATACCTTTGTACTTCCTTTACTTATCCTGCAGAGCTGAGGGCAAAGAGTAAGATCTGTTCAGCTTCGTCCCACCCCCCCAGCCCTACCATCCTCCCTCTCTCCTTTCTTTCCACACGCAGCAAGATCCCGTTTTCCCCTCGCCTCCAGTTCCAGCAGGCAAGAAGGAAAAGATCTTATGTTACTTTTTCTTCATTTGATTTAATTTTTGCATTTATTCCACCAACACTTATTGACTACTGATGTGTTCCAGGCATTTTACTAGGCACTAGAGAGAGAAGGATGGAAGAGAAAGATAAAAGAATAAATGGGGGCTTCCCTGGTGGCGCAGTGGTTGAGAGTCCGCCTGCCGATACAGGGGACACGGGTTCGTGCCCCGGTCTGGGAAGATCCCACATGCCGCGGAGCGGCTGGGCCCGTGAGCCATGGCCGCTGAGCCTGCGCGTCCGGAGCCTGTGCTCTGCAACGGGAGAGGCCACAACAGTGAGAGGCCCGCATACCAAAAAAAAAAAAAAATTGGATAACCAACAAGGCCCTACTGTATAGCGCAGGGAACTCTGCTCAATATTCTGTGACAACCTAAATGGGAAAGGAATTTGAAAAAGAATAGATACATGTTGTTAGCCAACTACACTTCAATATAAAATAAAAATTAAAAAAAAAAAATCCCATGAGTAGTGAACTTAGACTCCATGGTGCTTCTCCCATTGTTCGGTGTCTCTCCCTCAACACACACATATAGCTACATAAGAGTTCGCCACAGCCAGGCAACAGAGGAGGGAAGAGGCAGCCTTATGCAAAGTAAGCTGGCACCTGTCAAAAGTGATGGCTGCTACCTTACGGCCCCTCTCAGGCATGCTCCGAAATCTAGTAGAAAGAGAAATCATCCTGACAGACAGAACTTGGAGTAGTACATCTGTTTTCCATTTTTCATGAAACAAGAGATGGCCTAATATAGGATTTACACTGACTCATAGGTGGCGGCTAATGTGTTGGCCAGCTGGTACCTTAGGGACTTGAAGAAAACAAGATTGAAAGACTAGTGACAAAGAGGTCGGGGGCGGTGGGGGTTGGATTTAGGAAAGAATCTCTTGAAGTTGGCAGTTGTGTTTTGTGGAATACTTTCCAGAGAACAAGATGATCTGCCCCCATGGATGCCAGCCATCTTCCCCCAGCTTCCTGGGGGCTTGCGGAAAGTATAGTGTCAACGGTGTAGGTATGGAGGTCAAGCATGCACTCAACTGTACTGACTTGCCTCCTGCATTTTGCTGAGTATAGAAACTGGTGAAAGCAGAGACCAACACTGAGCCCCCAGTGGCACCATTCCCTGTTGTCCTTGTCGGACAGCCTCTCTTCCCAGCTCACATGCTACAATAACACTATTGACTCACCTCCCCAGCAACTGTAAGAGGGAGGAGGAAATGGATTTGAGAAATACTTGTGAAGGCAGAAGAGAGGAATTGATGGTCACGTGAATGTAGCAGGAGAGTGGAGAAGAGAAACTGAGATGACTCAAGCCTTTAGTTTTTGTAACTGGTGAATGGGGTCACTTTTTTTTTTTTTTTTGAGCTGTGTTTTTATTTTTATTCTATTATTTTTTTAACATCTTTATTGGAGTATAATTGCTTTACAATGGTGTGCTAGTTTCTGCTTTATAACAAAGTGAATCAGCTATACAGATACATATATCCCCATATAATGAAGACAGAGAGGATCAGAGAAGGGGTGAGGCTGATGGAAAGGAGAAAGAGCTCAGTTCCAGCCTCTGGAGCTCGGTGTGAATGAGGGTGTGTGTCATAAGCAACTAGTAGCCAGAGGGGAAAAGATCCCTGAGCTCAGAAGCAATGTCTGGGTTGGATATAAAGGATGGAAACTGGAATTTATTCATAATCATGTGTTAATGTTCCATAGGACTTTGCACTTTTAACCTTTTACCTCTAACTTTGGACAGAGAGGTTTTGCAGCTGAGTGAGCAAGCAGAAGAGGCCTTTTAGGGAGTACTTAATCCACAAGAGAGGAAGTAAGCATAGAGGAAGAACCTAACTGCAAAGGTTCACCTGTGGTTTTCAGACTGAAAGTGCCAAGTGCACAAATATCATCTATCTTGGTCCCCCTTCTCTATCACCAGCATCTAGATGAGACTCTGACACTTTGTATCCACTCAGATATTTGTGGAATGGCTGAAATAAATAGGAGGGTGTGGGGATGAGTGAATGAAGAAAAAAAGGAAGGAGTGAAGGAACCTACAGGGCATCCTGGAGGAAGGGAGGAAGAAGCCACACCTGACCTTTTCCCTTTTCCCAAAAATCCTCTTTGCAGGACTGAAAGATGAAAGGCCCTGTGGAGTAGTGGTTAAGAACATGGACTCTGAATTCAGGCTCCACGACTTCCTAGCAGCCTGGACTTGGCCAAGTGACTTAACCTCCTGTGCCTAGGCTTCCTCCCTGTAAAATAAACACATAAATGCTTAGAGCAGCTCCTGGGAAAAAGTTAAGTTCCACATAAGTGTTAGTGTTATTATTTTTGGCATCTTGATGGGAAGGTAAGCCTGCAAGACAAGCCAGAAATCCCCTGCGGAGAATGAATCCAGACACAGCCTCTAAGTGCCACCCACAAGTGATCAATCACTTATTCTCTCTCTTGGCCTTCCAGAAGCTTTAAACACCCCAGAACTCCCCAGCATATCATTCACTGGCAAAGGACTGAGGCCTGGGTTTTAGCTTCAGCTGCCAGCAGTGAGCTGTGTGTTTGCAGAACCCCGTGCCCTCTCTGGGCTAGGTCCCCTTGCCTGCTCACGCGAGGTTGCGGGAACTGAGAGCAGGGGTCCCTTTCAGTTAAGGCCGACCATGGTCTCCCGCCGGGCGGCAGCAGGTCTGCAGCCTCAGGGCTCGGCATCGGATGCCAGGCGCTGGCTAGACGCTGCTCGGGCGGTCACACCCCTCCTGCGCGCCCAGCAGACATCCCGTGCCCGGCGCGCCCGTAGGGAGGTGCCTCTCGGGCGTCCCCCGGCCGGGACGCCACTGCCGGGGCCCGGCGTGCCTTCGCTCGCAGCCTGCCCGCGGCCCTTTATACCCAGCCGGACCGGCGCTCACTAATGTTTAACTCGGGGTTCAAACTTGGGAGCGCCGAGTGACTGCGCGCCCGGAGCTGCGGAGCCGCACGCGCGTCCGGGAGGCTCGCCTGACTTCTGCCTGCGCTCCCGCTCCGAAAGCTTAGCTCTGAGGAGACGCCGACCATGAAGGTGAGTGAGTAGCTGGCCTCCCCCCACCCACCCGTCCCAACAGCCCCAGGGGCGAGTTGTAGGTGCCTTTTCACCAAACTCTCCCCAGATTGCCCCCAAAGCTTCCGGGTCGAAACCAGGGGCTCTCATTAGGCGGAAGCTTCAGGGCCACGCTCTGACAGGTGAAGGGACGCCCCAGGGCTCTCGCCTGGCTCTCGGGCCCGCGGGCTTTCTGCTAGAACCCAGGCACCGAGCCTTGGAGAACCTGGAGGGCCACCCGCAAATCGCACGCCTGAACCCTCACTTGGCTTCTGAATTGTAGGCCTAGAGAAGCAAACAATTAAAGTGTCCAGAGGCCAAAAGTTCAAGGGAGACAGCTCTTGCAAGCTCCGACTCGCGCGCTCCAAACCCTCCCATCCCGCGGTGCCTCTCTCCCAGTGCGCGCCCGTCGGCAAACCCCGCTGCCTCGGGTGCAGCCCAGGCCCCGACCCTCTTACCCAGACCGGGGCCAAGCGGTTGGCTCTAACTGGACGTGATCTGCCCGGCTTGCAGACACCGTGGAAGGTGCTCCTGGGACTGCTGGGGATCGCTGCGCTCGTCACCGTCATCACCGTGCCTGTGGTTCTGCTGAACAAAGGCAGTAAGTTTAAAACATTTGAAAAAGATAAGACAGTTGGAGACCGGGATCAGGTTCTATTTTACCACACCAAGGAGACCTAGGGATTTTGCTGGGGACTGGGTGGGATCGGTGTGCCAGGTCGTCGCTGAGGCTTTGCTGGCGTGGTCGCCGCTAGATTCGCTTCGTTGGTCTCCAGTGTTTAGGCTACGAGAGCCTTGCACCTGCCACGTCTTGTGTATGGCAAATACATACTTCCTGAAAATAAAGAGCAGTTTTAAGATTTCTTTATGTTAAATTTGAATTTAGTACCTTTTGAATGTAAATTAAAAAAAAAACCAAAAACAACTTTCGTGGTTGTGATTTTCAAAGGAAAAAAGGCAGTGTTCAAAAATCCCAAACAGCAGTAAGGATGTCATAAGGGGAGGGAAAAAAATAAGAAAGCAAGTCCCCAAATAGTTTTGAGAAAAGATAGTGCTTGGGGAGCCCAGGGGGTTTTCCTTCAGGGATGATGGAAATCCATCAGTTGGAGAGTTGGGATGCCGGAAAATAACTATTTGACCACTTATAGAAGTAAGTATTTCAGAGTTAAATCATAAAGCTGGTATCCATGGTAATATTCAGAGGAGGTGGGATCAATGATGTTTGGTGGATTCTTTCATTTAAATCCACCTTGGTTCCTTTTAGCTTGCCTCACTGTTCCAGTTTAGTCCTAGCTCTTAATATAAAACATTCATATAATGAAATACACACCATTGGATGCAAACAAGTGAGAATAACTAGTTTGGGTCTCCACTGGCCCTACTTTCCTTTTAAATAGTAACTTTCATGTAAGTATTCACGTTCTAGTCAACCAACTGAGGTGTGTTCTCTGATGGTCTAGTCAACCAGGAAATGTGTAGACAGTGCTTATATACTGAGGGGTCTTATCTAGATTTCAGGTGACCATTCAGAATTAGTTTGTAGAACCATCAAAAATCACGTTTGGCCGGCAATTTCAGGGCCAGGGCAAAGGTGCCAGAGGTTAAATAACTGAGTGTGTTGACCTATTGATAATGATTTTCAGTTACTTAAGACAGCCATGGTTACCGCCAGTTTAGACTATTAAATGGCAGGCATCTGTCCACTCTTTTGACTCTTTGTTGTGAATTGTTAAAATATAACTGCTTTCATAAAGTGGTACTTTGTATATTTAAACAACCACACACACAAAGCCTTCCTGTGGAAAAAGGACGGGTCACCCATACAATCAGTAAATATTCACATGACCTACATTATGTTCCAGGAACTGAGCTAGTTGCTGCAAATCCAAAGATTAAATTTTATAAATAAAGAGAGCCCCGACCTCAGGAAGTTTATAATCTAGTGGGAAACAGATACGCAAACAAATCAGAGTAACCTGGATAATCCATTCGTCTCTAATACATTGCTGAGGCATCCTTGGAAGAAAGGGTAAAAGTGTAATTATCAGAACTTCCCTCCGGAAAGTTGAAAGGAACACTAAACTTGGATAAATAAGCCACTGAAGATGGCAATGTAATTGGTTAGGGGCCTGGGTCATCTATCTGCCTTCCATGGGGTTTGGTTAAGTTAACGACAGGGATTTAGTTTGGCTGGGTGGGGCATACAGACTTGGGAGGGGTTATCTTCCCATTTCCCTTAAACCATACTTAGCCTCTTCTCCAAAGGAAATTTGAACAAAGATTCCAAGGACATTCTCTTGACAGGGACTTCCAGAGAGGTTCACATGTCTAGGTCTAACTATTATTATGATTCAGTGAGAAAATTTAGGGAGGCTTAAGCAAACTTTCTCAGGGGTTAAAAGGATCACTTCTGGGAAAGTGTGGGAAGACTTCTCACAAGAGATTTTTTGTGTGTGTGGGGAGGCCTGAAAAGTTAGTATCAGTTCCTGGAGATAAGTTTTTCCAGAAAACGTGAATGAATTGTGAGTCATCATAGAGACACAAGATCACATCCTCTATCTGGGAACATAAGAGGACTCCTAGCAAGAGAGAAGTGTGAGCAGCAGGATGATGGATAACTCTAGCATGCCTGAACTGTGGGGTATGACAGTGGGAAGGTGGGCTGACATGGGGCAAGGCTGGAGAGGAAGGAAGGGAAGTATCCCAGGAGACTGATGGCACAGAGCAGCATTTGGAAGCTATAGAGCTACTCAGAAATGTGAATGATTAGACTTCCGTAATTGGAAACATAGGGAGTAAGGGGGTAGGGTGGCTAAGAACCACTCTTGGAATACTGGGTGGAGATGTGGTTTCACTGTGTGTTTTATTTACACTTACAAAATAAGTTATTTCTCTTCTCGCATTTCTTAATAGGAATGTATGTATATTTGAGGAGAAAAGGGAAATTATCTTGCTTCAACTCCAGCCTTATCATAAGGAACAAAGATAAAAGCTCAGGAATGCAGTATTTTTGCTAAATCAGCAATACCATTCCTGGGCTGTGCCACCATGAGGGACAATCTTTTTACAAAGGATCCAGAGTCATCACCCAAGAAGTGTCCTTCATATTGTCGACCTAGGTTTTCAAGTCAAACAAAACCAGAAAGGAAGAGAGGAAGGGAGGTGGGAGAGAGGAAATATAAATGGAAAGGAAAGGAAAGGGGGGGGGGGGGAAGAAGAGAAAGAAAGAAGGAGGAAAGGAAGAAAGATTTTGATAGAACAACAAAACAAAGTCTTAGATTGTGTGGAAAGCAAAGAAATAAAGAGCTAAGAAAAAAAGAGGAAGAAATGAGCAAACCCAGGCTCATCCCCTGAGAGGTTGGTTTAAAGGTTAAGTGTTTCCGTATGAAAAGCTGACTTTAGCAGGACTCTGGACACACCCAGAGTAGAGAGAGAGAGACCGAGACAGAGAGAGATGGAGGTGTAAGCTTAATACTGTTAATGAATTGTTTTAGAATAAAAACTCCTCGAGGTCAGGAATTATGCATTTCACAAAGCAAAATTAAAAGTTCATCTCCTTCTGTATATATGATAAAGGATCGTATTTTGTTTTAAATCCCTCAAGTATCCTAGTAGAGAAGGATATTGTGTATTTGGACATTCAGTTTCTCAGAGAATCAGCAATAAAATGTATAAAAATAATTTACTCACATTGGAATTGTAGAAATCTTCTTGGCCTAGAGGCAATAAAACCTTCTCAGTCAGCATTTGTGATCCCTTTAATTCCCTCTTTACATCATATTATAGGCTGAGTTTTTTGTTTGTTTGTTTGTTTTTTTTTGTGGTTCGCGGGCCTCGCACCGCTGTGGCCTCTCCCGTTGCAGAGCACAGGCTCCGGACGCGCAGGCTCAGCGGCCATGGCTCACGGGCCCAGCCGCTCCGCGGCATGTGGGATCTTCCCAGGCCGGGGCACGAACCCGTGTCCCCTGTATCGGCAGGCAGACTCTCAACCACTGCGCCACCAGGGAAGCCCTAGGCTGAGTTTTTAAAATAACTGTCAAATAGTTTCATTATTGAGTTTTGTCATTTGTCAAGAGAGTTTTCTTATTGGGTTTTGTTATGGGACAGAGACATATCTGTTCTTCTTGTGTTCTTTCCACTGCTGTAGCAGTAAATTTCCTCAATACCTTCTTTCAGCACATAGGAAATTTGACTGCTTAGCCATCCACCAGTAATAAAAGAAAACCCAAATGTGAAGGAGACAGGAATAATCAGAGAAAGAAAAGATAACATCTATGAAGTTTGCCTGAGGAAGTCCAGGATCTATTCCAGGTTTAAAAGCACAGAAATGAGCCTGAATGAAAGCTTTGTATATTTCAGAGGCCAGGTTCTAAACAGAGAGCCCTGTAAAAGCTCGAGTTGACTCCAGCTCGCTCAGTTATCAAGCTTTGCCGAGTGCTCCTGAGGTCAGTGGGTTGGTCTTTTTCAGGCCAGCTATTTTGGCTTTTGGTGCCCCAGCTATAGCATATCCTTAAATTTCTCTATCTTAGGCATCTTGCCTCTCATCTTAAAAGCGATCAGAGAGAAAAAGGGAAGACTCTTTGCCCAACTGATGCTTAGAGAAAAATGACATCAAGAGACTGGCTAGAGCTGCATCAGTGTACTTGAAATTTTAAGACTTAACAAAGTGCTGAGCCTAAGGAATGTAACTGTAAGTACCTGCAGGACCCCCTTCCTTGAGGAAGAGAAGGCACAAAGATGTAATAATAACCAACACAGATTCACTCTGTGCCAGGTATTGGGCTGAGGGCTTTCAATACACTTCTCCTTTGATCCTTATAGCAACGCTTTGAGAGAGGTTATTGTCTCCACTTTTACAGAAGATTTACAGAAACCTTGAGAGGGTGCTTTAGTTATTTATTACTGCATAATGAATTGTTCTCAGACTTAAAACAACAAATATGTGTTATCTCACAGTCTCTATGGGTCAGGAATCTGTCAGAGGCTTAGCTGGCTGTTTCTGGCTGAAGGTCCCTCATGCTGCTTCAGTCAAGATATCATCTGAAGGCTTGACTAGGGCTGGGGGATCTCCTTCCAAGCTCTCTCATGTGGCTGTTAGCCAGAGGCCTCAGTCCCCCGTAAAGGATGGGTTTTTCCAAAGGGTGCCAGGGCAGCTGTCTTCCCTTAGAATGAAGGATATAAGACAGCAACTGAGTAGGGAGCCTCAGAGCTTTTTTGACCTAGCCTCAGAGGTGATGTGCTATCACTTCTGCCGTATTCTATTGGTCACACAAAGCAACCCTGATACAAAGTGAGAGGGCGTTACACAAGGGCATGAATATCGGGGTGGAGATCATTGGGGCCATCTTGGAGGCTGGCTACCAAAGTTAAGGAACTTGCTCAAAGTTTCACAGAGTTGGCGTTTCACGCTAAGGCACCGTGCCTCTAGAGCTGGTACTTTGTGATCAGGTATAAAGTTAATGTGGCCATATTAGCATAAATGTTACAACTTCCTATTTATATGCCTATATTTAATTTCATGACCGCTAATCCCTGGGTGCCAGTGTTCTGGGAAAAAGTGTCTGCTGCTGCCTCTATTCCTACACAGAGCTGTAGAGGAGCAACAACTTCCAGCCCAGGACTGACATCCCACTCTTTTGACTGGTCTTATTAAGTGTTTTCAGTGGCAGTAGCAGATGCAGATTGAGTACTTGCACTGGATTACACTTGTTTTGTTTCCAGTGTATACTGTGTTATTTCATCTGATCCTCACAAAACAATCCACGTCAGAGGAGGTATTAATTTCCTGACTTGTTACCCTTAAGAAACTGAGGTATAAAAGTTTAGTGCTTTGTGAGGAAGTACTAGAACTTTGGGAATTCAAATCTTGTAACTTCTAGCCTTCCCTGAGTCTGCTGGTTTCCATGAATAACTGTTTTAGAGAAATGTTTTGGTGGAAACTTTTGTAACTTAAAGATTAATCAGGCTTCCCTGGTGGCGCAGCGGTTGAGAATCTGCCTGCTAATGCAGGGAACACGGGTTTGAGCCCTGGTCTGGAAGGATCCCACATGCCGCGGAGCCACTAGGCCTGTGAGCCACAACTACTGAGCCTGCGTGTCTGGAGCCTGTGCTCCTCAACAAGAGAGGCCGCGATAGTGAGAGGCCCGCGCACCGCGATGAAGAGTGGCCCCCGCTTGCCACAACTAGAGAAAGCCCTCTCGCAGAAACGAAGACCCAACACAGCAAAAATAAATAAATTAATTAATAAACTCCTACCCCCAACATCTTATAAAAAAAAAAAGGAACCTATTAAAAAAAAGATTAATCACTGCTTTATGGCTTGATGCTAACCCTTGCATTATTGTAAATCAATTATCTTGTAAATATTTTCACCTTTAGTCTTCACAGGTCCATTATGACTTCCCCAAAAGGGCGTGTCTCTCAGAGAGCAAACTGAAACCACAAAATTAGCACTTCTGTGTTAGCTGTTTTAGTTTTGCAGTTTTGTATGGTACTTCAAAATTATAACTTCCTAGGAGATTTCTTCAAACTTAATGATAAACCATTTGCTTTCGTTAACTGTCCACATTAATGAGCACATTTCTTCATTATTTGGTCCACTGGGGAAGCAAGTAGACCCATGAGCTTAGGTCACGTGTTTCAGCATCTAAGGTCCAGGAAGCCAAGGTAATTTAAGGCAGAGCCAAAGCCAGCAGGGACTTTGTTCCCAGCAACCTGAGGGCCAAGGTGGCTTAGGATGTGCAACAGAGAAAGAAGGGCAAGGGGGGTGAATATTAAGTGGGTAACACCACCCACCCCTTCCCTGACTTAACTGTGGGTCCCGCCAAACTGGCTGGGTGGCCCCTGCATCCTTAACACCGTCTCTGTGGGGCTGGGACCCCATCTTCTTATTTTCCTCAGTTGTTTTAAAGCCAGACCTGCTCAGGTCCATGAATATCATGGATGGCTCCCATTTCCCTATTATTTTCCTTTATTCTTTTATTCCAGGCAGGAAACTCTTGTTGTATGAGATTTAAAGCCTTTGAAGGGCTAAGGCCAGAGGCGATATTTGTGAACTTTCCTGTGTGTACTGAATGCTTACTGCATGGCAGCTGTTGTTGCAGGTACAAGGGATGAGGCTCTAAACAGTAGAGGCAAAGAGCCTGCTCCCATGGGCCTTTACAGTCCTGGGGCGGGCAGATAGTAGGCAAGCTGAGTACTGTCTGAGTACTTTCAGACAGTGATACAGGCTAGGACAAAAATAAAGTGTGGTCAAGAGGATGGAGGGACACAAGAAGGAGCTTCTCTGTTTCAAGCATGAGTGTGGCATGATCTTGTTTCTCTTTTAAAATGCCTCTGACTCTGGTATAGATAATGGTGGAGGGTGGGAAGTGGATTATCCAGGTGAGAGATGATGCCAGCTTGGACAGGGTGTTAGCACGGGAAGGAGCAGAGATAAGGATGACTCCTTGAACAGTTGGCTGGCTAGCCCAAGTGGAGACCTTTTTCTTGCCCTCATGGCTCTATCCTTCCCAGAAGAGCTAATCTGCAGTGGTCCCTCCAGTTCCCTCACCCTACTGGATACACTTCCTCTTTCCAAGGCAGGTCTCGGGGAGGGCCTTCTACATCATGCACCCAGCATGTCAGCAGAAGGTAATTCTCTAATTCAGCAAATATTTATTGAACATTTTCTACGTTAGGCACTTTGTTGGTCCCTGGAAATATAAAAATAATACGCATGGCCCTTGCCCTCAAATAATTCTTAATCTTAAAGGAAACATAAACATGAACTATAATAAAAAGAGCTAAGTGTCCTTCTAGTAAATGATCAAAGTGCTGTGGAAGCACTAAAGAGAACATGATAAATGCTGCCCAGGGAAGTTCATATATGGAAACCAACCAAGCTTAAAGGGTTAATAATTAATGGGCCTGAATACAACCTTTCCGATCTCGGAGCCATCAGACTGGCTCCCAGGCATGCAGTTCACCTACATGTTTAGCCCTCAACAGTTTACAGCCCCGACCCCCGATTCTGTATGCAGTTTACGTCAGAGAGAATACTTTTGGCTGCACGTAACAGAATACCTGGCCCAAAGTTGTTTAAACTATAGACTCTTATTGTTAACATCCGTAATTGGAAGTGCAGAGGTAGGGCAGTTCTAGAGTTTGTTAACGCAGTGGTCCCACAGCTTCCTCCAGCGCCCAGAGTCTGCGTCTTTCAGCTCTGCTGGTCTCACACTGTTACTTTCGTTCTCAAGCTTGCCCTCTCAGGTCGAGCATGACTGCTGCTGCAATGCCTCATTTGTCACACAGCCATTTCACAAGGCAGGGAGGATGCTGTTCCTCATTCATAGTCTGTTCTATCAGGGAGGAAAACTACTTCCACAAGTTCCCTGGCCCAAGGCAGACTTTCCCTCGTGTCTCCTTGGCCAGATTTGGGTCATTTGTCTATTCTAAACCCATCTCTGGCAAGGGGAAAGGATTACCAAGCTTGGACTAGATTAACCAAGACTCACCTTTCTGGGACCAGGAGGGAGCTCCTTCCTCAGCCCTTGGAAGGGGAAAGGGAATTACCTAAGTTGAACTGGAGATTCTAAAAGGAAGAGATGGGAGGTCTATGCAAGTGTATCAGATAGTTTATGATTGCTCATTTTTCATTACATTGGAAAAATTTAATTTACTAACAAAAGAAAATAGATGTCAAGCCAGCTCTGATCTCCAAAGAATCCAATCATATAACTCTCTCTCTCTCTTCTCACTTTCCTTCCTACCCAAACGAGTTTATTGTAAAGCAGGGTGTTTTGACGCTGCCTTTTTGGTCCTGAAGGCATTTTGAGCCCAGCACTTGCTTTCTGTTGTTATCCAAAATGATTGAGAATAGGGAAGAATTGAGTTTGCAACATTTAAGACACAAATCTGAGAAAATGGAGGGGGTCAGAAACATCTGAGGGAAACTGCTCTCAATTTTCTCATATAAACTGTTGTATTTTATCCAATTCATAATGGGAAAATGTGGCAGAAACAGTTAACATAAAACAAAACAGTCAACGTAAAGAAGTTTAAAAATACATGGTAAAAGTTAGACCTGTAAAAATTGACCCAGGAAAGTAGCATTTGAAATAATCTACATGGTAATCATTTCATTAAGATTAAAGTGGTTTGACTGGACTGAAAAGAAAATCCTGAACTCCACAAAAATCAAGCAGCCCCTTCGTACTAGCTGGTGATCCCCACGCCCCGACCCCTACCCCGTGCTCCCCGCTGCTCCCTCGGGTACTCATGTGTCTCCTTTCCCCAGACCTCCAGCACCTCCCCACGGTCATTCTCAGCTTACAGCCAACCTTGCTTTCTATTTTAAGGAGAAAACTAAGGCTATTAGGAGAGAAGGTCCTCAATTCCCACCAGCCCCCTCTCAGCACCTGCCCAAGGCCAAACCCTTCTTTGTACACTGACCTCATCCTCTTTCACTTACTAAGAGATGTGGCTGCAGCTATTTCCTCTGCCCACTGCACTGTCATTTCCCCCTCTCTATATAAATAAGCTGTAAATCTCTCACATCCTGAAAGAAAGGGAGGGAGGGAAGGAGGGAGGGAGGGAAGGAGGGAGAGAGGAAGATCCTCTCTGTACCCCACATCCCTGCCCACCTCCCAGTCCCTTGCCCTGCTCCCTTTACCAAAAAACTCCTGGAAGAGTTTTCTATTTTCTTTGTCTGCTGTTCCTCTCCCGCTCCCTCTTAAACTCACTGGCATGAGGTTTATCCTCACCCGTCACTAAAATGTTTGGCTCTGCTCGCGTCAAAGTCCCTAACCTCTGTGTTGCTGAGTCCAGGGCTCAGTTCTCCCTCTGAGTCTCCCATTCCCTGTCAGTTGATCATGCTTCTTCTCCCCTCCTCTGTGTTTCCACTCTCTCCTAGATTTTTCCTTCTGCACCTCCACATGCTCCCTCCCATTCTCTGTAGGGGCTCCTCCTCCTGTCTGACTTCTATTTTTAACATCTTTATTGGAGTATAGTTGCTTTACAATGGTGTGTTAGTTTCTGCTTTATAACAAAGTGAATCAGCTATACATATACATATATCCCCATATCTCCTCCCTCTTGCATCTCCCTCCCACCCCTCTAGGGGGTCACAAAGCACTGACCTGATCTCCCTGTGCTATGCAGTTGCTTCCCACTAGCTATCTATTTTACATTTGGTAGTGTATATATGTCCATGCCACTCTCTTACTTCGTCCCAGCTTACCCTTCCCCCTTCCCGTGTCATGTCTGACTTCTGACCTTGGACTCCAAGGCTTCATCCTAGAACCTCTTCCTTCTTTCCCCCAGGTGATCTCATCTACTCCCATGGCCTTAAACACCATCTATAACCTGACAACAACACCCAAATTTATATCTCCAGACCAGACCTCTTTCCTGAACTCTATATGCATACGTGCAACTATTAAGTGGACATCTCCATTTTGATGCTATTAGCATCTCAAAGTAACATCTCCCAAAACTTTTTAATCCCCTCAAACTTATTCCTCCCTTAATACATCTGGTCTCAGCAAATAGCAATTCATTTGTTTTTCAGTTACTGAGGCCAAAATGCATGCAGTTCTCAACTCCTCTCCCTTGTTCACACTCAACATCCAATCGGTCAGCAAATCCTATCACTTCTACCTTCATGTTCTTTCAGAATTTGGCCGTATCTCAGCACCTCCACTACTACCACCCTAGTCCAAGACGCCATCACCTTTCACCTGCATTATTGCAAAAATCTCCCTATTTCTCTTCTTACTCCCTGCAGTGTATTCTCAATACAGCTGGCAAGATAACTGTGATAGACAGAATTCTAAACTGATTCCCCAGATTTCCTCCCTGCCCCGTGTGCTAATCTCTACCTAATCTCTGAGATTGTGGATATAATGGATTTTATCCTGGTGGTTAGGTGACATTATATGATGGCATAATCAGCTTTAAGAAAGGAAGATGACCTGGCTGAGCCTGATCTAATCACATGAGCCCTTAAAAAGCAGAGTTTCTCTAGCACTTAACCGTGACACTTAACATCCTAACAAAGGCATTGTTTATTTACTGTTTGCTCCTATGTCTCCCCCCCATTAGAATGTAAGCTTCATGAGGGCAAGAATTTTTTGTTTTGTTCACTCATATCTCTAGTGCTCAGAACATTGAAGAACAGAGTGGGTGCTTTCCTAGAGCTGTCGTAACAAATACCATACACTGAGTGGCTTAAAACAACAAAAATTTATTCTTCCACAGTTATGAAGCCCAGAAGTCCAAAATCAAGGTGTCGTCAGGGCCACGCTCCCTCTGAAGGCTCCAGGGAAGAATGCTTCTTGGCTTCCTCCAGCTTCTGGTGGTTACTGGCAACCACCTTGACTTGTAGCTTTATGACTCCAATTTCTCCTTTCATTGTCACATAGCCTTCTTCCCCTTCTGTCTCCACATGGTCCTCTTCATTTTCCAAGTCAGCAAAAGCATATCTTTGCATGACCTTCTTATAAGGACACTCCCTAATCCCGTACGACCTCATCTTAACTAATTACATCTACAAAACCCCTATTTCCAAATAAGGTCACTTTCTGAGGTTCCCAGTGGACATGAATTTTGGGGGGTGGGGAAACCATTCAACCCAGTACAGCTTGACAAACATTTGGTGAATTAAAGAAATTATCTTAGAGCTCATGTAAAAACATATTTTTGATGAACATTTTTTAATGTTACTTTAATTCTGATTAAAATTCTTATATTCCTAACTATGGGGTCAAGTCATCCACTACTAGATCACGCATACCTATTTGTAGAGTATAGTGCCAGCAGCTGTTTGATAAAATAAATTCATCCTTTCAGCTTACTTACAGACCAGTGGAGACATGACTGTTCAGATTAAATATTTACCTAATGATAGAAGATTACTTGATTAATTGGCAAACTATATGGTATAGAAAATAAGCATTGAAGAAGATGTTGTTGTAGCAAAGTGTAGTGTACAGAGTGAGGGGTAGTTCCAGAGGCATGAGGAGGGACCATGAAAAACTGAAGGCCACAGATGCGGATTGTTTATTTGAGAAGTAGGCTGATAAATACAAGAAGAGAAATGGGAAGATGGCTGCCGGAGCCCACAGGGTCAGTAAGTATTTATTTGGTATGGGTACACCCTGTGCATGCTTATGGACGAAAGGAAGATACTGAGAAGAGATGGAGATGGAGGGAGAAGAGATGAAACAGAGCCCCTAAGAAATCAAGAGGGCCAGGATCTGAGGCCCGGGGCAGGTCCGCTTCTGCCACCGAGTGCTGAGGGAAGGGTTAGAGAGTGGAGGAAGGGACAGACAGGAGTGGAAAGCAGAGTAACAAACAAGCCCCTGTGGTGGCTCTAAAGGAGGAATCGCTGAATCTTTTCATCGGACAAGTTCCCACTCTTTTGAAAATGTGTACTGCAGGGCCTGAGTTATTCAAGATTTTATGTTTAAGATCTAGGAAACATGAAAAAAAAAAAAGGTGTGGGGGGAGAAAAGAAACCTATTATAAAGCTTGCATGGCTACTTTTTATGAGTGTAGGGAAAAGATGATGAGAGTTACCAGTTGTACCATGGAAGAGAGGAGGAGGGGAGTACAACCTTCTTTCTCAGAAAGTGTCACAGAGTTGCCATCCTTAATAACACTCCAGAGAGAAAATTCTAGGGTTTTCAGAAAGAATTGATGCCCCTCTGATTTCGGAACACTAGAACAAATTATGTAACCTACCAACTGTCCCAGGTCCAAATGATACTACCAAGCTGCCTGTTTAGATTATTTGCCAAGATTGAATCCAGACACTTCCAGAAAGTCTAATCCATCTATGCTAACTCACAAAAACTGCCAACAAGCATTTACCATGTACCTCACTCTGCTGCATACTTAGGTTGTTCAGAGCAGTGGTTATAACCGCAGGCTTCAGAACCCTATGGCCTAGGGCTTACTAGTCATGAGACTTGAGTCTGGTTACTATCTGCATCTCAGTTTCCTTACCTGTAAAATTGGGATGAAAATAAGTTAATAAGTGTACAATGCCTAGAATAGCCCAGCACATTGGAAGGTCTCTATAAGTATCTGTCATGACTACTTTTTATATATTTTTAATTAAAAAACATTTTGTTAACAGTCCCAGAGACAGGCATTATAATAATACTTGTTTCACACTCCTGAAAGTTCTGCTGGGTGAATGCTGGAAAGGGCAATTTCTATGGCAGTTTTGTTTTCCAGTGATCATTTTCCTCACCTCCTGGCAGACAAACAGTTGTCACAGAGAGTAGCCTTGTTGATAATGCCTGTAAATCTTTCTGGAAAGTTCTTCAGTGACTTGGTATTAGAGCTTTCAGCTTCCCCAAATGCTGATGTTCTCTAATCAGTTTTCTCTCCAAACTAATCATTTCTAGCTTGCACTGTGACCTCCCAGTGATGTCTCACTACAACTACTACTGCTAAAAACTAGCCCTTTGCTAAAATAGTTGCTTGTTTCACGGGCCTGTGGGTCATTTATTTATACAGTTAAGACGTTTCCACCTTTCAGCTGTTTCTCATCCCCTTGGATTACACTGGCTTAATGTCAGTGGACATAGTGGGGTGTAAAAGCCTTGTCAATAGTAATTATGGCCACTGTTATCCAGTCCTGATTATTCCCAGAAGAGTCCTAACAAGGGGTGAGGGAGTAACTATAATCAGAATAAAAAAACAGAGCAGGGCTTCCCTGGTGGCGCAGTGGTTGAGAGTCCGCCTGCCGATGTAGGGGACACGGGTTTGTGCTCCGGTCTGGGAAGATCCCACATGCCGTGGAGCGGCTGGACCCGTGAGCCATGGCCGCTGAGCCTGCGCGTCAGGAGCCTGTGCTCCGCAACGGGAGAGGCCACAACAGTGAGAGGCCCGTGTACCGGAAAAAAAAAAAATAGGGCAATTTCCATTTCAAAAAGGAATAAAGCCATCCTGATGCCCTGTTTAGTGCTGGCTTCCTATATGCGCTGAACCTCCTGGCTCTTCACTGGGGTGAGGGCAGGGTGAACTGGATTTAGTTCAGGCAGTCCCTTTGGCCTTGCATTTCTTCACCAGTGGCCGTAGACATCTTCATCTTGACCTGAAGTTTGAGACATGAATATTCTGCCCACTTTCACTTCTCTGCCGTATATATTGGAATCTTATGTTGATATTCATATTGTTTCAAGGCAGTTAGAATTTCAGTCTCAGCATCTGTCTTTCAAACTGGTCTTGGGAGCTTTTTGTTTTCGTGTTGCTGACCATTCTGAGGAATGTCTAGATGGGGTTGTCAAGCTACAGTCAGGGCTGGCTGCTTAATTTTGTAAATTGTTTTATTCGGAATACAGCCTTTTCTATTCATTTAGATGTTGTCTGTGGCTGTTTTCAGGCTACAATGGCCGACTTTAGGAGTTGCAAAGCTAAAATATTTACCATCTGGCCCTATAAGAAAAAGTTTGCCAACCCCAGGTCTAGATATTGTTATCTTACGGCCGAAAGAGACCTTCTTATTTTACAGGTAAGTTGTGTAAATCCTCACAGAGACGTGATGAACACTGAAATCACACTAGATGTTTCAGCAGAGAAATTTGATATAAAAATTGGTTACACAAATTAAAGAGCAAAAGAAAAAATTATGAGGTAAGTGAGAGACAGGAGCTGTAGGAATAAGCTATCTCTAGGGCTTGGGAAAAAGGAGAAGAGGGACATAGAAGTTCTGGGCTCTAAGCTCCAAGGTGTGTGAGGCATGCAACTGAGAGGCAGGATGCAACAGGTTCAGGTATAAAAAGAAAAGCAGGAGGCTGGGACAGGTGCTCCCTCGGGGCACCTGCTGACAGGACCAGCAAGATAAAGGGAGTCCCTCCTCCTGTCCTACTGACTACACTCCTCTGTGTTTCCCTATCGGCAGGACCTAACAGGAAGCCTACAGAGGAAGGGGTCTGGGAAACACAGCTGTAGACCCCCTTCCCAGCACTACTGAGCAAAGGATAGATGTGTGTGTTTGAGCTGATAGACAACAGGTAAATTACGGTCACAGGCGTAGAGAAGTGAGCATGCCTGGTGACAGCGAGTGGAAGTCTGGAGCCTGAGGCTCCTGTCCTCACTCTATTTAGACCCAGCTGGCCCAGTGCACTGCTTTCCTACTTACCAGTCTCTTGGAGTTCACGACGCTCACATCTAGAGCTGTGTTCCCGTGTTTGTGCTCTCCTGTTTATGTTGTCTGGCTTTTATCTTTTCATTTGACAAATATTTATGCCTTCTACAGCCAGGCACCATCTAGGCCGTGCTGAGATAACTAGCAAACAAAACGTAACAAAACACAATCCTCCTGGAGCTCACAGACAGTCAAGAGAGGCAGATGATAAACAGGTAAAAACTAGAGTACGTTAGATGGCATCACTGCTGAGGAAAAAAAATGTCAAGCCAGGAAGGGCGATACAAAGAGAATTTCTTAACCATGGGGTTGTAAATGTTAGTCCAGGAAAGGAAGGTGACATTTAAATAAAGACCTAAAGGAGGTAGGGAACAAGCTTTGGGCACATCGGAGGGGAAGAATATTCCAGGCAGAGGGTGTAGCAAATTCAAAGTCTCTGAGGCAGAAGTGGGCCCAGTGTGTCTGAGGAAGAGCGGGGAGGCCAGAGCAGATGGAGTGGAGGGAAAAGAGGAGAAGGAGGGCGGAGTCACGACACGGACAACCCCTCGTTGTTTCCTTTTTTCCAAATGTTTGCTATTCCGGAAAATGTGCATGGTACCAGTTGGTTGGCCTTTCAGAGTAGACCTTTGAAAATATAGCGATTACATCCCCAACAAAAGTTTGGTCATCTGACACTCTGATCTTTGAGTAAATGCTTAGAGCACACAGCCCCAGGTTCAAGGGCTCCAGCTCAATGGCAATGCATTTATCAGATGCACTTGATGTCCCTGGGATGTTTCTCTTATTGAGAAGGGAAATCTGGTGATAGTGATTATATTTTAATGTCTCCTGTGTATAGTAATCAGAGAAGTATCACTTTTCACAACTCCTCTAATTCCTCTCAAGTCCAACATGTTCCCTCCATGTGAACGCTGTGGATGGTATTAAACTTGTCGAAGGAGGAAGTGATGCTCGTCAGTACTTAGCAAATGATTCAATTGTACTTATCCTAGATGCTTTCTCAACGTGATGCTCTTATGCTTTCCTGTTAGGATCGTTTGGGATTTGAACACAGTGAAAGTTAATTAGCTATTATTTTATTGCAGTGAAATTCCTCATCTCAGCAGCACTGCTAGGTACTCCAAGGGAGAGACTCTTTCATCTTTGTATCCTGATTGCCTACCACGTGCTTGGAACAAAATAATAATAAACAGTTTGACCTATCTGGAGGGCTTCCTAAATTTTAAATCCTGAGCTAAGAACTTTGCATACGTTATCTCATTTCATCATGGCAGATCCCTAGGGGCTAGATAGTGCTATTATTATCATTTTATAGATTACAAAGTTGAGGTTTTGAAAGATTCAGTAACTTTCCTAAGGCTCCCGTGCAAGAATTAGGCCTGGGTTCAAATTCAGGCTCTCTGATTTCAAAGCCACCAGGGACCCAACCCCTTATTGGTATTTGTTGAATCATTGGTGATGGGTAGCAGCCCGCGTGTGCTGCTGCAGAATAAAGGATGTGAGCAGCTTTCCAGTCAATTTCTTCTTCTGCCTTCTTGATTTCTCTTCCTCTGTCCCAATGTCAAGGCTGCTATTTTGCTAGAGCAAATTGTAAAGTAACACTCATTTTATTTCCTTAGCATCAATATAAAATATTAACTGATTAGCATATGGAACACAAGAACTCTATAACCAGATATCTATTCCCCATGTTTAACAACTTTATGAGTTTATGAGCTATAAACAGCACTTCTCCTTTTAGTTGCATTTCATTAGCCATTTATTTCCCCAAACAGTTTCTCTCTCTGAGGTAGAAATATTTTATATCACAGTTTCATACAGACCAAAAAAGGTTATTATTAATGAATATAAAAAAATTCAAAATATCCTGTAATCATAAAATAACCATCGGTTAAAGCAAGACTATTCTGTGGAACGACACCACTCTCTTACTTAGAATTCTGGAATTCCTTTTATTCAGAAAAGAGTTTGATCCTACAACCAGGGCTCATTAAGATACCATACACTTTGATGAGAAATTATTGTTAAGTTGAACCATTTTAAAAGCTGTTATTCTGCCATTTTTGATTGATAAAAATGGCATTTTCATATGGTTCAACCTAATAGTTGGTCTCAGCAAAACAGTAAAGTATAAAGCTGTTAACCGTTTTTTGATTTTTAAATTCAAGGAGACATGAATCTAGGAGTTTCTGTGGAAACTGATGGGTAACATGATTAGCTGCTCTGCTTGGCTAGCATAATGCTTTAAACTGGTAAGTCAAATAAACGATATGTCCCAGGCCCACCAGGAAGACCACACTAGCAGCCCAAGACCTTCATCTGTTGTTGCACGGGTGCCCAGTCAGGGAGCAATCAGACAAGGAAAGGGAAATGTGGGCGTGTCCTCTGGTGTTTGACAGAATAGGTTGTAACTTGGCAGTAAACTATGAACTTGCTAAAGGTCAAAACCTGGACTTGGCACTCACGTCTCGCAGAACTCGCTTATCTAGATGTTTCGAAAGCATCTTCCAGTTTGCGCTGCTTTTCAAATGACAAGGCAAAAAACAAGGAACATTTATTGCTCTGCTTGTTCCAGTTTTGCAGTGGTGTTTGGGGTCTGGGGAGCCAGGATAGGGAACCCGGCTTGAAGGTCGTTGTAAAGGAGCTGAGAGAGGGTAACACAAGCCAAGGGTGGCCCGGGCCTTGCACCCATGTCCTGGGCCATAGCAAGAACACGGCCTGGCATCAGTATAGATATCTGAACATCAGCAGATGGATCGAAATCACGCTGAGCCCATTATGAGCAGAAGGGAGTCTGAATCTGGCAGAGATGATGGGTTTAGAAAGGCTGAGGCCTGATGAGAGGATGAGCCCAGTGACATTTGAGGCGAAGAGGCAGGAGAGGTAAGTGCCCAGCAAGGAAGAGCGGCATGCAGGGCAGCAGGTGACCTCACAGGGGATTTTTGTCTCCGTTATTTTATTATTCCAGATTGAAGTGTGTTGTCCTTTAAAACCTGGGCAAATACCCTCATGTGAGATAGCACTGTATCTGATCTATATTGGAGGTATGCAGTTCATTCTCACAAAATCAAGAGTCAGTGATAGACACTTTATGTTGATATGTCTGTCTTGTTATAGATATGTATGTCTTAGTATGTGTGGACTGCTGTTATAAAGATAGCAGAGATTGGGTGACTTAAACAACAAACATTTATTTCTCACGGTTCTGGAAGCTAGAAGTCCAAGATCAAGATGCCAGCAGATTCGGTGTTTAGTGTCTGGTGAGGACCCGTTTCCTGTGTCCTCACATAGCAGAAGTGGGGAGAGAGCTTTCTGGAGTCACTTTCTAAAGGGAACTAAACCCACTCATGAGGATTAGTACTCATGATCGAATTACCTACCAAGGGCTCCCCCTCCTAATACCATCATATGGCGGTTACGATTTCAACATGTGAATTTTGAGGGGACACAGACATTCAGTTGGTTGTAATATATGCGTGTGTGTATAAATTGATCTATTTCTATTTACAGATCTATCTAAACATCTACATCAGCAGATAATATTAGGATTGTGAATGTTTCTTACCACTGATACCTTGATTTGTACTAATTTGGGGATGTGTTTTATGTTCATTTTAGACTAATAGCTCTTGATAGCAGGGTATTTATCCTCAACAATGATACTCACTTTATAACTATTTTTATATAATAGGATGATTGGATGAATACAAACAACTGAGGGTGTTTAATGAACAAATCCAGATTTGTAATTTTGTAGTCCAACATGAGTTTCAAATATTATTTTCTGTAGCACAAGGCTTTACTTCTTATTTAAAGGTTAAACTCAAGGACTGGCTTTACTCACTTGCTATATTTTTGCTAATAAACACAAATATCTTATTAACTTTCAGGGGAGAAATGCAGGATTGAATTGAAAAACAAAAGTTTTTAAAAGAATATTTTACTTAACAAACTAGGCTTATACAAAATCAATAAAATAATAAAATAAAGGGTAGCAACTTTATCTATCGAAGCTGAAGTTTTTATAGGCAGAAACAAAACTATGTTATCAGATCAAATCCAAAGAAATAAAACCTTAAGAACACTTTTTTTCTTTTTGCGGTGCGCGGGCCTCTCACTGTTGCGGCCTCTCCCGTTGTGGAGCACAGGCTCTGGACGCGCAGGCTCAGCGGCCATGGCTCATGGGCCCAGCCGCTCCACGGCACATGGGATCCTCCCGGACCAGGGCATGAACCCACGTCCCCTGCATCAGCAGACGGACTCTCAACCACTGCGCCACCAGGGAAACCCAAGAACACTTTTTGAAAGAGCATTTCCTGTACGAGATCTACTTCTCCACAGGCTGTAAAAAATTAACACGAGAAGATACTGCTGGCTTTGAAATCCCTGAAAAGAGCTGCAGTTATAGGAGTGTTATGGTAGTGGCTGATTTTGTGAGTGTATGTTTACACGTACGTGGAAAATGTAGAGAGTTTGGAAAAAGACTTTAAGGTATTTGTCATCAGTGGAGGCTCTGGGATTGAGGAAGAGGAATCACACTGGCTTGACTGTGCTTATAGGATGATGCCCTACTCCAATCAACAAAAACTTTTTTTGTGTGTGTCTTTTATGCCATACAACTGTGCTGGATGCTAAGGTTGATGAAAAACAAAAACAAAAACCCCAAACCAATGAACAAAAACCCAAAGCCCTGTCTTCAAAAGAATACATGGCCCAGCTGAGCAGATTACACAGGCAGGCATGGAAAAATAGTTATCAACACAAGTTAGTAAGTGACAGGAGCCCAATGAGTAGCATGGGGGCAAAAGTCAGAGGCCGAATTGAGGTCTTCATGACAGAGGTGGGAAATGGAGGAGGGAGGCTTGTGACAGATGGGGAAGCCGTTGAGGACATGCCAGGAAGTGGCTTAGGACAAGGAGTAGAGTCAGACAAGCCTAAGAAGATCTGCTGGGTTCAGTAGGCAGATCAGTGTGACTAGGTTAGAAGGTTCTTGCAGGGATAGAGTGAAAATAAGCCTGGAAAGGTCTCACATCAGACTGTGGGGCTGCAACTGCCAGGCTAAGCAGTCTGAATATCCCTGTAGACAGTGGGGACTCATTGGAAGCTTTTGAGGAAGAGATCACCAGAATGATAGTGGCATTTTAGAAAGATCATTCCGGTGACGGTGCAGGGCAGGAATTGGATTGGGAGAACCTGATGGCAGGGATATCTGGAGAAGAGATTTCGTAGGAAGAGTCAATAGGGTTGATTGGTTGTAGGGGATGGTAAAAAAGAGGGAGACATCAAAATGATCTTCAGCCTTTGAATTGCCGTCTTCAGTAACAGAGTATAAAACCACACAAATTTCCTGTGGAAATCTAGTTTTGGAAGGAAGACAATTATTTTAGACAGGGTGTGTATAGGGTTAGAGTGGGGCAAGTCAACTAAGAAGCACTGGAAATGTAAGCGTGGGTGCGGTAGGCTAAGGTGGTGAGAGCAGATATTGTCATTCATCTAAATGGTAAGTATACCTGAAGCCCTGGAACTCACATTCTCTGGAGTTCCCTGGAAGGAAAACTGTAGAGAGAGAGGAGGAGAAAGCTGAAGACTAATATCAAAGCATTTCTGCCTTACAGGCCAGTGGAGAAAAATAGAGTCAAAGTAGGAGATGGAAAAATAATGGTCAGAGAGTTAGGAGAAGGACTGAGGCTGTCACAGAATCCAAGGGAAAGGCTTCACGTAAACTTTAATCAAATTCAAGGAAAAATGATGATAGAAACGAAGATCTCTGAACTGGGTGATCAGTATATCTTAAAGGTCTTTGCAGAGCAAGAGGGCTTAGAAGTGGACCTCAGGCCCTCACGAAAGGATAATCTAGCCTCGTGCCATCCACTGCATGATTGCATTGACTGGGAAGGTGCCCATTCAAATTGAGATACACTGTAATCATCAATTACATATCAGGTTTTAAAGACAGTATGAAAAGAAATAATGTGAAAGATCTATTAATAGCATATAAAGACCAATTACACACTGAAATGATAAAATATTTGATATACTGGCTAAATAAAATATGCAATTAGAATTAATTTCACCTTAAAAATTTTTAAATATGGCTACTAGAAAGTGTACTCACACTATATTTCCCTTGGACATTGTTGATCTAGACCTTCGAAATGAAGCTCACTAATGTAGCACCGTGAAAAACACACTCTCGCAAACACTTTAACAGCTAAATGCATTTTTACCCTTTTTCTCAGTCCGAACTCTTTCAAAATGTGTTTTGCATTTTGTCAGTGTATTTCTGTATTTTGTGACTAGTGTATATTATAGATATCCTTTTTTTTTTTTTTATATGCGAAACAGGTTATCCCGTCTTACTGAACATTTGGCTGTTTTTTCCAACCAGCAGGTGATGCTACAGCTGATAGTCGCAGAACCTACACTCTAACCGATTATTTAAAAAATACTTTTAGAGTGAAGTTCTACACCTTGCGATGGATTTCAGGTAAGGATTTTTGGTGGAGAGGGGGCTGATTTTTATGGTTATTTTCATTCTGGTTAGGTTGTGGGGCACTTTTATGGCACTGAGAAAATATTCTTATTTTTTTTTAACCGTATGGGAAAGTATTTTTTTTCTACTTAAGGGTGGAAAGGGGGATAAGACAGAAAGAAACTTGAGTATTTCTTTGATATGTACTATAAAAAGTTAAATGTAAATTGAACCCTTTACAATAATGATGGAAAAATGAAGGCATACTAGTGTAATATTCATCAGTTCATGTTTTTCCAACTTAGAAATGCCTTTTTAGTACTTGTGTGAATTTGTCTTAAATTTTTATTGCATGGTTTTTTAGCTTATGAAGATGTTTAAAAGCAACTTGAAATACTGATCTGGCCGTTTTCTCTCTTTAGATCATGAATATCTCTACAAACAAGAAAATAATATCTTGCTATTCAATGCTGAATATGGAAACAGCTCCATGTTCTTGGAGAACAGTACACTTGTATGTTTAATCACATAATTAATTCATGCTTTAAGGGAATTCTGGGGATTTTCTTTTTCATAACCTTTCAAATCATGAGTACTATCGTTTCTCATCCTGTTGGACTCTCTCTGCAGCATATGGCACAGTGGATCTTTCTCTTCTTCTTGGAATGCTCCCTGCCTTGGCTACTTTTTAGTCTCCTTTGACGATTCCTCCTCCTCTGCTCATACTCTTACGTGTAAGTGCTCTGCAGGGCCGTGTCTTCACTGCTACCCTCCCTCCTCACTTTGCATGCTCTCCTTCAGCGAATCCCATGCACTTCCACAGCACAGGTGCTTCTCAAATACATGCCTGTAATACTAACCTCCTCCCAAGATCTAGACCTCTGTTTCTGACAGCTTGCCGGTTCTGGCACACGGATGGCCTGCAGTCATTTTAAACTCAGTGTCCCAAGCTAAACTAGTTATTTCCCCTTCCCTCTCCTAGCAAACGGAAGGCATACTAGTCCTCTTCCTGAGTTCCCAATCTTGGTAAATAGCGCCCTCTTCAAAGTCACTTAAGCTAGAAACCTCAGAATCCTTGATTCCTCTGGCATTCCCCTTATTTAGCTACTCAACAGAACCTATCAGTCCTCCCTTGCAACGTCAAGTGTCTCTCGGATTTCCATTTCCACGGTATAGTCCTGGTTCGAAGCCTTGATTAATCTTGTGACAGTATTCTAACGAGTGTCCCTCTCTCCATTCTGTAAATCAGACCATGGCATTGCCCAAGTCCAGGGCTACTGTAACCCCTCCCCTCTCATCTCATCTCAGCCACTGGGTCACCAGAGCATCTTTGTAAAAGCCAGATAAGATTCTATCACATCCATGTGCAAAAAGTAGTTCAGGGCTTCCCTGGTGGCGCAGTGGTTGAGAGTCTGTCTGCCGATGCAGGGGACGCGGGTTCGTGCCCCGGTCCGGGAGGATCCCACATGCCGCGGAGAGGCTGGGCCCGTGAGCCATGGCCGCTGAGCCTGCACGTCCGGAGCCTGTGCTTTGCAACGGGAGATGCCACAATAGTGAGAGGCCCGCGTACCGCCAAAAAAAAAAAAAAAAAAAGTAGTTCATAGGTCTATTTCTTATATCTAGGCCTTGGCTATTTTTCTAATTTTATGTCTTCTCTTTGTCTGACACACCCTATACTGTATTCAGGTTACAACTAACCTTTAGGCAGTCTCTAAATATGCATGCCCTTTCTGCATCTGGGTTTTTACTCCTGCTGTTTCCCCTCCTGAGGAAGTTCTCTCTCTGTTCCTGATCCCCACCCACATAGCCATCTCTCCTTCATTAAAATAAATTCTTCCCTCCCTGATTCTCTAACCCTGATCACCACCCACCTTGCCTCATGGTCATTTGTGTGAGGGAGTGTGCCCCCTCTTCTAGACCGGAACCTCTCAAGCTACCAGCCACAAGTCTAGAACCGTACCCTCTACACAGTAAGTACTCAATAACGGCAGTTAAATGGAATCGTTCAATTGTTCTTTTTTCTACTTGATTGACAGGATGAATTTGGATTTTCTATGAATGATTATTCAGTATCTCCTGATAGACAATATGTTCTCTTCGAACACAACTATGTGAAGGTAAAAGAAATGCTTTTTTACTGTGACATTTAAAGAATCCTATGAGTTTGTTATTTTATAACTGATTTCAAGTCTGTGACTATTTAGGCTTGATACCTAAGTAAAAGAGTAGGCGCTAAAAACTCATTAATTCGGTATCAGAAGGAGAAATGGTCATTCTCATTCATAAAAGATAAGTCTAACGAATGTTTTAAAAGAAATTCATTTTCAGGGTTTTCAAATACTAAAAAGCTAAAGTAATATTATACATAGATACTAAAAACATAAGTTAATAAAATAGAACTTATAATTTAAAAGTATGTGTACATGTCTGACTTGTACATCCAGTAATAGAACCCTTTATTTCCTTTGTCTCAGTTCGACATATATTAAAACTCTCAAGCATTTGCTTTAAAAACAGTTAAACTTCTCATCCTCTAGAAGAGACTCTGCACGGTCCACCTCCCAGCCCCCAGGTCCCACCATATACAAACCGTTCCAAAGGGGCAGCCTCAGAACCGGTCACCAGTGCCCTGCAGGGAGCGCTCAGCTTCCTCCAGTTGCCCAGCCCAACATCAAATTCTCACACACTGAGGAAAGGTTACAGCCTAATCACACATCCTTCTCATGTTTAGGGTGGCTGCCGATCGCCAGTGACTTTCACTGCAGCTTTTTGATTATTCATGGATTTGACAACGGTTGTTGAGTATAGGAAGTTTTGAGACATACTGGAAAGATTAAAAACCTGTAGAGAGATTCTGCTTGAAAACAAAATACAAAGCTGGGGATCCCTACCTCTGCCTTTTTTCTCTAGAATAAATAGTAAATACTGAGTGACCTTATCCCACACACCAGCGCTCCTGTATTCAGGCCATGCCGACCAGCCCGTACTCCGTTTCCCATTTTGGGATGGTAACTCCCGCTCGTAATATTTGCCCTGATTCATTGTGCTGGGCTCCATTTCCTGGACATGAAGCCTTGCTGACTATATTCTGCTAAACCAATCCACCAGGAAGGAATCAGAAGCCTAAACCAACTTTAACACATCTGTTCCCAGTTGATGAATTAGTGTTTGTTTAATTCAGTGGTTCTTATTGCTGTCTACGGATTAAAATCATTTAAGGAGCTTTTAAAAATTCCTAGTGTCCAGGTCCAAGCCCCAGATAAATAAATTGAAGTCTCTGGGGTGAAGCTGTCATCAGTTTTCTTTTTTTGTTTTTGTTTTTTTAATACGTAGAGTATTTTAATGAGCAGCCAGGGTTGAGAACCACAGATTAACAATTTCCCAAGTTAAAGACAAACATATAAAGACTATGAGGTTAAGGTAGAAACAGCAAGGTAAATACCAGCTCAATTTGCTATTTAGCCAAGTTCAACAAGTGCCATATGGTGTGTACTAACGGATGTATTTCGCTGGTAGACCTTAGCTGGACAACCATCATTGGTAATTTGTATCTGTTGTATCACGGGAGTTTTCATGTGCGTTTAACTGCTTCTGCTGTTTTCATTCTGTCCCCTTCATCCTGCCACTCTGCCTTTCTGAACCCACCTCGCACCTCCCTCTCTGCACTCACCAAGCTTGGCCAGTGCTTCCCACCCCTGCCTGCTCCTTAGGATCAATCACCTGGGGAAGTTTTTTTTTAAATACAGATGCCTAGGGGCTTCCCTGGTGGCGCAGCCGTTGAGAGTCCTCCTGCCGATGC
This sequence comes from Delphinus delphis, assembly GCF_949987515.2. Classification (NCBI taxonomy): domain Eukaryota; kingdom Metazoa; phylum Chordata; class Mammalia; order Artiodactyla; family Delphinidae; genus Delphinus; species Delphinus delphis. Next base: position 69,588,042 of record NC_082689.1, read on the forward strand.
AGGGGACACGGGTTCGTGCCCCGGTCCGGGAAGATTCTACATGCCGCGGAGCGGCTGGGCCCGTGAGCCATGGCCGCTGAGCCTGCGCGTCCGGAGCCTGTGTTCCGCAACGGGAGAGGCCGCAACAGTGACAGGCCCGCGTACCGCAAAAAAGTATAAATAAATAATAAAATACAGATGCCTACAGCCTACTGCACACCAACTAACTCAGCATAGCTATGGATGGGGTCCAGGTGTGGGTAGTTTTAAGGACTCCCAAGTGATTCAGTGATCCAAAGTTAAGAACCTTTAAGTGCAAAGCTCTTCATATTTCTGAAGCATCACTTTCATTCCCATCTAAGGGCCAAAGCACTTGCTATTGCTTCATCCTGGCACCTTCTTCCCCTGCTCATCATATGCTCTCCCTTTTTAGTAATTCAGGTCCAGGCTTTGTTGATGCTACTCTGTCCCCCCCAACATTCACTCTCTATCACATTAGCTTACTTTCTTCATACGTTTTATTGCCGAGCATTAAATCAAAAGATTACTGAAATAGAGAACTCTATATTCTATTTTACTTCCCGGAGTATCCAGCAGAATTTTCTATACAGCGTAAATGTGTTGACTAATCAACTCTCAAGACACACATCAAGAACAAAGAAAAGTCTACTTTTATTCAATTTCCCTGGAGGTCTACTGCCAGTGCTCTTTAGATCCTACTGCATGGTTTCTCCATGACTGAGCTAGTCCATTCAGAAAGATCAATTCTTAATTTTAAGGTGTAGCTACAAAAAAAGGTAAGTGAGTCAGTGAACAAAACCAAATAATTTTTTAAAAATTAATTAATTAAAAAAAAAGAAAACATAAATAAGTAAGGACCATACAGCCTAGTATGGATGTTCTCATAGCATCTCGCCTCATCGCTTAATGCTGTACCGATGATAATAGTTGCATCGTCTGTGACTTGTTGACAATGTCCAGGAGTCCTGCTAAATACTTCACGTTCATTCTCGTGCCCCTGAGATTGTTTCTGTCACTATCCTCATCTTCCTAAAGAGAAAATTGAAGTCTAGAAAGAAACTTGCCTGATATTACATATTGGAGACTTGCCTTCGTCCATTTGGGTTGCTATAAACATCATAGACTGGGTGGCTTAACAACAGAAATTTATTTCTCAGAGTTCTGGAGGCTGAGAAGTCCAAGATCAAGGTGGCAGCAGATTCAGTATCTGTCAAGGTCTCACTTCCTGGATCATAGTTGACCGTCTTCTCCGTGTGTCCTCACATGGTAGAAGGGTCAAGGGATTTCTCTGGAGTCTCTTTTATAAGGAAACTAATCCCATTCATGAGAGCGTTCCCCCTCGTGACTTAGTCACTCCCCAGGGATCCCATCTCCAGAATACCATCACGTTGGGGGCTAGGATTTCAACATATGAATTGAGGGTAAGGGGGGAATACAAATATTCAGTCTAGAGCAAGACTTGAATCCAGGTTAGAAGACTCCAAAGTTTGTGCTCTTAAACATGATCTTTCCTATGTTCGTGCTTGAACCTCTTTCTGCTATGATGCTTTTTTTCCTTCTCTGTGTGGCAGTCCTCTGCCACTGAGACTCAGTCCAAGAGTCACCTTTTCCATAAGCCTCTCTCCCTCCCCAATTCCTAATTTATGATTCCTGCCTTTCCCCACCCACCTCCATTGCATGCTCTGTGATTCTTTTCTTGTAGTTTATGTCTCCATATCCCACATTCAACTATGAGCTCCTCAAAAAGAGGGAGCCTGTCTTATCCAGTAATGCCTAATCAAGAGGATAGGTGCCAATGTTTATAGCCTAAATAGACTGATGAGTCTGTTTCGGAAGATTCAGTGAATATACAAACATCTTGGATTTCCCTTTACAACCCATGATAGATCTGTCACCCTGAAATGATCTCAAAACTTCTTAAATCTCTTAATATTTTTAGCCTGTACCACAACTTTTGGCTCTAGTGAGTATTATACTCAGAGGTTTTCCAGAAACAAGCATGGAGTGTGTCAGAATAATTCAGGATTCAAAAAAGAATGTATGACTTGCAAAGAAGAGGAGACAATAAATATTTGTTGACATGAGAGGACAGGAGGGTGATGAATGATAAGTGGGAAATATTTTTCAAGATGAGGGACCTGACAGGTCTTAGCTCTGCTAATAGAGCTGGGGGTCTCGGGCTACCTATTTCATCTATTTCAGCCTCATAGGTAAACTTTGATTATTTTAGTTTGGTCTGTTTCTTGAATACCTACTATGTGGCTTGTACTAGACCAGACACTCCGGGTATTTAAAGATGAATAAGACACAATTTCTTATCTCTAGGAGTATGGTAGGGAAAACAGACATACAGACAAGTAATTTTGAAAAAAAAAATCTTTAATTTATATATGTATCCACATATAAACATAATATTTCATAAATGCAAATCTGTGATCATATATTTAAAAAATCTTCAGTCTTATTTTTTTACCATTTTTTCTTGACTCCCTACTCCTCACCCCTCTGCCTTTTCCCCAGGTATCCCATGTTGAGAATCTATTGTATACCCCTCCATATTTTATAGTTGTTTCTTTATTCATATAATTCTAGGAAGATAGAGATTCTTTTTAGTTATTGTTTATTTTATAAAAATAGAATCCTATTTTCCATACTTTTCTGTAAATTGCATTTCTCACTCAGTGGTACCATGTGGAACTTCTTCCAAGTCATCTGCTATGGCTCTAGCTCATTTATTTTTGAATTAATAGACTTTATTTTTTAGAGCAGCTTTAGGTTTACAGAAAATGAGTGGAAAGTACAGGGGGTTCCCGTATACTTCCTCACCACCACCCCCTGCCTCACCTCCACCCCTGTTATTTTCCCTATTATTAACATTTTGCATTAAATGTAGTAGTACGTTTGTTACAATTGATGAGCCAATATTGACGCATTATTATTAACTAAAGTTCATAGTTTACATTAGGGTTCACTCTCTGTGTTGTACATTTTATGGGTTTTGACACATGTAGAGTGTATAATGACTTTTATCTGTCATTATAGTGTCATGCAGAATATTTTCACTTTTCCTAAAAATCCCCTGTGCTCCACCTGTTCGTCCCTCCTTTCACCCGAACCCCTAGCAACCACTGATCTTTACTGTGTCTGTAATTTCGTCTTTTCTGGAATGTCATGTGGTTGGAATCATACAGTATGTTGCCTTTTCAGATTGGCTTCTCTCACTTGGCAATATGCATTTAAGTTTCCTCTATTTCTTTTCATGGCTTGGTAGGTCATTTCTTTTTATCACTGAATAATATTCCATAGTCTGCCTGGACCGTGGTTTGTTTATACATTCACCTGTTGAAGGACATCTTGGTTATGTCCAAGTTTTGGCAAACATGAATAAAGCTGCTGTAAACATTTGTGTGTAGGTTTTTCGTGTGGGTATAAGTTTTCAGCTCATTTGGATAAATGACAAGGAGTTTGCTGGTAAAATTATTTGAGCTGGGAGTTTTCTTTGTACAGAGGTTTTTTATGGATTCAGTTTTATATTAGATGTAAAACTATTCAGAATTCACTCTTTCGTCTCACTTTTGATAACTTGCTTTTAAAGGAATTTGTCCTTTTTTCTAACTTTTAAAATTTATAGGTAAAAAACATTTAAAATAAGGTCTTATAATCTTTTAATGTCTGTAGAGCCCATTGTGGTATCCCATTTTTCATTTCTGATATTATTCATTCATACTCTTTTTCTTACTCTGTGTTAGTAATTTTATTAGTCTTTTCAAAGAACCAGTTTTTAGCTTTGTTGGATTTTTCTCTATTGAATTTTTTTCTATTTGATTACTGCTTTGACCTTTATTACTTCTTTTCTTCTAATTTCTTTGGATTTGGTTGCTTTTCATGTTTTAGATTCTTGAGATGGTTATTTAAAATATTGATGGTATATGTATTTCAATTTTAAAACATATTGCCAGGTGGCTTTCAAAAAATCTGTAACACTTTATATTTTCATGATCAGTGTAGGAAAGTAAACATCTCTCCCCATCACTACCAGCAATAGAATTAGAGTTCTTTAAGATATTTTGCCAATAAGGTGGTTGAAAAGGGAAAATTTGCATTTTCTTAAACAGCTGAACTTAACATTACTGTGGTAAGTGCTGAGAATAATGTTTGCCACAGGAAACGGCACCTCAGCCCACTGTGGTCCTGGGAAGTCTCCTTTGCAGAGATGAGGCCAGAGAAAAGTTATAGGTAAAATCCAGAGGAGTTTGTACTAGATGATTTCTGAGATATTTTCTAATTCCAAAATTTTAAGAATCTAGATAGGGAATTATAAGATATAAAATTTGAGAATTATACAATGTTATACGGCTTTATCTCTCAGCTGGGCTCCTATAGCAAGTGGTCAAACTACCAAGAATCACAGAAGCCTGAAATGTTTGTTTTCTTTTGCAGCAATGGAGGCATTCCTACACAGCTTCGTATGACATTTATGACTTAAATAAAAGGTCAGCGACTTCCTCCCAAAATCTGTTATGCTTTTCTAGTATAATAATAATTTAAAAAGAAAAGAAATTCCACTGTGATTTATTCACTTGGAAATGTTTCTCTTTATCTTTTTCCAGGCAGCTAATTACAGAAGAGAGAATCCCAAACAACACACAGTGGGTCACATGGTCACCAGTGGGTCATAAATTGGTTAGTGAGTCTCTCCCCTTGTCAGAAAAATAATGGCTCAAATCTCTCACATGCAGAAGCTGCTAACCATGATACAGAGCAGATACTTAGGAAGCCAGTACATCACTATCAAACAGAGTTTTATTGCCTAAAATAATATTTTATTAGTCTAACAGAGTAAATACAATTCCTGAAAGTTTCTGAACTACTGTTAGGGAATTGTTTATTTACTGGGAAAATGTTCATTCAAGTCTTGAATTCTAATTCTGTTGCACTTTGGGTTTTGTTTTGTTTTGTTGAGGCATTCCTGCTTTCTGATAGTTCTGTGACTTTCTCTATGTTGTCACTCTAGATATACCTTCACGTGCTATAGTCTTAGGAGAATGTCAGAAGTCCAGAAGAATCTAAACAGGAAGACAGACTGTTTATCTGTAGTTGACTTCACCCTCTGGGCATGCAGCTGCCCAACATCTACTCACCTTCCCTGGAGAGAAATGCATAGCACACATCATGCTATAGAAGTGGTCAGTCTTCCCAGGCTTCGCATACACTTTAGTATCCAAATAGCGTGGTTGTGAGCTGCTTCTTGGGCTTCTGTATCTATACTTACAGTTTAAGAATGTGAGAGGAGGGAGTAAATGACTCTTCCTCCTGATCAATGGAATAAGCTTAGGTAATCATTACACTTGCATACCAATATTTTTTGAGGATAAAATAATTGGTAAGTTTTTTAAAATCCAGAATAAAATATATGATGTATCAATATTTTTTTCCAATCTTTCTAGGCGTACGTTTGGAAAAATGATATTTATGTCAAAAATGAACCAAATTTGCCAAGTCAGAGGGTCACATGGACTGGGAAAGAAGATGTAATCTATAATGGAATAACTGACTGGGTTTATGAAGGTAGAGACGTTAAAGCTTTTTCAAATCAGAAAATCTGTACGTTTTCAAAAACAGTTAAAATGGGGGGAAATTCAATGGCATTCAAAATAAGTTGCATTTTTAAAATGTCATCAAATCTCCTTTAGCACTCATAACACTAGGTATCTCATAGACCAAGAATCTCTTCACAGTGGCTACTGCTGCTACATCCTCACTGTCTCTTCAATGCTCCTATTGTCTTTGCTCTACTGCTACAAAAGGGCCTTTCTGTGTAGGTAGCTTTTCTGCTTTACTGGGGCATAAAAGCCTCCAGATTGATATCAGATGTTTCTTGAACCGGGCCTACCTAACCCAGAAGTTACTAAAGAAAACGAAATACTCCCAGAACATTCCAAAAGATGACAAACTATTGTCTGGAGATTGGGGAGTCAAGGGTAAGAAAATGCCTTTTTTTTTATAGAGGATTTGTGTTCATTGGAACTTGAACAAATTAGCATTTCCTGTTTCTAAAGAAGAAAAAAATAATTAGAAAGACTTAGGAAAAACTGGGTTCAAAAAACAGAACTGGAAAAGTTAAAAAGAATGATTCTCTCTTTAAGGATAAAGAGTTTTAGAAAATATTAGGAAAACATTATTCATGTCTGTAGTTGCCAAGGTAAAAAGCATTTTGAGGCTATTCCAAACCCTTCATAAGATTGTCTCATGCTTATTAAAGACTCATCCTTATTTTATCCTGTTATTTCTTCTTCATACTTATTAAAAAAAGGTTTTTCTTCATGACAATTTCGGTTCTTACTAGTTCAAATCGAGTTCAGTTAAGTGGATAACATTATAAGAACAGGAAACACTTTAAAAGAAAGATAAATTCCCATGGCCCAGAAACAAGTGTTTGATGAAAACGTACAATGAAATTTACTATCACTTGTCACTTAGATATTGAAAAACATCTTTAACGCTTGTTGGACAGCACAGCACAACCTCCAGGATCCCCAACGTGAGCTAGATAAAGCCTCTTCCCAAAGCTGTGACTGACCCTTCCTTGGAACAGCTGGGCAGCTCTAAGATAAAAACACTCCGACGCTAAGGTTCTTTCTAAGGTAGATAATAGCTGGAGGGATCTCATTTTGCCTGTTCATGACTAAGCCATTCACAAGCAGAAGAACGGCTTCACAGTTCCAATGTGGGCCTGTCTCTAAAAACGGGACTTTAGTCCCTACAGGGAAATTCCTACAATTGGTTTTGTACATTTACAAATGCTCCATACTTAGAAAAGGGCACACCTGCTTCTCCATACATGGGGTCACCTTCCTATTGGAGCCACCCTCTCCGCTGTAGCCATGAAGACCTGTTGGGATCAAAAGAGAGTCCATTTTGAGAATCTGTAGGTTCATAAGTAAATGGACAAACAAAGCTGCAAGGTCTAAACAGGGCCACATGCCACACTGAGGAGGGACACTCACAGAGGAGCCTATATTCTGGGACTTGGGCTGCCACCCCACCCTGGGTCCCCAAATAGCTTTCTCTCTCAAGTTTTCTCTTTTCACTTTATTTTATGATTTTCTAATTGATTATTATTTTACTTTAGTTAATAAGTGTTTTCTTTTTCCAAAAAAAAAGGATAATACTTTATCTCCTAGGATGAAGTTAATTACGTTACAGTCACTTTTGAGTATGAATGTAGTTTACCTAACCCAGAGCTGAAAATGCGGATTTTGGTGAGATGAGGGGATAGAGAAGGAAATAATTTAGGGAGATGGAGCATTTCTTACCCCCCTGAGGCAGTAGTGTTGACAGTGGCAGGGGTGGGGGCGGGGGTTGTGATTAATTCAGTGCAATTCACATTGAGTGCCAACCACCTACAAGGTGCTGTGCCAGGTGCTGGGGACACAGAGACAAATGCTACCCAACTGTTGCTCTCAGGGAATTCAGCCCAGAGAGAGACAAAGAAGCCAACAAAAACTGTCATGGAGTGAATTAAGTATCCTATTAGAGGGAGGAAACTAGGTCCCAGGGGTACCTAAGGAAATTCAGAGTAAGTGGCAGGATGGGAGTTATCACAGGATGGTGGTGGGAGTGCCATAGACACCCATCGTGTTCATAGCCAACTTCAGGAAGGGCTGGATATCTTTTCCTTCTTTCTTTGTTCTTCTTTCTCCTCACCCATGATCCCTTCATTCTTAGGACTTTGAGTTTGACCAGTGTAGTTTTATAATAATGGTTTTGACACATCATTGATATGGAAAAATGTGGTCAGTATTCTAGTAAGGCAGAAAGAGAAAGACAGATACCATATGCTATCACTTATATGTGAAATCTAAAATATGACACAAATGAACTTAGCTATGAAACATAAACAGACTCACAGACATAGAGAACAGACTTGTGGTCACCAAGGTTGGGGGGTGGGGGAGGGATGGATTGGGAGTTTGGGGTTAGCAGATACAAACTATTATAAATAGAATGGATAAACAACAAGGTCTTACTGTATAGCACAGGGAATTATATTCAATCTCCTGTGATAAGCCATAATGGAAAAGAAAAATAAATAAGTAAATAGATAGATAGATAAAGTGTTCAGTATTCTAAATAACTACTAATCCAAAACATAGACTCCTACCTGCCACCTGTACTTAAAAGTGATTTTACAAAGCATTACCTTGCTGTCATTGTATTCATTTTATGTAATTGCATCTTGATCTTAGATTAGAACCAATGGGTAGGAGCTATAAGGAATGAGACATGAACTCAGTATATGAAGAAGTTCTTAGTGAGAAACCTCCTTGGCTTAGAATCACAAGGCCTGCCTTCTTGTCTCTGTCAATTCACTCTATCTCTCTAAACCTTAGTTGTCCTCTCTGTAAAATAGCCTGTGAATAGACTTACCCAGGGTTCAATTAGATAAGTGGTTTGTAAATTCTAAATTGCTGCATAAATGTAACTCAGTGACATAGGTATAAAGCAGTCAAAGGGGGAGCAGGCTGCCTGATCAAGTAGAAGGTTTTCTGTTACTAGAAGTGCTGAAATAGGCAGGAAGGAACAGTAGAAGATGGACTCCAGCCAGACAAATCTGGATTCATTCTTGATTTTAGCAACTATTGGTCATGTGCTCCTGAGTAAATTGCTTACTCTCTTTAAGCCTGCCTGCCCCTTTGCTCATCTGCACAAGGAGTTACTGTGAGCATTAACCGAGATAATAGATGTCAGTTACTTATCAGTGTGTGGTCAGCAGGCATTAAATCGCAGCTGCTCATCATTATAATTATTATATTTTATTATTGTTGTTATTTTTATTACTGTTACTCCTACTACCATTACCATTGTCATAACTGAAAGCAAGCATTTGGAAGAAACTTGTCAAGAAGGCATAAGAATCAGAAAAGCGATTGGGATAAATGATTTCCTAACTCTAATATTCACGTTTTTATGCTTTTGCTTTTACCTTTCCTCTCGCAGCACAACATGAAATGTGTGGATTAACTCAAAGGATTAGGAGGCTCCATCAAGTCTACTTGAATCCTCTATTCCCAGTTGGTGAAAGAGGTTTTGGCATTTTAAGAGGCAGAGATGGGAAGTCCCATGAATGGACTCCATAATAAACATAGGAAGGAGCTACCTTTGCCAGAAATTGGGAACAAGTGCAACACTGTTCAAGAAAGAAAACCCTTTCCTTTCCTTTTGCTTCCATCTTACCGTCTTCCCTCACCCATCAGCTGATAGACCAGAGGAGGGTGTTAATCCAAGGGAGTCTTCAGTTTCTAGACTAGGCAAAGGAGATGTTTCTTGGTAGGGGTCTCATGGAGCTCCCTTCCATTCAAAATCCATCATTCTCAAGGCTTTTGTGCCAAGAGTAGTAAACTCTGGGCACCATATTGGTTCGATAGCCTGGAGCCACCCACCACCCACCAGTACCCTGCGGGCTCAGTACAAACTGAGCCCACTTGGGGAGCGTATGCTGGCATGGTGACTGTTTGAAAAATTAGAAAGGAGAATCAGCCCCTTGTGTGAAATTTACTTTTAGTATGTTTTGTGGCATAAATTTAGAGGATTGTAAGATAAGGGAAAAAATGTAGAGTTTATATTAAATATTGTGTGCTAAGATATTCAAAAATGGTCCAACGGGTTACTTATTTTTACAATCCAGCTCTATCCTTGAGGATTTTATTTTTATTCGTTTGTATTACTCTGATTTTGGAAGCCCAGCAAATGCAAAGTGGTTCATTAGTTGAACTCTACTGTAATTACTAAAGCTAATGAGAACAATATTTTGAATGCCAAAGCCAATTTATCAGCTACTTCTTGTAACAGAACAATTTCTGTCTTTTTTCAGAGGAAGTCTTCAGTGCTTACTCCGCTCTGTGGTGGTCTCCAAACGGTACTTTTTTAGCATATGCCCAATTTAACGATACAGAAGTCCCACTGATTGAATACTCCTTCTACTCTGATGAGTCACTGCAGTACCCAAAGACCATGCAGATTCCTTATCCAAAGGTCTGTGCTCCGTTTACATAGTGGTTCCGTGATTTGATGGGAAGAGAATGGTTTCATTTAATCCTTTCCTGCTAATGAAAATATTGTCAGTCTCTCTTCAACAGCTTGTGTGATTACTCTTGCTGAAGTCAACAGCATGTGGCAATTTTAAAGTATTTTTATTATCCCAGGAAAGAGTGTGATTTAAGGTTTTGTAATTTCTCCAAAAACTTTGAAGAATGACAAGCCGAAAAAGATGGGGAAAATGCTTTTGAAAGAAGTAGGGGGAATGAAAATGTTTGAAAGGAGGAAAAGAGAGGCTGTGACTGAATGACAAGCTCATCTCATTTGTAGACGTTGGATCGTGCCCTAGATAAAGTTGAAGAGCGGGGTTATATACCAGGTTGTATTACTAACTGATACAGGACGAGTTTTAGTAGTTCTATTATAGATTTGGCACTAATGTAAATTTCACCCGTCCTACATTTGGAATAATAGTGTCATGTCTTGGTTTTCAAGACTGTTTCCCCCTCTGGGATGCATGTTTATGAACACTGAAGAGCCTTATTAAGCAGTATAAGCCAAGGAAGAGGGAGGTTTAGGAGGGAACCAGGATTCTTCACTTCACTAGTGTCATAATAACAATGGCCACAGTATCATCTATAGGAAAATCTAATAGCAAAGTGTTTTTGCTGTAAGCAATTTGGGAGAAGGGGTTTTTATTTTTACTGACTCCCTCAATTTGCTTTATGAAGAGCTGCCATTTTAGGGAGACAGAGGAAGTTAAAAGAAAAAAAATCAGAGACTAAATATGGAGATGTATTTTCAGTGGAATGTTATTTTTTGAAGAGTGCAACTGGCAAAGAAATACCATAGAGTGTTCTCACTAAAAATATCATATTATTTCTAACTAATTTGTCAATTGAAAATCTATGTGTATATATAAAAAGATTTTATAGATTTCTGTCATAATATTGATTGTAAAACTCCAAAGTACTGAACCTGAATTTGGAGTGGAAGTGAAGGCTTCCTAATTAGCATTTTGGCTCTCGGCTCAGGTAAACTAATTTTCCTGGGGGATTGTGTCTTTGCCTGAACCCAGGGTATTCTTCCTAGTGGTCAGCCATCGGTCTTCTTGTCTTCGGGAGTCAGGGTATATTTACAAATTAAAAGAATTGATTTTAACAAGTTTATCCTTTTTTGCTCAAAGTGCATAAATTATGAGCATTCATTACTTAAACGGGAGTCATATATATATTTCTGCCTGAACATGAGAAGGCTGCATTTCATGACTCTCCCTTATGTTCATTTTATCTGTATTAAATTGTTTGAAAGTGTCTGATTGTTTATAAGTTTATGGCCATAATGCAGACATTTTTGTACAGCTCTAAACTTGTGTGATGTTGTTATGTATATATCTTTTGTCAATACCAATTCTGTGATTGTTTTTTTCCTAGGCAGGAGCTGTGAACCCAACTGTAAATTTCTTTGTTGTAAATACCAACACTCTCAGCCCAGACATCAATGCAACTTCCCAACAAATCATTCCTCCTGCTTCTGTGTTAATAGGGTAAGACTCTTGACCCAAATGCTTGTGTTGTAAACAGTTCCACAGCTCCCAGGGAGAACACTTTCAAAATGAATGGCAGAATCAATGGCAGTATCTCATGGTGTCACCTGGCCCTGCCCGTCATTCATTCTTCCATTCAACCACTCTGTTGGGCTGCACTTGCCCAGCTTTAAGACCAAAGAAAGAACCCAGAGTCAGCAACAAAGACATCCGTGGTTTAATGGGTGCGGGAGCTTACACATCTGAAGCAAGGTCCTGGAGTGACACCGCACAGTGTGCTGCTGTGGACAGTGGGCAGGACAAGGCAGCAGGCTTCGCTCCCAGGGGGAAGAGGAGATTGCCAGTTACAGGGAGGATTACATCAGGTTGGCTCATTATTTACCAAGGAAACCAGCGGAGAGGCACGCCCCTCACCTCCCTTTGTTAAGAATAGTCACTGGCTGGAGCCTGGGGCAAGTATGTAGGAAGGTTACTCAGGGGAGCAGGGGATGTACAGAGAGCAAGAGAACAGCCATCTTGGGGGGCCTGACCATACACACTCTGCTGAGTTCCAACTTCATGCCTTCATGCCGGGCATGGTTCCAGGGGTGAGGTTGCAGAATGAATAGAGCAGCCAGAGCCTCTGGTGTCCTGGAGCCTCCACTCAAGTAGGGGAGGCAGACAGCCACCAGGTAAACAAATAAAGTTACGTGAGATGTTGTGAAGACGATCAAAGGAGGGCAGCCGTGATGCTGATGGTTGGGGGGAGGCCAGGGAAGGTCTCTCTAATAAGAGGCCTGTGAGCAGTGATGTGAAGGAAGAGGGGAAGATCTAGCCACATGGAGAGCTGGGGGAGCAGTATCCGGGCAGAGGAAGAGCGGGTGCAAAGCCCCTGCAGAGGGAGCGTGCTTGGTGCAGTGGAGGCCCTGCGAGGAGGCCACAGAGTCTGGAGCGTCTGAGTGGAGAGGGGAGTGATGGGAGGAAGGTCAGATCACACGGGGCTTTGCGGGGCCTGGTAAGACCTAGAGTAATTCAGGGAAACCGTGGACTAATTTTAGGCACCCCCGCGACACCGATGTACCTCCAGACGTCCTTTGCTTGCATGATCCTTGGTGGTTTGAAACTCTCAGCCCCTCCTTTATCTTCCTGTAAACACCAAACTACATGAAACTTTTGGCCATCAGGTTGCTCTCTCTTCTTTTCCATTACTTGTGTTGGTTTTATCATTGCTTCTAAATGATGACTAGCCTCTATTGAGCACTCTCTGTGTGCCAGACACACGGCATCACGTGCTTTATCTTATTAGCCTTTAAGTAACTCTTTCCAGCAACTATTATTATATGGCTCTTTTACAGATAAGAAAATGAGGCCTAGAGGTTAAGAAAATGACCCGGTAGGGGGCTGTATTCAAATCTTTCTGACTTGAAAGAAGGAGCTCGTAAGCACTCTTCTTCGAGGTGCCTCTCTCTCCCTCTGTGTGAATTCAGCTGGTGCCCTCAGATGCCTGAAGTTATCATCAGAGCCATATGGAAGCATTTTCCTTCTCAGGGTTGCATTTACTACATCAGGCATGCTGGAGGCTTTGCTCTGTGGTTATTAATTCATTTACTTTCTCAGAAGTATCTATATTAACCTGTTTATTCCTAGGGAAAATTAATTATCAGTCAACTAAAAAGTATTTCTTTAGGTTCTAAAATCTGCTCTTTGGTCCCGTCCAGCCATCTCTTCCGTCAACATTGATTAAGCACCCGCTATTTACACTCATAGATGTCCTGTAGGGCTGAGTCTCCCTTCTGGCACTTATGATGCGGTGGGGGATATAAAACATGTCAATAAATGACTCCCAAAGCGCCTATGACAGAGGCATAAAAAAAAGGCTGGAGGCATTCTGAGGAGGGGGAGATGGGTTTTCTGTGACCCCGGGGATCAAAGAAAACATCCTGGAGGATGAGTGAATTGGACAGGGCATGGTGGGGCGGGGGGGGTGGGGAGGACTGCAGTGGAAGGATCACTGAGTGTGCACAAGCTCGGGGCTGCCCAGGGAAGAGAAGCAAGCCCTGCGTGCCCTCTTGGTATACGCCCAACATCTGTCCGAAGGGAGGATGAGCCGTGAGCTCCCACGCTGAAAGATTTTAGATCTGGAAGGGACTTTGGACCTTACAAATGTTTTTAAGGAGCGAGAAACCTTTGTGCAAGTGAGATACAACAGAGGTGGGGTGCCAGTAAGCCAATGGCAGATGGCTGCTCAGGTTCTAGGCCCAGCCCCTGTGCCTTCTCCTTCCCCCGTGCCTTCTCCTTCCCCCAGGCGTCTCACAATCGACAGAACCTACCGGGGTTCCAGAGCACACTGAGAACACCTCTGTGAGACACAGATGAGAGATCTGAGGCTCAGAGAAGTAGACCCATTTGCTTAAGATCACACAGCAACTTAGCATGGGAGCTTGGGAGTAGGACAGAGGCCCACACTTGCTGGGCCAGAGTAATAGAATAGTCGAATTAAAGTGTATTGGGTGCTTCCTATGTTGGGGACTGTGCCTGGTGCTCTGCTCACGTTGTCTCATTTATTACCCACATGCTGCCTATGGTGTCATTTTCACGGCCATTTCACAGATGAAGAGATGGCATCTTTCCCACTTAGAAATCACTTTCCAAGGCACAGTTGTGAATTTCGGAGCTCAGGAAACTTAAGCAGTTTAAGGACTTATTTTTCCCCCTATATGAATGAATCCTTAAGTCTTTGTTCTTTGCAGTTCTTTACGCCACACTCATGGTGAGGGTTGCCTTACTCACTGTGGGTATTTTCTGGGGAACGTATTTCACCAAAGAAGCATTTCTGGAAATGCTACAGGAATGTGCTGTGTATGAAACTGCAATCCCAGCTCTGGTCTCTGTTAGCACCAGTACAGCTGCAGCTTTGCTAAAACCAGGCCTGAGGGCCCCTCTGGAGAAAAATGTTCTCGTACACGGCGGTGCTTCGTTTTCTAGCCTCATGCAGAGCTCAGCAGGGCCAAGTTAATGCGGGCAAGTTATGCCTCTTCGGCTGCCCAGCACCTTCTGCTCTGTCCCGTAGTAATTCACTCGCTCCTGGAGCCAGGCCCTCCTCTGCCCGCGCACCCATCACTAATTTTCTCCTTAGGCCTCATCCTTTCATCACAGAGCATCCAGCAGCTGAAATCCTACAGGAAGATGAGGCTCTCCCCACACATGCACACGTTTTCCAAGGGTTGCTTTAGGAAAGTGGACTCCAAATAGCCTTCTTCTTTTCAAAGGGACCTAGTGGAAAGGGGCAGGTGAGGTGGGAAGAAAACCCTTTAACATGATTAGTGGGTCTCCTGGTACTAAATAACTTTATCTACTAAGAGCCAAGAATTATGCTTTAGGTTCAGCAATCAGCCATATAAAAGTAACTTTTCTCCATTCGAAAACATTGAGCGATGGAATTTGGGAAGCCTGCCAGGAAACTCACATGCATCTGGCATCTTCCCTGCCCATTTCTAGATCAAAGGTTCATGAACCTGTATCCTCCACTACCTTTGTCACTCTCCACAGCCCGAGGTGTACTCTGCACCCTGTGAGGGCTCCATAAAGGCGGTTCACCAGTGGAGCGGGCTCTAAATTTTGAATTCTTATATAAACACGCTCCTCTTCAATCAGTTTCTCTTTACGATTTGGAATTGAGGGGAGACAGAATGAGAGGGCATAACCCAGCCTGGAGCTGCGATCACACCAGGCCAGGATGTCAGTGAGTCATGAAAAAGATATAAGGAAACCAAGAGCTTAATTGTAGTTTTTACTGGAAGTTTTAAGTCCCCACTTAAGACCAGAAAAATCCAACAAGCAGGATCGTCAAGTATACTTTCCACAACACGCCAATTTTATTCTGTAAAAACAGAGAGGCACATACTGAATAGACTGGTTAGAGTGGTTGGGGGAGGGGTGGAAGAGGAACCAGGGACCATACGAGGCAGCCTGGCCTTCCCTTGAGACACTGACTGCCTTTCCCAGGTTAGGCACAGTGATTCAACAAGCTCTTCTAACTTCTGGAACAGGATTAGTCCAAGAGGAATACGATTGATTTTAATACTAAAGCAATGAAGTAATTTCTCTACATAAGGAGAGTTCACACCATGTGGAGTCTGCTCTGGGCCAGGAACTCATCTAAGTGCTGACATAAAGCTCATGATCACCTTATGCGGGAAGAATGTTAGAGTTCGTGTTTTGCAGACAAGTAAACAGAAGTGTAGAGAGGTTAGGTGACTCGTTCAAGGTCACACACTGGACAGGGTTGGAATCAGGATTCAAAATAAGCAGTTGGCTTCAGATTTCCTCCTCCCAGTCGTTCCCTCTGTAGAACCTCCACCCATCCCTCCGGTAAACATTCCTGGTTAGCTTCACCCTCTTAATTCTTTTCAGGATAAAGCTCCTCACTCTGTGAAATCTATTTATTCCTCGAGAGTGCATATAGACGGAATAACTGAATTTTATAAAGCAAATCATATTTGAATGCGCTGGGAGAGACTTGTGCTTGAGAGTCATATGACACAGGGTATCCCTTTGTAAACTGGCTGCTGCCTTGCAAAGAGTAGGCATGTAATAAAGGCCTGTTGTGTGATATTAATTCCCCTAATTTGTGTAAATGTTTCTTTGGGTATATTAAAGGTACTTAAAATAAGGTACCTATTACTACCTGGAAAGAAAACCACTACTAAGAGCAACTGCATACGGTGGAGTGATTAATTCAATGAACCACCCAGGGAAGAGGGCATCCTGCCGACGCTGGCCGCAGACTCCATGCTACCCTTTTTCCCCCTAGAGACAGGTACATAAAACAATAAGAACTACTGGTATAGAACAGGGCTTAGCACCCCTGGACCTGCCGGCCAAATCCTGCCCCCACCTATTTTTAGATGGTCCCCCAGGTAAGAACGGTTTTGACCTTTGTGCATGGTTGGGAAGAAGAATCATCAGAAGAGTAATACTGCATGACAGGTGAAATTTACATGAACTTCAAATCTCAGCATCTCGTTGGCACGCAGTCACACTCATACGTTACGCACTGTCTCTGGCTGCTTTGGTGCTGCCAAGGCAGTCGAGTAGCTGCGACAGAGAGCATGTAGCCCGCAAAGCTGGAACTATTTACTGGCTGGCCCTCTTCTGAAAAATTGTTCTGACCCCAGGTCTAGAGAGTTCATTTCAAAACCTTTTGTTTTCTATCTTGCGTTTCATTCTTCCATTCCCTTTGCAAGTATTTATCCCCTACCCCCCGGGATGACTGGTTTGCCTTTCCATTTTCTCACTTAACGCCTCTGCCTTGGGCTCAGTATCGGGCAGTTAGACTAGATGAGGCGCCCTTGCTCCTGGGCCGGTGAAGCAGCATTCACCCTCTCAGACTCCGCAGCCTGGCGGTTCGTGAAAAGCACCATGGGACCCGTGATAGTGGTGTAGAAGGAGGGGGTCTTCAAGAAAGCCTCACGGGCGGGGGATATTTGAGTAAATCCTGAAGAAGTTAAAGCATGACAGTCATTTCAGACGGAAGGGCAGGTTGACAAAGGGAGGCATGTGGAAAACCTCATAGGGTGTTCAGGGGACACCAGTCGTGCAGACTGGACAGTGTACAGTTCTTAATAAGCAAGAGAAAGGACTGAAATGGAGAGGAGTCCCTGTTTGTGTGAAGGTGGTGCTTTGCTGCTCGGTGAGGGGTTTTGGTCTTCTTTCAGTGCCTGTAGCGGAGACAGCCTGGAGGCCCGGGTACCCCTGGACGTATTAACACAGTAACTGTCCTGCCCCGCAAAGGGAGATAGTGAAGTGGTGAGGGGCTTAAAGTGCTTTATCCAGCACCTGATCCATCCTAAGCGCTCAAGAAATATTTGTTGTTTCGTTTAGTGTCTGTGAAGGGAGTGGGGACAGGAAGGGATCTGTGAATTCTGAGGAAGGACAGAGCTACTTAGGTCCCGAGGATGGGACAGGACTTCCCCTTCTGTTCAGTGCTACATTCCACAGAATTTTCGTGAGCACCTGCTTTGTGCCAGGTAGTCTGCTAGGCCCTGGAGATACCCTGTGAACCAGACAGCTGTGGCCCAGCCTCAGAGAGTTTGCAGTCAAGAAGGAGAGCATTGACAAGAGGAGGGGTGGGCACGGCCCGTGAATGAAAGAGCGAAGGAGCATGTTAGGGTGAACGGATAGGGTCAGATGGGAAGGGGTGGAACGAAAAATTTCCTTTGGAATTCTTCTGACCAAAGGGAGCAAGGTTTTGATCACACACTGGACAGGAATGATTTAAGAAGAGTCATACAAAAATCGCACTAGGGTGTGGGGAGCAAATAAAATAAAATAAATTATCCAGAGCAAATATTTAGGGAGGCTAGCAGAAAGGTAAATTAGGAATTCCATGCATCTCACTCATCTCTCAAAATGCAGTTCCAAACACTGTTAAAGGTTTTTGTTGGAGGAGGCTGTACTGCTCGAGATATCTCTATTTATATAAATTTATGTTAAAATACCAAAAGTTTCCTTAATTTCTTCACACGATTTATATTTTGACACTTGAGAAAAGATTTGTAGGATATAATTATTTGGTTTTCAAACTTTGCAGAGATGTGAGTCCATTTTTTCCCCTTTGAAAATGAAGTTGAGAAAAGGGTCAACTGTAGTTTCTCCCTAGTAGGAAGGATGTTTTAGAGAAACGTATCAAATTACCAGAAAAGAATAAAATCTCAACCAGTGTCCCTGGATTCCCTGTCATGGTCCCTCTAGACAGCAGAAAAGAGATAGGAAAATATCACCCCTGACACCCTGGCACCACCAAAGGCCAGTTGTGGACTTGCAAAGCCATGGTGAGGCATGGTGTGAGGCATGAGGCATGTATGTTACACCTCTGTGGGATGTTAGCTGTTGTTCTTCCTGTCAGATATATTTGCATTTCCATTCAAAATTAAATTACACTTTAAGCTTTAAGAAAGGGTAAAATACTATGGTGTTAAATGGCTTCAACAACTATTTACAATTGTATTCCTATTAAGATTGATTGCATTGAGCAGAATGTCTATTTGTACCAAGGTCTGGAAATAGTTATTCTCCTTCTCCCCTCCCTCCCTTTCCTCCTTGCCTCCCCTCCCTCCATCCCTCCATCCTTCCTTCCCTCCCTTCTTTCAGGGATTACTACTTGTGTGATGTGACATGGGTGACCAAAGAAAGGATTTCTTTGCAGTGGATCCGGAGGATTCAGAACTATTCAGTGATGGATATCTGTGACTACAATGAGACCACCGGAAGATGGATTTCCTCAGCGGTAAAGTTGAATCAGGATGTTCTGTTTCCAAAGCTACATGTGATCTGAGGGCTGTAGGAAAACAGGGAGAGTGTTATCAGGAAATACAGCTTGAATTTCTATTCTTTCTCTGTGTCTGACCCTGAGGCAGTGAGTAAATCTTGAGTGACTTTTAGATAACTTGATATTACCCGGTGGTACGTCTAGTTCATCTGCTCTCACTAGTCATACTGTTTTAGTTATGGAGACTATCACTTGGGAAAAGGGTGCTGGTGATTGGAAAGCCAGAAAATAGAATTTGATGTCAAAATTCACAAAGTCCGAGAAAGCCAGGGGCTGCAAGGTCAAGGAAGCGTGTTTCAGGAAATGAGGAGTGACTCGCTGAGTAGCAAAATAAATATCTAGAGGCCACAAATCTATTACCACACTGTGACTATCTTTCAGCAGTAAACAGCTTTAGAAAGTAAATAGATAACTTCCAGGCTGAGAGGGTGGCAACATTAAGGCAAAAGCAAGTGTTAATCTAACCTTGAAGTGCTGGGGGCGTTTCCAGCCCAGAGACCTCAAGGTATAGGTCGTGGATCAAAATTAAAGCCCCATTGGGACCAACAGCCTCAGGAGGGGTAGAGCCTGGGGGAGGCTTGCTGGCATATGTCAAGGACAGCTCTACAAGCCCTTTTCTGGTAATGGGCTCTGTGGCCACACGCCTCTTCTCCCTGCTCCACCCTGGTTGGGCACACGGCAGATTCTTGCCTCAGAAATCCTTCCCTCCGCCGCCTGCCCCTGTATCTTGATGCACTCATTCATTACTTATATAGCAATCATCGAATACCTATTTTGTTCCAAGTTCTGTGCATAGCTCTGGAGGGAAAAAAAAAAAAAAATTAGGCAGCATGCCTGTCCCTAAAATGTTTATTTTCTAGTAGGGAAGACTGTTATGAAAATCAATAATAATAGTTACCATTTCTTGAACACTCACAATAGCCAGACACTGTGGAGGTAGGTTCAGTAGGGTCAAGGAGCTTGCTTAGCTCACAGCGACAGCCAGAATCCAAAGTAAAACACCAGGCTCTTTGCTTCCTGCCAATTAGATCATCTCAATAGCACCATAATGTGCTCTAAAAGTGTATAAGCAAGGTACAAAGGAAATGTAGGACAAAAGAAGATAATCAACCTGCCTGGGGGGAGGCAGAAGGGGATGGGAGATGACATGGAGGAGACTAGAGCAGCCTGGGGTAAGTTGTCATATTCGGGGCAGCATGAAGGCAAGTGGACCCTATGAGCAGAGGCTGTGCAAAGGCATCTGGGGTGAAGAGCTTGGAGCCTGCAGGGTCTGGGGGTACACAGGACTAGGGGTTGAGGCGGAGGCACGATGATGAGAGCTGAGGTTTGAGGTATATGCTAAGGCCCAGGCACCATTCTGAGGAGCTTGACCTTACCTTGTAAGACACTCAGAGCTATTTCAAGGTTTTAAGTAGGAAAGAAATATAATGAGATAGAACTATCTGTTGCCTGATGAGGTCAGCTGTGGGTTGAGCAGGGTGGAGGGCAGACTGGAAGGAGAGCAGAGCAGCAGCATCTCCAACCAGGAGGTCAGGGCCATGGACCTGGGAAACCCGACAGGACACAAACTAAGGCAATAATGGTAGAGAAGAACAAGAGAAGTCAAAGGACTAGAAGACAGGGGCTGAGGGGGTTCGTGTGAGAAGAGCAGGGGTCTGGAGTGATTCCCAGGTCTCTGGCTTGGGTGAATGGTGCCACTAACCCAGAGAAGAACGAAGGAGTAAGAACAAGCTGGTGGGGATAAGGGAAAGATACTTCTGTACTTGCTGAATTGAAAATGTGGAGGAGCCTGCAGGACGGCTTACGTGGTACACATCCAGGACAGAGCTCTAGGCAAGAGAGGTAAATGTTCTAATGTAGCTATGTAAAAGGTACTATCATACATACAAATATGTGAATGGAGATAGCTTTCCTTTATTTTATTACAAGTACAATCTTGCTTATATTGCCACAAATTGCAGCTAAAGCGTAGAATTCATATCTCATTTCTCTCTGTATTTTTCCCTCCCTAGGAACAGCAGCACACTGAAATAAGTACCACTGGCTGGGTTGGAAGAGTAAGTTGTAAGAGTTACGGGGTTCTCTGTCGTATGGATCAGACACTCAGAGCTATTTAATATGCAGATATACCAAACGAGGCCTCTATGTTACTTGCTATTAATAGAGACAGCAGTTGACCTTTTATAACGTAATATTTTAATGTCCCCGGTAGAGATGTCTTTTTATAGAGAATATACAACATGCTTGGTTGGAAAAAGTAAAAGGACAAGTGAAAATTCAAGAGAAGAGCAGATAAAACAAAAGACATATTCTAGGCAAATTCTAGCTCCTGGAAAGTTAAAAAGCAACCGTTGCTGAAAGGCAGCCAAGATACCAGTTGTCTTCGTTGACCTCACGTTCGATGTTAGGCGCTTCGGCGGCAGAAAACATGGTTTCCGCCCTCAGCCTCTGCACAAACGCAGGGGACAGGACTTCCCCCGGCAGGGACACAGTGGCACTCACACCACACCCGCTATGCACCTCTCTCTGGAGGAATCATACACACGTGGGTTCACACTTTACTATACCCTGGATGCAGAACTTTCTCCAAGGAAGCACGTGACCCTCCGTGACTTCCCATGCCTCACGCTACACCTTGTGCAGACTTATACCAGCCACGTTGCTACAAGCCCGTGGAGTGAAGCAAACCGACGAAGGCACTGCAGCCATCATGGCACCTCGTGTGAAAGAGGAAGAATGAATCGCCCCTAATTTGTATGACCACTTCTATTAATCCCCTTTAAGAGGGAAACAAAGTGACATAAAAAAACGTAAGGATTTCTCGTCTCCCAAAACACAGAGGTGCAGCCCCCTGGTCCAGAAATGCGACCCCTTCCAGCTGGGCTCGGAGCCCCCTAGCATTCACACGTCCTTTTTGTTCAGGCATTGATTGGGCAGAGGGGAGAGGTTTGCCAACATGAAAAGTGGTTTCCTCCATGGCAAGAGACATGCTACACTTCCTCACGACTCTTTGAAAAAAATATGTTTTTTCCTCTCTGTATTTAACCAGACAGATGCCACTTTTCACACATTTCTACTAGGCACAACTCCATCCAGGGGAAACAGGGAAATGTATTAAAAAGATAAGGCTGTGAACACAGGTCTAGAGAGGGGAATGTGTTTCCGAGCTCTGTAATGAGAACACCAAGTGTACTGCACGCCTCGGCTTGCTCCATAAATGCATTCGTTTTGAATCACTAAATAGAAGAGGGAAGCATTTTTCTTCCCAAAATGGGAGCTGATGAGCGAGGAAACAGCGAGAGTGAAGTGAACCAACAGTTTTAAAAGACCATCTCCTACCTGCTCTCGAATGTAGTAAGGAAATCGAAGTCGTAAAGAGATATATTCCTTTCAGGCTGGGATAGATCCTCTTCTGCTTAAACGACATTATGTTCTGAGAACTATCTTTTATCGAACTGTAAAAAATGGAAATTTTGTTCTATATTTCCATACAACTATTTTTTTTGGGTAAATTGTTGATCCTATTTAGCAAAATGGAAAGGCTTATAATAGAGATGATAACTATATGAATGTTTCCGTATGAAATATACGACAGACATTCCTTATGGTATCTAGTCCAGAAATGATTAAAGAGTTTCTAAGTCTGACTTTCAAAAAAATTATGTATAAGAAACAGGGGGGAGGGGGAAATCCCTCAAATTACAAACCACCTCCAACTAGAAACAGTCAAAAATAATATTAGTCTGTTTCAAGAAAGCACATTGTGACATCGAGGAAATTGACTTCTTAGAACTGAAAGGCTAATGCTAATTTTCTCACACATATCAAGACACCATAGCGTTATCCTCCATAGACAGAAGATGCCTAAGGGTAACAATAACCACTGCTATGTGTTGAGTGTCCTGTGTAAACCTCTTCATGTTTATTCTTCCATTTACTCCCCATCAAAAATTCCCTAGGAGTTAGATCTTTTGTCTGCATTTTCTAGGAGGAGAATTTTCTATTGAGACCCTCTGATTGCAATCGGCAAGTAACTGAAATACGGGTTTTGAGCATAGGTGTTGGGAGGACTTTCTGAAGCTAAAGTTGTACTGAGATGAGGCTAATGTGCTTTAACATGTTTCGTGTTTCCTATTATTCTCTAGTTTAGGCCTGCAGAACCTCATTTTACCTCTGACGGGAATAGCTTCTACAAAATCATCAGCAACGAAGAGGGCTACAAACACATTTGTCACTTCCAAACAGATAAGAGAGTGAGTATTTTTAAATAATTTATTTCGGGTTGATCTCCTTTTTTTGAAACTAACTTGAAGTGGAAATCATTTGGTAAAGTCGATCACTGTACCAATAATCAGACTAATTCACATACCCCAGTGGTCTCTGCAGTAAGGTAGGATGGGGAAAAGAACCGAGATTATCCCAATTCCTGATGTAAATGATTTAATCCTCTCCTTAACTTTGATCAGAGAGAGAGTCTAATAAACCTCTTTTTTTAAAAATCCCATCAGAATTGCACATTTATTACAAAAGGAGCCTGGGAGGTCATTGGGATAGAAGCTCTTACCAGTGATTACCTGTAAGTATTCTAATAATCAGTAGTATATCAATATATTTGTCATAATCATGCCATTCGTTGCCCAGAAATAAGGAAAAATCTTCTACAAATAAAGAGTAGTCTATTTGGAATGTGTTCAGGACTTTTTTCTTTTTAACATACGGAAGCCTTAATGATTTTCACATATGCTCAGCAGACTTGATACCATGCCACCAAGCAGCTCTACCTCTTGCTCTTACCTGCTTTGCATTAGAAGAGCTGGAGCCTCTTTTTCTTAAACGTCTTGGAACACGGAACTAGCGTTCAGGGGCATTTTGTTAAATTTCAACTGATACTGGATTTTTGGAAGGCTTGGAGAGGCTATTGTATTTGTCCATGTCTCGGCCCTACTCTTTGGCGAATGGAAAGCTTTTCAGAGGCTGTCAGCTACCACGCATGAATTGATGGGATAGGGAGTGTTGTTTTTCATTAGAATCTTAGGCACTTTTTATAATTCTTTATTGGTTTCACCACGGAGGAGTTTTGCCATTGCTCAAAGCAGTTTTTGAAGGTCCTGTTTCGAAGTGGCTCTGCCACTCTTAGGAGGATGGGGCTCCTGCCACCGAGTGGTTTGTGTTGTGAAACAGAAAATATGGAAAACAGTGTAAATAAATGGGGTGTCAACTTTAGACTAGTTGTCCAGTCATATTATTCTGAAAGAAGACTTTCTTTGAGTTTTTCCTTGTCACTCTAATTAAGGGAATAATCCCCATATTCAGATATTTTAGTCTGTTAAAAAAAGAATCCCCTATTTAGAGATGATGGGGGACAAATGGTTTCTGAGGATGAGGGGCAGGGAAGAATGATAAAGGAAGGGCAAGCACAAAGGCACATGCACTTGTGTGAACGCTAGTGCTTGGTGTTGAGTTAAATGGAGTGTACTTGACTTTTGCTTAAAAACAGAATTAATATATTTCATTTGTTTTCTTCCCAGATACTACATTAGTAATGAACATAAAGGAATGCCAGGTGGAAGAAATCTTTATAAGTAAGAGTTTTATCGAGTTGTTGACTTGACCTTTTAGCTAATGAACAATTTCTGGCTCTTGTGTTTTTATTTTATTTTTTGCCTAGTCCTAATATATTAAATTGGAACTACTATCGAATGCTTTTATTCCTCGATAAACCAACCCACATGTCAACAAAAGAGCATGACTTTATTAGATGCTTTGTGATATTTCCAGACAACGGGAGGTTTGAGGTTAATATGAATTAATCCATGCATTTTTTTCACATTTTAAAAGTTTCTGAGTATTGCTTTGGCATTCTGATATCTTTGAAACTAGAATACAGCATTATTCAATTCCTTCTTTCATTTTCCCTTTCATCAAGTACTTAACTTCCACCATTGGTTTTACAGAATCCAACTTAATTACCCCACGAAAGTGACATGCCTTAGTTGTGAGCTGAATCCAGAAAGGTGTCAGTACTACTCTGTATCATTTAGTAAAGAGGCGAAGTACTATCAGCTGAGGTGCTCTGGTAAGTATGAATGAAGGACAGGGAGGGAGAGCAGGGGGTACCCCCAAAATTCCTCTTGAGTAGCTCCCTGCATGCCCTACCCTCTCTGGACAACCTTCTTACCACCCTCCTGGCTCAGTGTCTCCATCCCTGAAGGCTTCCCTTCAGTGCCCAGTTTCTGCCCTGCTCAGTTCTCTCCTATTGAATCTGAGTTCTTGATATCATATAAGTCCTATTCCCTTCACTCACGTATAAGTGGTGAGCTAACCATCTCTCCTTCCTCTTCTAACCAAGAGCCTTGCTTTAGACTGAAAGCACAGCCCAGAGCTTATGTATGACAGAGGCACTTCATCCTTATACACATACATGTTGTGCATTTTTTAACCCAAATTATAATTTTATGCACTTGCCCCTTGAAATGAGAAAAATGTATGTAGGTGGTGCCTGTGACTCAACCTGCTCACAGCTTCATCTTCTGTTGCTATTGTTATTATTGTTTTCTTTAATATAAGTGAAGAAATCTGGACAAGGAGAGACAATGTGATTTCACAGGTCATGCAGCTAATAAGAGGCCCAATGGGATTCAAACACAGGCCTCTGCTATTAACACTAAGATAGATTACTTCTCAAAATGAGAGAAAAAGTCTGGATATTCTGAAAAAGAACTGTGAATCGCCGAAAAGAGGTCTTCAACCCATTTATCTGAACCTTTTTTTCACTGGCACATTTTCTTTAATATATTTTCTTTGTAGTTCTTTACTATGGCTGTTTCCAGTCACCATTTCTTGGGCACCTGTTTTATATATACTAGGCACTGTGCTCAAGTTTTGTATTCATGATCTTGTTGATCCTTTAGAAAGAAAACTCTATAATGCAGATATTATTATCCTCATTTTACATGTGAGGAGATTGAAGCATAAATATGCTGTCTTACATCACAAAGCAGGAAAGCCAGGGATTCAAACCCAGGTCCCTATAATGCCTCCACTGTGGTTCTGATCAAATGTAAAAATTAATATCATGATCCAAATGTATCAAAATTAAATAGTTCACGAGATAGCTTTTTCTATACATTACCTTCCACTCTGCAACTACCACAGTTGGGATAAATAGTGACGATCTGAGTGTGTGCGAAAAAACACTTTTCTCATGCCAGGAAGGAATTGCTTATCCAAGTCAGGCACAGTGCAGATGTGCCGCCTGGTCCAGGACTCCGCAGTGGGGGCAGCAGCAGGGGGGAAATCTGCCCTTTGGGGGCCGGGGAACCTGGCTCTGGAGCTCCACCCTAAGGGGGCGGGGCCTGAGAGAGGTTGTGGTACTCGCTGGACCTCGGTGTTAAGAGTTGGGAAGGATAGCGGCTGTCGTTGGGTCTGGATGACTTAGTCCACAGATGAGGAAATTGGACTCAGGCATAGTAATGTGCGCAACGCGCCCAGCAGGGTCAGAGGTGCATTTTCTGTTTCATTCTCCAGAGCCCTGTGCCTCTCCGGTAATACTTCTTACACTCAAATTGCGTTCATTTTAAGGAAAAGGAGAATCAGCTAACACTTAGTAAGCTTCTTATCCACTGTGATATTCATTCTATCAAAGCTAAATGGTGTCAAAATTATATCAAAGTTAAATGGTAACAAACGCTATTTTTGAAAAGTATGTTATCTTCTTTAAAAAAAACCAAAACTCTAAAATATACTTTTCCCCGATTATGTTAACAGGCCCTGGTCTGCCCCTCTATACTCTGCATAGCAGCAGCAATGATAAAGGTACTTTCTCTTATTTCACCCTCGTTTGCTTTTCAGGAAAGCGTGTGTGAATAGAAGCAACATGTACTTAGCACAATGGGATTTTCTTTGGCTTTAGAGTGTCTTAACAATGACTTGAAAACAAGGCTTATAACCTGAAGTACGTGTAGTCCCATCAGTGAATCGCCCACTTGTTTGTATTGCTTTGCACAATCCATATTCTTCATGTTGTAGCAAATGACTGCTGTCTCAATTATTTGTTTAGAACTGAGAGTCCTGGAAGACAATTCAGCTTTGGATAAAATGCTGCAGGATGTCCAGATGCCCTCAAAAAAACTGGACTTCATTTATTTGCACAAAACAAGTAAGTTAAATTTCTGTTGGAACATAACTGTTCATGGAAACACCAGTAAAAATATAACTAAATATAAGTTTATCTGACAATATGTATTTTATTTTATACGTAAATCTAATGTAAGGTTATTTTTCCATGAAATGCTCTGTCACAAGAACCACTAGTCTTACTTTTCTTTTAATTAAAAAATACAGTACCATTCTATGTAACATATTATTCTAAGAGGAAAATATTTGGAGAAAATGCATTATTGCTAGTTCAGTCTCATCCCATTAGTAACTCTATTCTACTATTAAGTATTAATTGTGTTTTTAACTTAATGATATTCTAATATATTTTACCTTTAACCCAAACAGATTTAAAATAACTTGTATAAAAAAAAATAGGGTTGGCTATAAAATGTTGAAACTTCAGTCTCAGGACAGAAGTCTTGAATTTTCGCTAACCTCCTCCCCGTGATAGGCCCTGGCCTAGTGGCCTGATCATGGATTATGTTCAGGGACGACTAAGAACAAGGGGTTTCTTTGAGTAGGAAATCTTGTAATTTTGTTGTTGTTGTTTTTATTTGTTTGCTTGTCTTTTCTATTAAGGGCTCACAACTCATAGGGGAGGGGGAATCCATCAAGATTGATTTATTTTAGATTCTTTTTAAAATATAGGATCATAATGGAAGAAACTCAGGTCATCCAATTTTAAATGGCAGGAAAAGCACGGAGAGTAGAGGGTACTTTTGAAGAAGAGCTTAGAGCAGTGCTACTGAAACTGCAGGTGCTTGTGGATCACCTGGGACCTTATTAACATGCATATTTGGAGCCAGCAAGTCAGGGTAGGCCCAGGATTCTAAGTTTGTAATAAGCTCCTATGTGATGCCAGTGCTGCTGGACCTTGAATCTGGCTTAGGTGGCAAGGGCTTAGAGTTCTGGAGACAGTCCTGGAGAGCTATCTGGACCGCCTGGTACAGAAGGTGTTGAATCTTAAGATGTGACCTATTAAATATTAGGATGTGACACCCCCCACCAAAGGAGAGACGGTGCATCTTCCAAAAGACAGGAAGTAAAACATTTCCAATCAACCAGTGCTGATTCAAACAAAGGGGAGATCAAGTGTTGACTTTGGCATATTTATTAAAAACATCATTATCAACTGATAGTTTGACATTCTACTCAAATATAATAAAGATTAAAACTTTTGTTCTCATAAGCACATTTAGTCAGAAGGCATAAAATAACCAGCAAAATACAAATTGAAGAAAAATCTATCTATATAAAGATTTTACTCTTAAACTTTTAATTTTTCCTCAACTAAAATAATTATAATAAACAAAAAACAAAAGAAAGATAAACATAAGGAAGAACAGCTCTAGAGATAAGGATTTTTTTCCATACAGATTAAATCTACTGAAGGTGGAAATAATCTTATTAAAATATGAAACAACTCTTTCTCTTTCTCTCTCCCTCTCTCTCTTTAAAAAAAAAAAGATTAGTCTAACTAATTAGCCTGAATTTGGGAGCAAAGGTAACCGATTTATTATTTAGGAACAAATTTTATTAAACTGATGTTAAAGTTAAATCAAGCACAGAGAATTAAACAGACCTGCACAAGATCGTACAGAACAGTTTGCCCCACAAAAACCCGATTTCATTCTGTGAAACACAGAGCTGAAAATGGGAACTCAGCTTTACGGTCTGGGATGGCAATAAGAATTACACAAATGTTATTAAATCAGAATTTTAAGATAGAGTTAAGGCCAACTAAAAATCCTAAACATCTTCAAAGAAATTCAAGAAGAGGAAAACATTTTGGAGGAAAACTTAAAACATAAGCCATAAACAAACTAGATGAGTAGATCAGATGCCAAAGAACAGAATCATAAAAACGAAACATCAGCAATTCTAAGATGCCCTTTTATTTTACAAGGCACCAATGTATTTAATAGAT
Organism: Delphinus delphis; assembly: GCF_949987515.2. Taxonomy (NCBI): domain Eukaryota; kingdom Metazoa; phylum Chordata; class Mammalia; order Artiodactyla; family Delphinidae; genus Delphinus; species Delphinus delphis. The sequence continues at coordinate 69,617,022 of NC_082689.1, forward strand.
CCATTAGAAACAACTTTATTGTTTTAACCTTAAACTAGTATTTTAACCTGAAAGAGAATATGTTTATATCTGAAAAACATGCTGGATCAAATCGGTTCATTTTCTTTTTCTATTCTAATTTAACAAACTGCTAAACTCTACATGTTATTTATCACTGACAAAGATAAGGAACCGAAATCACGTGCTAATAAGTGTTCTTAATTCACTAATTAACCTTTCTGTTTGTTTAGAATTCTGGTATCAGATGATCTTGCCTCCTCATTTTGATAAATCCAAGAAATATCCTCTGCTAATAGATGTGTAAGTATTCAAGATAAGGGAATAATTTAGAAGTTAACCATTGTCCATCTTTTGCCCGGTGCAGCTTACTGAAAAATAGAGCCAAATGCATCCTTTCTCTCTTCCTGAATCATTGTAGAGCAGTTTTAATATTTCTTCTTCCGTTCTGCAATTGCAAATCCAAACCTGTGTTTTCTACCATCTTTCTAATGGAGAAGGTAGACACTTTTCTTCTATCATAATGGCATATGGAGTTTGTTTTGATTTTTTTTTCCCCCCTGAACTCCAAGGGTATTCCAAAGAGATTCTCAAGTCCTTAAGTCTTAAGTCTCAAGTTTGTCCTTACCTCATGGACATTTTAACAAACAATAGATGGGTATTAACAGTCTTCACAGTTTCCTTATCTCCAAATTTGCCCAAACATCTCCCATTGGTAGCCTTTAATTCATTCCAATGTCAGGTTTCTCTTTCTTTAGTCCCTGAAATATGCCTGGTATTTTCCATTCCCTTTTTTGGTGAAGAGAAGATGTGATACAGGAAAGTATTCATTATAATTCAAACTTCTCCAAGTCCTAGAGAAAGTTCTGAAATTACAAGTCTTTGAGCAGTAAATAAGAGCTCATGTGAGGTCTAAATATGGCATCTTTGTAAAATATTTTTGTAAAATATTTTTGTAAATATTTTTGTAAAATAAATAAATAAAGGATAAATATTTGTAAAATATTTTTGATAATTACTAGGAACATATTTTACTTCAATATTTCCAAAATTGCCCTGACCTCACACAGAATGCCACAATGTCACTCTTCCTGTCCCAACTTGCCTCATTTCCTTTATTCAAAATGAAACAAACCAATAAAAGTTCTGGGTGCCTGCTGCATGCCAGGTAATTTGCCTTATTTTGTCCACACAGCAAGCCGATGTGGTAAGTTCTGTTGGGCCCATTATACAGAAAGGAAAACTGAAAACTCAGAGATACCTTCCTGTTGCTACTAGCAAAAAAAAAAAAAAAAAAAAGAAGGGATACAGATACTAGCATCAGACACGGCCTTGTTCCACTGTGTTTACAGTTCCATGTAAACCAAACATAGAAGCTCAAAGAAAGAGAAAGAGGTATTTTAAACTTCCAGATATGCTATTTGATTCTCATTACACCTAATTTAGTCAAATATTGACTACAGTAGCACTCACTTGCTTTGGGCCTTAGCCCCAATACTAAACAACAAGGATCCTTTACCTTTAAAAAAGAGTGATATTTTGACACAAGCGTTTGTTAGAAAACAAAAAAGTGATATTTTTATATTCTTGGACTCCCCAGTAAGTAATGACTAGATCTCCCCTTCATTAGGAAAGTTAAAAAAATATGGTAACTTTGGTGCCCATTCTTCTCAGTGACTTTCCTCTTCATTTTCATATATGTCTAAATCTTTGTTTTCTATTTTTAAAAATGACGTTTAATCTTACAGGGTTAGGTAACTTGATACATAGTTAATATTAAGGGAAGCTATTACTCTACCAAATATAAGACCATTGAAAGGACCAAGGCATTTCACATGTTAAAAAATGTTTACTTGCCCAAGAAATTCATGAATGCCTTCTTCTTTTTAAAGATAGAATGTTGCAAAATCTAGTGTAAAATTAAAGTCATATAATATTTTGTTTAAAACTAAAGTTCTTTTGACTGCCATCCCTAAGGAAAGGGAGGAAAATGTTAGCAAAGTGGTCCAAGCAGGACTTGTCCAGTCCTGTGGAGGGAAGAGCGAGCAGATGAATAGGAGAGACAGTCTGGGGAGGGAAGACTTATTGGAGAAGATCTGGGTCCAGGAGTCCTGTAGATGGTGCAAAGAAGACGTATTTACATGAGATCCAATGAGCTGTAGGGAGTGTCTCTTGATTAACAAATGAAAATGAGACGGCTTGATGGAGATTGTACACACAGCTGTGTATGGATAAGTTATAGCCTATATGAAGAATGCAGCTACGAGGGCGTTAAACTTGTTAATGAATAGAATGCCAAACAGTACACCCATCTTCCAATGTAGTCTCTTTGTTTCTCCTCTGAAGTTTTAAGGAATGGTGTTCATTCATACTTTGGCCCATTCGCAGTGCCTTGTGGAGCCTTAGTGAGCAGCACTGTCCTGGGCACTGAGGCACATGCGGCGCATATCCCACAGCAGTCAAAGTCCTTAAGGAAGTTCCAACCAAGGAAACTTGTAGTCTAGGAATGTTTGTAAGCTCAGTCAGAAAGATATATTCAAAGCTGTATTTATTGTCATCCTCACTGTTTTCTCATAACACAACTCCCCTATCCCAATTGTTAGAATATTTACTTCTTTGATCTCCAAGATATATATGACTTAGAAACCGTTGGCCTGTGAAGTCTGTGTTTGATAACAGTTTTCAAAGATAAAACTGATGGGCCTCTTTGGAGGAAACACACAGCCATTATAGTCATGTTGCCAAGTTTTAGAGGACCCATTGTGGACACCCCCGGTGGCTGGCACGATTTCAGGCTCATGAACAGGAAGACGTACACTTCCTGTCCACAGGGGATAGAAATGCAAGCACTCCTCATTTGATTCAGGAAAACCACAAAGGCTAACAGTTTGGGATTTTTCACAGATATGCAGGCCCCTGTAGTCAGAAAGCAGATGCTGTCTTCAGACTCAACTGGGCTACTTACCTTGCAAGCACAGAAAACATTATAGTAGCTAGCTTTGATGGCAGAGGAAGTGGTTACCAAGGAGATAAGATCATGCACGCAGTCAACAGAAGACTGGGAACATTTGAAGTTGAAGATCAAATTGAAGCAACCAGGTGAGTGACTAGGAGATGAATTCAAACGTCATTTGATTTCTTTCTCCCTCCATTTATATTTTAAAGTTGTGAAGTGTAAAGAATTTAAAGTGTCCTGGGATGAATCTTTCATTCTTGGGCTGGATTTTTAGTGAAGATATTATGTTTAGACTTAGAAAGAGAGTTGACCTATGTGCTACCACCTTCTAGGAATTGGGACTCAGAATTCATCAAACACATGGACAAACCGAGGAATAAATGTACCCCTGAGTAAACATCTAACTAAACAAGCAAGCCAACCTGTAGTCAAGGATAAGTAGAGGAGTTTGGTGTACATTTACCTTGGAGGAGGGTGACAGCTATGAAGTCCTAGGAGTGACTCCTACATTCTACTGAGCGAGGGTTACTCCCTCAATTTGGGAAAATTGTGGAACACGACCATTGTCACTCACAATTATAAGGGCTTTGTTAAGGATGAATGACATCAGTTATGAGAGTATAAATAGATGCGATATGGCTTAAGAAAGGTTTTAGTCATGAATGATGGTTACCCTGGAATGCACATGTAACATGCAGTGTTTTACCTGCATTCTCATTGAAGCTGCACAGCAACCCTGAGAGGTGGTTGTTCATACCTTACACTTCAGGTAAAGAAATGGAGGCTCTTAGGTTAGGTAATTTGCCAAGACTGGTCAGGATTTGAAACTAGGTCTCCCTCCAACTTACATTCAATTGCATTCGACTGGTAAATGGGAAATGTAGTCTTTGAGTTTCTATAACCAACTGCATAGATGTCTGGAAAGCAAAGTAAGTTAGTGATTTTAAATAATGTTGTGAAACCATAAGCTAGGAAATGGAGAAAAATTGTGAATGATTAAATGGACGGAGGAAAAGGCCTTTAAAAAGAGGAACAACCAAAGAGGAGAGAAGATGACAATGTATTAAGTATCCCTAAGTCTGTTACATCAAAGTTAATGATTAGCTATTATCCTTGAAAGTAAAAAAAAAAAAAGGTTAGATAAGAGAGAGGACAAATTGGTTCAGGAGTGAGGCTTTGATATTTTACAAACACATTTTTATTTATTCAGATTGGTCCTCTGTGAGAGAGCGCATGATTTCCAGGTCTTCTCAAGTCTAAAATGATTAGAATTGTGTTATCCACAATCTACAACTCCATTTAAAAAGTAATGAGTAGCTGCTTTTCAGCAACTAAAAGGAACTATACACAACAACACAGATGCATCTCGCAGACTGTTGAGTGAAAGAAGCCAGGAACAAAAGTGTATATCCTGCACGACCCAGTTTATATTGGTACAAATTCAGGTGAAATTTTTATGGAATCCAATAAAAGGAAGACATTTCTTTTTTTCTTTTTTCAAAGAGAGAAATGACACAGAGGCTTCTGGGTGATAGTAATGCCCAGTATTTTGGTTCAAGGTGTGCTCACTCTGTAAAGTTTACCAGCTTGTACAGGCATGATGTGGTGCACGTTTCTGTACATATGTGTTCTAAGTTTAAAAGGTTTGCGTGGAGAGGATAATGAGTTGAAAACTATTTACATTGAATTTTTTCTAATATTGCTTAACTCAGGGCAGTCTAAACATATATCATCAATTGAAAACAAAGCTTTTTAAAGTCACATATAAGTCAATGCAAGGGTGCCCTTCCTCCCTTGACACTGCAAAGTTAAGGGCCCCATTTGCTAGATTGTTTTTTTAAAGTAAACACATTACCTTTTGATATAAGGGTAAGATTAAGAAATAGACGCAAAGAACCTTTTTCTCCTTTCTTTACCTGGATTCCAATCCTGAACACAATTTAATGACAAAAAGACTTCTTCATCCATCAAGGAAAAATTGCTTCTTATTTAATAGTGCTGAGCTAACTAATCAACACCCATCATAAGAAGGGATGTATTTAGAGAATGATGTTTAAGTTCTCAGGTAGGGGGCCCAGAGACATTTCTAAGCCCTACCCAGATGTTCCACACACCTCTATACTTCTCCATTGCAGGGACGGCCTCTCTCAAACTGTAAAACATCTGGAGAGATTGAAATTCAATTATGTAAAGAAAAGTGCATCTGGGCTGCAAATTTTTATATAAAGCTGTGAAAAAAACAGCCAGGATTTGTTTTCTGTGAAACACACACACACACACACACACACACACACACACACACACACACACACACACACACACACACATTTTTTATGGACTCCAACACAAGTAAACCTTGTTCATCTGGCTCAAGTTAAAAATGATAGACATCGATCTCAGGTGTTTATTTGATTGCTGGCAGCAATGAATCTTTGTTTCTAATAGAATGAAATAGAGAACAAATGGCAGGGTTTCTCACATTTGTGCAGTTATCTTAGTTTTCTATACACAGTGTGATACTAATTCGTGGACTTGTTCCATGTATTTTAGACAATTTTCAAAAATGGGATTTGTGGATGACAAACGGATTGCAATTTGGGGCTGGGTGAGTAGTTTGGCTGATGAATCTGTACACCTTCCTTAGTGAATATAACCCAGAGCAGGATCATTTACTGTTGTTTGTACATATTTGGAGGTGAAAATCATGTCAATCATTTCAATCTAAGAAGGTCCAATGTCTTAGATTTCTGGGCGATGAGTCCCCCCAGGCTTACACTTTTGTTTATTACAATGGGATAGGGAGGTGAGGAAGGGAGAAAAAGAATAAAGGAGAGAAAGAGGGATAAAGGAAAAGAAGGATAGAAGGAGGGAGACTTTTTCTCATGGGTCCAAGTCAGTAAAGATTTAGTGTTTATTGCTTTTTTGGTTTTGGGAGGTTTTATTTTGGTTTTGGTTTTGGTTCATTTTTTGTCTTCAATTAGTACTACCCAGCAAATTTTCAATACTTTCCCCCTTACACCTGCCAAGAAGAGGGACCAGGGCTCTGAAAGTGTAGTCTTTAGCTACTACCCAACTAAGGCCAATTTAAACCTTCTCTACCATGCTTTCTATCTCAAAAGAGGCACAGTATATAAAGATGTGAGAAATGTGGAAACTGCGACTTGCTTACCATATGTCCTTAATTCCTTTACCTCCATAAAAATAACTGTTTCCATTTCTTAGTCATATGGAGGGTATGTAACCTCAATGGTCCTGGGAGCAGGAAGTGGCGTGTTCAAGTGTGGAATAGCCGTGGCGCCCGTGTCAAAGTGGGAGTACTATGGTAAGTGATCACTCACAGGTACAGAGTTACTGAGTGTGAACCTTCACATTCCAATGACAAAACCATTCCTTTTTGAGTTTCAGTGTTTCTACAGTAAATAAACGGATTCATCTTAGAAGTACTTTATGGATACCTGTAATGAAACAGTCTCACTTATTCTGCCATTGTGAAATGTTAGACGGTAGTAAATGCTATCTACACGCTTAGTTACCAACCAGTTTTGTTTTCTAAATGTCTTATCAACAAATTCAGTTTTCCACATTTTAAAACATCCCCAATGCTACAGTTCTTGAGATAAACCCTTCCTTCTTTTTATTCTAACTTGAGTTTGAAGCTTCGCATATTAGAACAATAAGAGAAGTATGTATCTCTTTCCCTTCAGGTAAAAGTCAAATATAAGTAGGACTTTGGGTGGAAAGAAGAGACTAGGGCAGGGGAATTCCTGGGGGTTTTGTTTGCACTGTCTCTGAGTAGGTGAAAGCCACTCTAGAATATCCTGTTCACTGCTGAGAAAGTATTGTTCTATCATACACATGTAAGGTATAATTCCCAAGTGAGAGCAGGTAAGCAGTGAAACACTAGGTAGGGGGGAAGAGCCAGAGGTGGTGAGAAGGTGAATTATTTTCCTGTATCTTTTCCTACCCCATCCCAAGTCTTTTATTCAGTATAAGGATAGAATCATTCATAATGAATATGCTCATTAAATATTTAATGTCCTAATATATCGCAGTACCAGTCCTGTGGAAAACTCTTCTTTAAAGCCTCTCCAAGTCAAGAGAAGCCAGTGTATAAAAGAGACAACACCGTCTTTTAGTTCCAAAAAAAACTGGAGAACATAGTTAGGATTGATCCTCACACAATAGATTTGCTTTCAGGTAATTCTTTCCTGCTTAATATTAATTGTTCTATTGGAAGCCTTGTTTTTGGAGACCTCTGGTGGTCAATAAAATAGAAACAACCTTTGTGAGTCTGGAACTACATAATGGTAAGAAGAGAACGTTATTAAACATATATGGACCAACCTAACACTTGGGAACTTTCTAGAATTCTTATATATGTGCAAATTTGAACAATATTACTCAAAAATCAAATTGAAGGAGTACATAAGTGGTATTGCAAGACGTACTTCTAAAAGTTTACAACCACAACACTAAGCATTTTTTAAATAGTATTTTTAAAATTTGAGACCTTCTTACACATGTAAACCTGGTTAGCATAATAAGAAAGGGGTATTATGTTCTAGGACAAGAAGAATTGTAGCTGTTTGGGGAAATTTTTATTTTGCCCTGAAAAGCTATTCCCCCACCCTCCTCCATTAAATGTATAACCTAAGTTATTTATATTTAAATGTTAAAAGATGAGCATTTTAGGAAAATCTTATACTTTAAAAGTGTACTTTAAGATACTATATTTTATATATTAGTGTCCTCTAGATATGTAAAGTTGCTTGTAGTCTGTATTCACTTTAATCAAAATGATAAAATATTGCTGTTACTCATTTTGGAGGAAAATATTTTGATTTCCATAGGAAAAGCATGAGCAATACACATGGAACAACTAACATTAGTTATCAATGTAGTTTTTAATCTCCAATTCCAGTCATTCACAAAGGGTTAGGATGTTGTTTAAGCTTGTTATTTTGATGATATATTTTTCTAAATAATTAATTAAATCAATATTGAAATACCGGTACAATTATAGTGAAATTCAAGCCATTAACCTATGTAGCAGAATGGAAACATATTATACTTATTTATTTACTGTAACCTGGTCATGTTTCAAAAACAGTTATTTCAGATTTTTAAAGTTATATTGGAATTCAGCCACAGTAAATTTTCTCACTGATATTTTAGGAAATACATACACACACACACACACACACACACACACACACACACATATATATACACACACACGTACATTTGATACATGATTTAATTTTTTAAAATTAGGTCAAAAATATGTTTAAATAACCAAACCAACAATGCATATGTTTTTCTGCCATATCTATAGATAAAACAGCTTATGTCACTTCAGCAAAGATACTAATGTAGTCTGTTTCTCAATACTCAATAGTTATAACATCAGAATTGAGGCCTCTCCACAAAATGAGAGAAAACAGATGTTTAACTTGCATTATGATGGAGTAGCTGAGACGTTATAGGGTTTTCCAGCAAATAAATGATAACTGATTTCTTTCCTTTTGATCTGTGTCCCCCCCCACCAAAAACAATATATGATTTAAGTAAGCAACTAGTAATTGAAAATTATGAGGAGTTTCCAGTAGGAAAGAGAGTATCCTAAAGTAGAGCATATACTGACTGATGTCAGGACCAAGAAATTCAAGACAATTGAGACATTACCTGACTTGCTAATCAAGATCTTTGAGAGGGTCAGAAGATAATGTAGAGTCCTCATCACTTAGCACTTCCCATTTGACTTTTCTACAGGCGGGTTGTTGATTGGGTTTTAGATCACCTGGTTTGGTCTCCCTCTGCCCTCACAGGAAGGGCTAAAGGGAATGGACTATAGGCTGAGTATGGAAAGGCAGGAGTCTGGCTGCTTTAAAAAGCCAAGTAGAGATGATCTGGAGGAGATATTCTGAGGGTAACACTATAGACCTTTGCACAAGTAAAGAATATGAAAGCATATAAAGTAACCCCCAAAAAAGGGAAAAAAGTTTTTATTGTATGAATTAAGTTTTTTTCTTTTCTCCATCACAGACTCAGTGTACACAGAACGTTACATGGGTCTTCCAATTCCAGAAGACAACCTTGACCATTACAGGGTAAGAGATGGTGAACTAGATCCATTTTATAACCTATTTATAAGTGGTATAAGAACATTTTTAAGTGGATCTATTCCAGAAAATATATATTTTTTTATTTCCAATGAAATTCTTGTTAAAAAGAAATAACACAGGTGGTTTAGAGATACTCCAATAGCTTCCCGTACTATATTCTGCATAATTACAGCCTTTATCGTACGCTATATAGGTCACAATATGCGTTCATTTGGAAATACAAAGCAACACCAGATAATTACTTTAATTATAAAAATTTCAGTTCAGAAAACATGTCAAATTCAACGTATTCCTTTAGAGCCCAGAAGACTCTCTAAACCTTTAACTACATATTAAAATTTCTCATGGTATTATCATAATTAAGTTGTATGGACAAGCCTATAATTTTCTTATTCATAGCCAAATATGTACAGTTTTTTTCACACAAGATTTGAGTAAAGCAGGTGAGGTGTAGGTACAGGAGGGTAATACTCTGAAAAGCCCTTGAACCCAAATTACTGAATAGCATCCACGGGCTGGTTGCCTGATGGAAGAGTCAGTGGGCAGGTTGCTGTGCAGATGGGCTACAGCATCTGAAATATGGTCTGTGTGTAGCCATCATTGGCGGCCCCCGTGTGCTAGTGTGGGTGCCACCGCAAAGCCAGGGTCCTCTCTTTGGTGGCAGCCTGCTGCAGCTGGAAGTGTCAGCCAAAGTACTAGGGATCCTTCCAACACATTGCCCCCCAACCAGAAAAAAACACAACTTTCCTGATTCTGTCATGTAAATTGAAAACCCTGAAACTTACAGATGACAAGGTCAATCATCTGATGTTTACATTCTCTGGAGGATATTCAAAACTCCTCCCAGGATAAAAAAAAAACAATAACCCATACAATTTAAGACCACAATTTCTCCTCATCTGCGCCACAGCTCTCAATGCCTTGGCCTCCTATTCATACATTGCTCTGAGCCATATTTGTACAGTTTTGTAAGATGTCATCATTATGATTGGTTCTGAAGCCATTTGATCAAAGCACAAGAAAATGCAAATAAAATGTCTAATTTTGCAAGATATGTACAGACAGTTTAGTTTTACCTCTTCCTTTCAGTTTTATTTAGCAAGGCTTGTGGGGCAGGGGCGGGGAGGTGTATGCGTGTGTTTGTGCCTGGGTGTGTGTGTGTTTTCATCTCTGTTTTCCAGTCAAGATAGAAAAGTAACAACCTGTAAAGTGTGACGTACCAATCATCTTCCACTACAAAGCAGTCCCGTAATCAGGTTGTCCTTATTTCTGCTGAGTGTCCCACATGATACTTTGGACTCAGTTTTTCTCATTCTTTCTCCTCCACATCCAATAAGCTGCTTTAGACATCCTTTCCCTGCTCCATAACCACATTGCTGCTGTCACATGACTACCTCCTTCTACAACAGTAACCCCATGGGTCCCCCCTTAGCTTATCTTTCTACACTCCAGCCTGTACCACACAGAGGTGTGAGGTTAAGCCTCACCCGTAACACTTTCATGGACTTTTCCTGTGCACTCAACTAGTCCAGCCCTCATTCTTTAACCAGGTGTTCAACACCTTTCTTAGAATGGCCCAGTCTACCTGGAATGTTCACTGAATATTTCTGGGCCTTCCCTTTTGTGCCTTTGTCCTCTGTTCCTCGACCTGGAATGTCATTCCCCCTCTGTCTTCATCCACTAGGAAATTTGTCCTGCTCGCCCAGAGGACTAGCATTTTCTCTTGACTCCCATGACATTTTCCTTGTATATCTTTTTTTTTTTTTTTGTGGTACGCGGGCCTCTCACTGTTGTGGCCTCTCCCGTTGCGGAGCACAGGCTCCGGACGCACAGGCTCAGTGGCCGTGGCTCACGGCCCCAGCCGCTCCGCGGCATGTGGGATCTTCCCGGACCGGGGCACGAACCCGTGTCCCCTGCATCGGCAGGCGGACCCTCAACAACTGCGCCACCAGGGAAGCCCCTCCTTGTATATCTTTAATCCTCAATTTATCCATCTTGGACCCATTGTTAGTGTGTACTCCTTTTTCTCCTCTGCAGTATTATTAGTCATTCAAGGCTTTGCTCAACATTGTATTCTTTGGATCACCCAGTATGAAATAGAAACGTTAAAACCTTTTTTGAGTTAATTTTAAAACTTTTTGAAGGGAAACATTGTTATAAAAATTATATGTCTCCATCATTTCTCTCATTTTACGGCTGGAATTTTCTTGCCAGTGACCCGACCAGGATCCCTCCTGTGGTGAGCCATATTTGGGGCATGGCTAAAGGGTGTTCTCAAATATCCTAAAGTACTAAAAACTCCCCAAAACATCAGAGGTGTACTGCCCGGGACCCTCATCCTGACTCTAGAACCTGGTGGATGAGGAGTCAAAAGTTCATTTTAAAAATCCCATTTTGAAAGCCTTTGAACCTAGAAGTACAGGGTCAAGTCTAAACCTTGACATCCAAGGAAGTCCGTAGCACCTACCCTACTGCACTTCAAGGACATCAGCCAACAGGGTGTTTCCTCTGCAACCAGCCCTCCCCCTAGAGGATAATTCGTTTTACTCTGCCATGTCAACCTGTATCTCTCTCCAGATTTTCCCATAGGCTTTTCCTTCCCACACCCATCCCCCTCTTCTCCAGCTCTACCCACCACTGCGGTGGCCATTTTCATCTCTCCCCTTAGATGGTCTCTGCCTGAGGTAGTCATGTAAATAGAAGTCTCTTCCTCCTACCGATGGCAATACACGAATGCTGGGAGCACAAAGTCACTGTCTCACTTCACTGCACAGATGGCACCCGAGGACTGTTTAATCCTTCCACGCCAGAAGTCGGTTTTTCTTGGCACAAAATTCATTGCTGGCAATGGACACATTAAAACTGCCAGTACCAGAGAGCTAAAGGTTCCCAATGTGTTACTCAGAGGAATTATTTGGGTGGGCGACAGTTAAGGTGGGTAGGAGAAAGTAAGGCAAATGCGTTCACTGTATTGTTTCTGCCCTGTAAGTTGCATCCTCAGAAAGTGGAGAACTGAATCTAAGTACCTATATTTGGTGCACAGCAGGCTTTAGAAGAAAGCTGCCTTCCTTTGTTTTTTAAATGAGCCTGTGCTTTTGTCTCTGGCAGGAACACATTCAAAGATTCTATTTTCCTCCAAGGCCCCAGCTGCCCCTCTGGACCCCTGTCTTCTTTTACTTCTCTTTCCCAGGTTGTTTTTATTTCCTCCCTTTCTCTCTCCTTCTCTCCCTCCCTCCTTCTGCCCTCTTGGAAAAGACAAAGGAGACAATTCCTTACTGGCTTTTCGCTGCTCTGTGCATTTCCGTAGGTCAGGAGGAAATAGTTTGAAAATGAGTCCCAGGTAGTCTAGACTATTGACTTTCTTCAGCACATCCAGAATAGGAATGATCGAAGTGTGTAATAAGCAAGGTCCTGTGATCGTTGTACACCTTTTCGGCTATAGAATCATTATCAGTAGCCAGAATTACAGCCTTTGGAAGAGAACGTAATTTTTAATAAAATTCAAATGAGGAGAGGATTCATTTTTAAGTCATTGATGACCCAGATTTGAAAGAATTTAGACAAGCACACCAAGAGAAGCACATTTTGTGAAATAAAGGTCCTACTTACTATTTAGGAAAGGAAGTTGAAGGAACCATTTATATATGCAAATGGAACAGGCAGGGATGTCCTGTATAGTTGTTCAGCTTGTGCACTGCTGGAAGCTAGTCTATGCTTCGTTCTCTAAGGCGTGCACCTCTGGGGCCGCATCCAACCGGAGGGAGTGCCTTTTCTTATTCTCACAAAGCTGCCATATAAGTTAGGAGACCCTGGGACTAAGGCTTGGACACAATGCAATGACACAAACAGTGATTCCATACGACCCTTTTTGTAGATAGTCACCTACCCACTGCCGAGTGGCAGGGCAGGAGCACGTTTAAAGGATACCAGGGACTCAAAGAGGAAGGAAGCTGTTCATCTACCTGAAACTCCGAGAAGCTGGTCCCAGAAGCTCTAAGTAGGCAGGCAGAGTGGAGGGATGACAGTGTGGCTAATAAGCAGTATAAGCAGACTCAGTGCCATGAGTCTCAGTCCACAGCCGACAGAAATGGCGACAGATTTGAGCAAAAGAATCAGATGGACAATGAGACAACCCTCACCCCCAATAGCGATAAGCAGATAGCAACCGTGGTCCCACCTTGAGGAGTGGGTTCCTGACTAACATTGATGAATGGTCTCTCTATGGTCAATCACAGGTCTTTTAGTCAAACCTGTAAAAAAAAATATTAACACCTGGTAGACTTTCATTCACCCATTCAAGGTGCCTGGTGTTTTAGTTGTTCAGAAGTTGATTACCTTGTTGGTGAGACAAAACATACAGGCAAAATTTTTGGAGAGAAATAAAAGAGTAGTAATAGGGTTTCCCTGGTGGCGCAGTCGTTGAGAATTTGCCTGCCAATGCAGGGGACATGGGTTCAAGCCCTGCTCTGGGAAGATCCCACATGCCGCGGAGCAACTGGGCCCGTGAGCCACAACTACTGACCCTGCGCGTCCGGAGCCTGTGCTCCGCAAGAGAGGCCACAACAGTGAGAGGCCCACACACCGCGATGAAGAGTAGCCCCCACTTGCCGCAACTAGAGAAAGCCCTCGCACAGAAACGAAGACCAAACACAGCCAAAAAATTAATAATAATAAATAAATTTAAAAAAAAAACAAAAGAGAGTAGTAATAAAGCATGAACTTGAACATGACAAAGTGCCCAGTATGTATGGAAAAGACTAGTAGTTCCAAATTGTGACTCTGGAGCCCCAGGAATTCTGTGCCTTCTGAGCATGTAGGGAGGGAAGGGAAGTGGCTGAGAAGTTAGGGTTTCACCTCCCCCCACTCCTCTCAACCGGGGGGGGGGATCTGGTTTCATTTATTTCATTCATTTTTTTAATTCACTTAGTAAGTGGTTGCTTCTATGGCCAGACACTGTTCTAAGCTCTTTCCATGGGTTATTAGGTTCAGTTCTCCCTCAGATTCTCTGAGATAAGTGCTCTAATTATCTCCATTTTATTGACCCAGAAACAGAGGCACAAAAAGTTATATAAGATGTAGCTACTGAGGGGTAGGAAAGGGAGAGGGCACTTATCTGGAGCCAGTTAAGGAAGACTTCTGGGAGATGCAGCGGAATAGCGTAGGTGCTCTCCACAGGCTGCCAGAGGGACCGACAAGGCAGGGGAGCACAGTAGACACACGAGTGGCAGCAAGCAGAGCTGGTTTTCTGGGGGTCTGTGAAGCAGGTTGGGTGAACCGAGGGATGACACAGAGCAGGGATGTGGGAGGAGCAGGCCACATGGTGGCTAATAAGGCAGGATGGGAGACCAGGGAGGGAATGGACTTCCAGAGAGCAGCGTCAGATCAAGGGCAAGAGAAACAGGGCCCAAGTCCTGAGCCTCGTTGCCAGGAGAAGAGGGCAGCCTGGAACACACAGAAGGGACTGATTTAACTTGTAGAGGAGATTTATTTTGCATTTTGCTCAGAATTTGATAGGCTTTTGGCAAGTGTATGAAACAGTCATAGATTTGGCAGTCTTCTGCTAGCAGATTTGAAATGTTCAATCCTTAAGAACTGCTGCATCGTTAGGTTATGCAAAACAGGGTGCAATTTTGTAAATATGCCATCTTGTACTGATTTGACATTTGTTCTATTATCCTAGAATATGCCAAAGGGAGAGAGACCTTCAGATTTAAGCCAAACCTTAACTTGTTTGTTGAGTGCTGATAAAATGTTGACTGCTGTGTGATCTTTAAAGAAGCCAGTGTTGCTGGGTGAGGCCTGAGGTAGGGCCCCCTGTAGGCGGATGGGAGCTCTTTCCTTGGCATCTCACCTGTACAGCTGTTTGATGGATACAGACAAGTAAAACATCTGATGTGGTGGGTTGAATTAATTTTTCCTTAAACATTTTCTTTGGCCTCTGTTGTGGCATTAATGGTGCTTCCCCAAACAGCCTCACTTAATATTACTTACGAGGCTTCGGTCACAAGTGGAAGAATGCACAGAGTGAGTCCGTACACTCGGGGCACTGTCTCACTGAAGTAATAGGGTGTCCATTACACCTGTGGCTGTTTGCTTTCTCTACCAGAGCTTGGAAATGACAATGCGTTGTTTGGCTGCGAGGTGAAGGGACACTAGAATATGACGTTAAGAGGCACGGACTTTTGAGTTTGACCTGTGCTAAAATTCTGTTTCCACCACCTATTAGCTAGGAGAGGCTACTAAACCTCTCTGAACCTCTGTTTCCTCATCTGAGTAATGGGGAGAATCAGAGCTACCTCATGGGATTATTGAAAGGATTAAACGAGACACCTATGCCTGCCATGAAATAAGCTTACAAAAACATGGAGGCTGCCACCATTATTCTCAGGAAGCAAATTGTCCGTATGGTTCCTGGATGGAGCAAGGGGTAGCTTAGAAATTGTCAGACCTTCTGTTTCTCACAGTACTTCCCCACTCTTATCAGCTCTCTCTTTTATTTCAAAAATACAAAGATTTATTTGCTGGAAGGTAACTGAGGAACCAGCACGATCCAATGAGCAGCTACAGATGGTTCTTCTTGGGGCTTGAAGGAAAAGCTCCTCGCAGAGATGCCGTGGATCAGCGCTGCCACTGGACCCATCCTTCCCACTTCACTTTGCCAGGCTGTTGCTGGCAGCGGGGCTCTCCGGAAGTTTCTAGCCTCGGGAGAGTGCCAACTGCACCACCATTGCATCCTTGCCCATTTATCACTCTAAACTTCCTTTTTAGGAGCTGGTGACAGACTATTCGGCTTCTAACTTAGTCATCCATTTCCTTTTTTATTTCTGTTTCCATCGATAGGCAAATGGGGATTATCCTGTTTTGGTGGGTTGAAATAGCACAATTGAATTATTTCTGGTCATTAATTCTCCCTTAACGTAGTGCATGCGTTTCTTTCACTGACTTTGGCTGTCTTTCATGGGTTAAAGTGTGCCGGACTGTCAAGAGTCTCTCTCGATTGAGAAGCCAGGATGTTCAGTCTAGTAGGGAATGATCGGTGGTTCCAGAGGCAAGGTGACACAGCTGCATCTTTCTAGGAGGGCAGAATGTTCTCAGGAGCCTGCGAGCCCTGAAATGGGTGCGTGCCTGAGGCTGCCTGGCTCCCGTGCACTGCGAGGTCCCTCTTGACGCAACTCCCAGCGAGCAGGGGGACGTGTGCATTGGAAATGACACACTTATCTTGTGGTTGCAGGGGAAGCTTTTGTTTTATTTTTCCCTTGCTGCATTAAAGTATTTGTCTTTCTTTCTTTGTAGTGTAATATTGTTAATGTAAAACAATTTGCATCATGACACTTTTATCACAGTTTTCGTCTTTTTCTCAGTATGTTGCATTTCTCACCATGTCTAGTTCATCACAGCTACAGTGTGTACATCACAACATTTATCTTAGGCTCAGGGTTTTACTTGTTTATAAAAATTGTCTTCTTTCAGCCTGTATTCACTCCATTTAAGAAAAAAAAGGCAGCCAGAAACTGTTTTGGTCCAAACTCCAGTAGTTATCACATTCCTTGCTAACTGTCCTGCGTATTTATATGTCTCCTAACTATTACTCTATGTTTCAGCGGCATTTCTCAGTCTCATGGCTCAGGGAGGTCGTGGAGCAGCTTTGGCTGTGCACTCTGCCACGCAAGGAAGGCCCGAGAGGCTTCTGGAGGGGAGGGGAGGTGACACAGCTGGATTTTTGGGCCACGTCTAGGTGCTAAAGTTGACTATCTTTGGCACGCGAAGAGCTGGGTTTCTTGTGGGGAGAAACAAGGTGGAGGAGACAGCCGTGTAGCCGCAGAAAGGATGGTGCAGGAGGACCCGGATGAGGGCGCCGGGTCTGGGGCTCAGACTGGCAACGTTCACCGTTGGTGGCTCAGCCCCAGCCTCTGCTGTCGCCAGCTTTGAATCCTGCACTGGCCTTTTGGGAGATTGATTTTGACCCTTTCCTCTCTCCAGGGCAGGACATCGCTCAGGGTTCTGTTGCTTCATTAGGCTCTACATCAACCACACAGTCCAAAACGCCTCACAAGTCTCGAAGGTCTGTGCGAGCCAGCTCTCTTCCAATGAATTCACTCTAAGAAGGCATGAGAACGCAGGGGGCAAAGAACACCCAGTGTGTTTGTGTACTGCAAATCCCAGAACAGTTCAGTAACAATTTCTTTCTCCCTGTATCTTTCCTGGAAGATCACATCGTGAGCAGCTTGGAAGTTTAGTGGAGACTCGGTACAGCATAGGAGGTAAAAGAGTTTCTGCCATCAGAGCTCCGACTTCTTCCTGATGTAACCTGGTGTACTTTATTGTCTCTGTGTAGGAGTGGGGTTGCTATAGACCTATCTTGCAGGAATGTCATGAGGATGAAATAGAACAGTGCTTTTATAAGTCCTTTAAGATGCTTAGCAGAGTGACCGGCACGGAGTACACAATAAGTATCGGCTCTCATTACTGATGGCATGGTGTGTGGATTGAAAGTGGGCAAAACATATCTTGGTAAATTTCAGAATGAGAATATTTTATTCCACCTCCCCTAGCTGTTCCCACTTGCCTCTGCAAAACTAGGACCGAATGTAGTGAAGAGTACAATATAATTGCCTACATTTCTTTGGTTTATTCCTTTAATTGATATTTAGCTCTCTGTTAAATGCTCAGGATAGAGTAATGAACAATATAAATTCCTCTTCTCATGGATCTTATTGTTTAGTTGGGTATATGACAAATAAATATTGATCGACTTGAAAGAATGAATGAATGGATGGAAGAATGAACGGAGTATAATGTTGGGATGGAGGGATGGATTCATCTGGGACATCTCACCGGATAACACGTTTCTTAAAGTAAAACAGAAGTGCGACTTTTAATGAGTCCTGGGCGTTTATTCTGAAAGTTCGTGGGTAAATTCTCAATTTGGGTCAGAAATGCCATATGGTCAGGACAAGTGGGACCCAGCCTGCACAAGGGTGGGAGGGCCTTTGCTCTAAGCTTTCCAGGAGAAGATCACCTTGATCGCCTCAGTCAACACAAATATGTTGGGTGACTTTGTCCTAAAGTTGTAGACAGAATGTCTTTTTTCCAGAAACACTGTGTCACACCATCCTCACATCACCATAATTTAACCTTAAAAAAAGCCATGTCTCTTGATTTCTATTTCAGTGAGAGCAAGAGTTAATCTTCCTCCCATTTCCAAGAAAACAACACTCAGCAGCATGTCTCTAGGTGCACAGCTCTCTGATGTTGAAGCTGGGGCTAGAGTACAAACGTTCAGACCTTAGCCCCATCCCCTTCCAGCCAGACCTTCAGGGTTCCCATCAAAATATTAAGCTGATGTTAGCTACAAAGATATCTGTAAAACACAAACCTTGCCTCTCATAAAGTTGACTTTGATTCACCAAGATGCTGCAGGATAAGCCGGCTGATTTTAAACCCATAGGGAGGCTACCGGCCCTTCCTCTGCCCAACAACAGAAGCAGAGTCCCGCTCACCCCTTCCCAAAGTTGCTACAATGTCTATGACATTCTTACCTTCATCCCAACTCTGCAAACATCTCCAAATTAAGACCAGATGACTAGTTCTATACTTTCAAAGCTTTTCCACCAAGGACTCCACCTTCATTCTAGAAGTCCTACCTGTCCAAGGTCATGAAACAGCCTTCAAAAAGCTGACCTCCCAGTTTTTTCTAATTCCCTGGCTTAATCCAAAAGCAGCACTTTCCCCAATGCAGAATGAGGCAGACAACCACCCACTGATTTTCTAAGGCCATACTTGATCTTTTTCACCCCTTTCCCCTCCCGTATGTTACATTTGCCTAGGTTTTAAACATCTGTTCCGAACAAGGTAATACTTGCTTCTCATTCAGAGCCTAGCAATGTAGACCAAAGTTCATATGACATATTGCAGAGTATGTTTAGTTGCAAATGCTATGTACAGGCTCTTTGAAATGTAGCATGTACGGCACCATGTGACACATGGTTGCCATGGCAATACACTTTTTGGCTGAACTACAGCATAAGCCCATGGAACATACATTGCTAATATGAGACTCTGCCCTGTGCTAATGCATAGGACACAGCCAATCTGGGATCTGGGACTCAAGGGGTTTCGCATGCAGCCTGGTGGGGGGGCGCAGATGCCCTCTTCTGCATGTACAGGGAAGATGTGGCATCCTCCCTTTCCGGTCCTGTCTCACAGGGACAGGGCATGCTGTACATTCTGCCATGCATGGAGACAGCATTTGCTTGAATATCGGTTTGCTATATTTTGTATCAAAGGGGGCCCCAGCTGAAAACATTTTATTTTGTAAACTGAAGTGAAAAATCAGTTTATGGCAGATCTTTTTTTGAATAATGACATTCTTTTTCCCAATTCCAGAATTCAACAGTCATGAGCAGAGCTGAAAATTTTAAACAAGTTGAGTACCTCCTTATTCATGGAACAGCAGATGGTGAGTTTCAGTTAATTAGACTTTTTAGTATCACAGACAGGTTTGCAATTTCACTACTGACAAAACAAAAGCATGAGGGGCAAGACTGTTACATTTACTTCAATAAAACAGTGTTGCTTTTCCACAACTCACTTGTCTTGGCCTAAATGGGATGCTGAATCCTAGAACTTCAAACAGTCCCTTTCTTCTTGTGCCTTTCCCACCCTTCCTACCAGAAAAGTGGAGCGGGCTTTTAGTTACTTTATGTTTCCTTTCTCTCCCTGCAGATAACGTTCACTTTCAGCAGTCAGCTCAGATCTCCAAAGCCCTGGTGGATGCTGGAGTGGATTTCCAGTCAATGGTATAGCAAAACTTCCTGCAAGGGGAGGGAACTTCCTGGTGGGGTCTGGTTCCCCTCTTGGAACTACTTCTCCTCACAGAGGTTCCAGGAGACGGGGGACGGAAGCAAAAGGAGTCATTTTTCCAATGAGAAGTTGAAGAAGTGATATCCTTGAGTCATAAAGAGAGTCATGTTCAATATCATACAGTTGGGGGTTGAGAAGCACAATACTGCATATCCTGAGAGGGTCAAAACCCTAGTCCTGTGATTGTCCCGTCTCTCCCTATTTTGATTAAAAAGTAATCACTTAGCCAGTGAACGTGTGGCAGAGTAATTCTAAAGTGAAACCAGCACGATAATAGCTCAGGTCAAATATGCAAATCCATCTATAGTATGTGTTACTAGCCCTTCTAACAACAGTGGGGTGTCAGTAATCAGTGCGCTTCAGTTTTTGCAACTTTCGTGTTATCTTCTGTTGAACACCACAGGTTATAAACAATTAGGCTGGTTTTATAAAGTCGGGAATGGCTAGAGCTGTTGTTGCCTATTCAGAGGATGTTTCTAGGTATTAAGTCAAGTTCATTTTATGCACTAGACCTTTTCAGAGTAAGAAGAAACAAAGATTATATATGTGTGTGTGTTGCACTAGATATTTTTGTGTTAAGTCCTTTCTTGTCTGTATTAGCTTAAAAAGCCTGCTCTCCCTCACTCTCTTTTAACGTACACATTTTGCTCCGTGCTCAGTTCAAACAGCGCCTACTGTGTAAAACTGGGACAGTCATTTGATACCACAAAACCTGGCATATATTTTGGGGGTTAGATTCTTATGAGGTTGGGGTGTATCCTTCCACTGTTCAAAGAAAAGACGTGATACATTAAGCCCTTTTTGAAAGTTAATTTATGTCTCCATAATATATGTTTGCCTGGCAGTGACGTCCCACTTGTTTCACGTGGTGGGATGAGTTGATAAATTTTTGCCTCAGGTCATCAACTCATCCTACATAAATGTCAGACATGCAGATAAGAGATTCCAGTGAAATTCCAGTGAAAAAGTGTTTGCAAATAATACATTTGACTTTTGACTTCATATGTTATGCTAAAAATATATATGGAATACTGAAATAGATTTTTTCTAGTGCCTTATTGATATATATTAGGAAAAATTGCTTTCTAAAAACTCATTTATTTTAATAGTTTATCTTACTGCAGTGTAGGAGAAATTTAACAGTTGATAACACTTAATTAAAGTGGGCTTTACAGGATAAACATTCCCTCCTATGCATGATGTGTTTCTAAGTGTCCTTTGAGTCAAATTGGAAAACGGACTTGGATATTTTAACTGTACATATCCTTAAAGCACTGTGCAGTGAAGCCAAATTCACAGTGAGTTGTCTCAGCACCTGCAAAGGACGATCAGAGACTCCTGCAGGACAGACCTACATGCCCTGGAAAAGCTCTGGGAGGAAATGAGAAACCCTCTTTGATCACATTTCAGTTTATAAACTGATTGAAGAATTAAAACATCCTGTTGTTCCATGTATGCTAATGAGAACTCACTTGGGTTTAAAAAAAAAAAAAAAAAGACAACTGACTTCCTAATTCTGACCTTTCTTCTTCTGTCTCCAGTGGTATACAGATGAAGACCATGGGATCGCCAGCAGCACGGCACACCAACACATCTACACCCACATGAGCCACTTCCTAAAGCAATGCTTCTCGCTACCTTAGCACCTTGGAACAGCATGCCATCTAAAGCTTCTGAAAAGCCACTTTTGCTCTCATTATCTCAAAACTGCACCATCAAGATGACGATGTTAAAAAAGTACCCTCAAATCAAGAAATGTAAGGTTACCTTTGTTCCCAAATTTCATATCTATAACCCGAGGTAGGGACTTCTGTCTTTGCAACCTTACGGAAGTTTGAATTATTCAGTCTGGTTTTGTTTATTATTTAAAATCACTTCCATCTCAGTTAGTGAAACAACAAATAAGAATTGTTTTTATGGGAGCTTTGCAGAGGTTCCCTGGGCAGCCTTTTTTTCTAACTGGACTAGACTTGTTCTCTTCTTGGAAGGAATGGCAGGATGTGGGCCGTGATATCACTGAGGCAGGGGTAAGAAAAGAAGGGGTAGGGAGAGAAGCTGGCAGGGCGAGGCTGTGAACCCCAGTCCAAGCCTGCTGACCCAACCAGGCTGCTATCAGCTCCTCGAAGAGCTGTTCACAGCCAGACTGGCACAGTTTTCTGAGAAAGACTATTCAAACAGTCTCAGGAAATCATATATGCAAAAGCACTGACTTCTGAATAAAACCACAGCAGTTGAATAGACTCCAAAGAAATGAGAGAGAAACTGCCAACAATGCAGGGCCCCCAGGTGCCAGTTATGGCTATAGGTGCTACAAAAACACAGCAAGGGTGATGGGAAAGCATTGTAAATGTGCTTTAAAAATACTGATGTTTCCTAGTGAGAGAGGCAGCTTGGAACGGAGATGTGAACACATCAGCTTGCCCTGTTAAGAGATGAAAATATTTGTATTGCAAATCCTAACTTGAAGGAGTCTTTGCATCAGTTTTTCTTATTTCATTTCTTTGAGCATCTAATTAAAAGAATATTTTAACTTCCTTGGACTTGTTTTTAAAAATTGAAAATTAGCTACAAATGTGTGTGATACGATTCCCATTCTACATACGGTGGAATTTCTCCTGGTCAGTAATAAATGTGCCTTCATTTTTTTCAGAGGTAATGAGTTCTGTGTCTTGAATCAGACCTAAACTGCATTGGCATATGGACACGCTTACTCAGAAAGGCTCTTGTTTATTTTGCTTGTTATCCCAAACTGCCTCGTAAACATGGAGAGGGTTCAGTTTTTGTAAGAAATAGATACATAGAAATGTGTTAAATTAAGCAATTCATAGCGATTTTATCTAATACATATACAATTACTGTTATCATACATATATATAAGCTTTTGAAAAATCAACTCAAAATAGTTTGGGTTATTTATATAATACATACTATATCATTTTATTCCGGGGAACTACGATGAGGCTCATAATATCAGATAATCTCGACAGTATCATCTCATCTTGGTAGCCCAGATGGCTCAGTAGAAGTTAAAAAAAAAAAAGTCAACAACTTAAGTGTTTAATTATTTTTGGTTGACATAACTATATTAATGAAACCATGCATTTAAGATGCTGAGATAACTGAGGACACATAATATTTTTGTTCAATTATTTGCAAAATGGCCTTATTTTTAAAAATTGATTTTAGGAACTCAAACATAGTTTCAAACATAGCTGGAAAAAGTTGTCCCAGACACAATGCGTTACAGCATAAAAATCTAAAAATGGAAGAATTGGAAAAAAATCTATCAATTCAACATGAGACTGGTGAGTCATGCACAGGAATGAACAGAAGATTGTGAAATTGTTTCAACTGTATTTTCAGCGCATGGCATTGAGTAATTGAGTCTCAAAATATCATTCATTCATTGGAACCATAAGTCTTAATTAAGTCTCAAATAGCATTCATTCATTGGAACCATAAGCCAACCTTCAAACCCTATAGGGCTCTTGTCATAATTCTAATAATAGAGTGCAATCATTGTGAGTACCTGGACCAATCTTTGCGGAGTTCTATATCCAGAAAGAGTAATCATAGGTCATATGTTCACATCCTGGATTGAATTAGTAATCATAAAGCAAATTAAGTAAAAATTCTCCTTTTATCTTAATTGAAACCAGACACTGTGCAATATCAGGTATTGTTCAGATATTAATAAGACAATTTTACAACAGGAGATGTACAATATCAGATACTATACAGATATTAAGAGGATTATATAATATCTGATACTGTACAACTATTGTACAATGTCAAAACTGTATGAATTTATTGTTTCTTTAGTTTCAAAATGTTGTCTCTGGAGCCCAGAGGTAATTAAAAAATCCCAGCACGTATTTTTCACATAATGAGGGTTGCAAATGGTGATGATGTGACTGAAGTTAAAGTAAATTTCATCTGACCCTCATAGGACAAGTTTTACTCTCCAGTAAGAGTTTTAAATTAGTTTATTGAGGAAGGAAGTTAAATTGACAAATTTGAGATAGACTTAGTCTGAGGGTAGGTTTGAAACACACAGGAACTAGTCATACCAGTAAGATGTGCAGACTTGCCTGCCTTTGACTGTCTCAGCTTCACCAGGCACCTGGATGCTAAGATCCTTTAGTAAACAACCTGTTAGAGTGCACCGGTGCCCGGGAACACAGGCGCCAAAGGAAAGGAGAAATTGTCACATCCCTTCTATGGATACAGTGTTTCTTTTTAAAGTTTTGATCAAGATTTTTAGAAAATCACTTTATAAATTATTTTTGAACTTTTTAAAATTGGAAATCTTGCCAGAAATGATTACATATCTCCATGCTTTCTTAAATAACCGGCATAGACCATAATTCAATGCATCGTGATGACTCAAGGCCACCACCATGAAGATCAATGATCACATCAGGCTGTATGTCATTCTGAGTGTTTTCTATTCACAGGTGGTCACTGAGGCTAGTAGTTTCACCATTTGGCATTTGTTGCTTTTGCTCTAAGTTGATGTGAGAATTCCAATTTATAAAAGTATTAGATTTGTACAATATTTAAGATTCAATAAGCTCTAAATGAAAAACAACACCAAAACAGAAGAAGGTTTTTTTCAGAGTAAAGTAAGAGAATTTTGTTCTTCCAACTTGGTGACAGCAGTGTCCGAGAACAGTATTACATACATCCGGAAAGATCTGGAGTGTGTATTCAGGATGTCTGAGGGACACGGATGGTTGAGAATGAGAGATGAATGTGGGTAATAAAGCATAATGTCACTACCGTTAAGAAAAGCTCAGAGCATGGGATTAATAAGACCAATGTCATGCTCAGTAGAAATGTATCATCTCTCTGAATGTCACCTTTCTGTGACAATATTAACATTTAAATTCAAGGCTTTGAATTAATAAAAAGAAAGATAATTTTCTTACTGCCAAATTGAGAAGGGTGTCTTTTCTGGAATTGAACTCCAGCAAACTCAGTCAAAATTCTTATCCTAAATAATCTTTCATCTGAGCAGTCACCCCAAGTTTGTCCGTGTATTTAAAACACATGTATGGTGAAAAGTGTGACCCATCAAACAACGAAAACTCTAATTGTTCCAATTAGTTTCTCCTATCCAAAGTCATGATATTTGTGACTTGTGAACAAAAATACTATTTCATTGAGTAGGTTTGGTTTCTAGTGTTAATCACAGAAGGATGAGTGACAAAGAAAATGTAACATACTGAGAAGAAATATTACTCAACCCAATTCTGGTTGCATGAGCCAGAATGACTGCCTGGTCAAGGAGGAAGGCGGCCACATCTTGCCTCCTGCTGGACAGTCAGTGCACTCCAGCCGAGGCTAGGCAGACATGGGTTAGAATCTCAGCATTGACACTCACAGTGAGGAACATTTTAAAGAACATTGCTTAGCCTCTTTGAACCCCAGTTACTTAATTTGAAAGAGATACCAAAATACCTACCTCCCATACCTGTTGCATTGCTGTGGAGGTTTATACACCATGCCTGGTTTGCTGATTCCATGGGTTACACCAGTTCTCCCCTTAGGCGTCTGGCGTCCACGGGTTTTGGGCATATGAAGGTGCTCAGTAAGCTTTTGCTTTTGTTCCGATGTTGCCATGTCAGTGAGAATCCTTTCTGGATCCTTAATGATTCTTAATAAACTGAGAGGCCACATCTTCGATATATTTTTCTTACGATTCTGTCTACAGCCTTTGCTGGCTGAATAAACAGCAAAGCACAGGAAGAACTAGGCTCCGGAGAGTTACAAAGAAGGGATAAAACACTATCCTTACCTTTAAGGAGCTTATAAACAAATGGAAGAAATCTATGACTCTACACATGCTTGAAGGTAAAAGTACCTAGCTCTAAAGCTAAGTCTATTGGACGGATGAGATAAGTGGGATGAAAAGGTGAGCAGGGGGAGGGTGGTTTCTGGACTCATATGAGCCAGCCATTGGCTGAATTTTGTATTACACTTAGATTTCTTTAATCATCTCAGGATTACTGCTGATACCATGTTTTTCTGAACATTTTTGAAAAATACAACCCAAAACATTATATAAAGGAATGCTCTATGTGAAAGGATTTATCATAAAGTTCTTGTGCCTGTAGTTACTTATTAAGTACCTACAGAATATGCTTGAGCCTGTTTTGTTTCAATCATAATAAAAGTTTATAGACCACTCAATGAGAGCTTGGTTTGAGCCTCTGAGAGTCATCCCGAGTACAGGATCCCTAAGGAAATAATTTCACTTTTCCCCCACTATGTTTTCTACCATGCTGCCAGACTAATGTTTCCCAAAATGCATGCCTCTCCATTACTCAAAACTCTTAATGGATAAAGTTGAAATACGCTAACATAAAATTTAACATCATTTATAATGTCTCCAACTTGTATTCCTACCTTTTCATACAGGTCCCGACCACACTCCTAACACTCCACCATATTGGGCTGTCTGCTGGATTTCAAATATGTCATACATCACATACGTCAGGCTCCTGTTATACCACATATATTTACTTTCTATTTTATTTTTTCAATACTGACATGTTTGAGAAATTTGCAGTTCTTGGAGTAGGTTTCCTTCCCCATATCCATCCTAATTCATACGCTACCTCTTATATAACATTTTCTTCAAACTTAGCCCTGCTCAAAATTCCATCCTTGAGTTACTCACTTTCATCATACAACCAACTCAGTACACATCACATTATGTTACAGGTATGTGTCTACCCTGCCCTTAGAAGCGAGGCTCACAGTCCTATTTTCAAAGTTCCAGCACAAAAAGTAGTGGCCATTACACCAATAGAAACTGTAATGAAGTGACAGCTGTGTCCGTGAGCTACAGTTTTCTAAGGAAAACACCAAAAGAGCTCTCTAAAAGTATTACGAGTAAGCCTTGAATATTGGGCTTCTCTAAAGGGACTGATTACAAGCAGACTTTCAAAGTAGATAGTTAGAGAATCATCATATTACCCAAATTACTCTCATAAAATGTTCAACTGGTTGTAATCTCATTTCATTGTATGAATATACAAGAGAGATATATTGGAAAATTTGGAGAGCAATATTGCAATTATAGTAAAATAGTCCCACACCTAGAAGCAAAGAGGCTAAATTTCAGTAGAAACAGAGGTAGATCAGTGTAGGTTACAAAAATAATGAGCCACGCTTTTAAAAGCCAAGAAAAATCCTAAAAGATTTAGGGGTTGTATTGAAATACAAGTTGCTAGTGAATCATCAGTGGAGAGTTTCTATAAGGCTAAACTACACCAAGGAGATACTCAAATTATATTTAGGAGAAACTTCCCAATATTGAAGGCTGTTAAGTGATAGCAATTACAAAGTAAACTCATGAGTCAAGAGGAGAATACTAACCAGTACATTACAGTTCTGAATGCAGTTACCTCCATAACATATTGCTAGATGGCTACAAAAGAATACTGGTCCCGTCTGATCTACTGTAACAAACAGGGAGGAGACAAATTTTAGAAAATGCTTTTCCCATGAGGGGTAAAAACCGAAGCCTAAGGAGTTCTAATAATGGGAAATCCTACTAACGATCTTAGAAGCTTTTACTAGTCATGGGTACAATGTCATCTGTATCTAAGTCACTGCTCTCCGGGAAACTGAAGAGGTACGTCCTAATATAGCTCTCATCATAGTTTGTTCATAAAGTTCAAATTGTTTGAATACTCTTGAAACGTCTACATCACCAAGTTTGCTTAACATCGGGGTGTGTCTAAATTTAAATATTACGTTCATTCAAAACGTTCTACATTGATAAGGAAAAAAAGACAAAACACTTTGCATCACAATTTAAAATTTGCAAGGAAATTAGTTAGGATAAATATTTATTTCCACATAACATTTCTTAGTTGTGAAAAACACAATATCCTAGTCACATTTACACGTTACTTAAACTTTGCAATAAATTACATTCAAGATATTCAGTAATTTTGACCAGGAATCTGAAATTAGGAGGAAATATATAACACTACATTTTTCTTATATTTTATATGATTTCAAAATATTAAGATTAACATAGGGATAGCATTAAAATTCACACAAGAACAAAATGCCTATAAAAATACTCAGAAATACAGAATTTCATTGGATATGAGTGCTTATTCAAACAGGTGATCATGTGAAGGTTTTAATTCACTATGATCATATTAAACAGAACAATTATTAATATATTAAAACACTAGGAGGCTGCTTTTGGGACTGACTGGCATGTACAGCTAGTCTAAGTCATAAAACAATGGGAATGGTTACATGTAGTATCTGTATTATAAAATACACAAAGGCAATGCATTTGGCATGTAAAGTTTCTGTATTTTTCCTTGGCATTTATAAACACAGACTTCATTAACTACAAACTCTTCTTATATTTTTTACGCTATGTTCCATAAACGAAATGGCTCCTTGAAAGATTGTGAGGGGGAATTTTACAGAAGGCATCAAAATGTTGAACCCAGTGGAGGCTTTGTTGTTTATTTCCTTCATAAGCTTAATCACAAGAGGATTTGTTTTGGTTTTTTTTTTTCACTTTTCATGTACACTTATACTCAGAATATTAATTCATAGTTTGGAAAAGCCACAGGGCTCTGAATTATTGTAAAACTGGACACTGACGATTATAAGGCTGACGATCATTGGTAATTCTTAGGAAACAAGAGCACTATGAGATTTCATCTTTATTAATTCACAGTCACTTGAAGTGAAATAAAATACTGTATTTTTAGTAATGCTCAAAAATTCTTAACTTTCCTTCCTCTTGTATAAACTTAGTAAAGATGGATTATTTCATATAGACTGAAATATCTACAGAAGCTTCTCAAACAGAATCTGAAATTTTCATTTAAAAGATTATTTTTCTACAGCATGCATTTAATTAAAATGTGGAAAAGAGCTCTGCAGAAGAAAAAATGACAATTGGGGACCTATCAGTCTAACATTAGAACATGATTCAGAAGCAGCATTAAGCAGTTCATGACCTTTAGCAGTGGAATAACTGTACAGGAGTGGAATTTCATGTACAATAACTCACCATGTGGCATTCCACAAGTATGTATATAATAGGTTTATTTGGAAAACACTTGTTGTCAATGGGAGGTAAATTTAACAGCATATTTCTGGTAAAGGTTTATATTGAAAATCTCACAAAACCTACGAAGTTTTTCTAAAGCATTTCATACAAGCCTAGTATTTGATCATGTAATCACAACCTGAATATTAAGCAAATACTACTTGACTCTTTGCATTAGTATCTGATTCGTTTAAACAAGTTGTGAATAGGTTTCCATATATATTTTTCAAAATGACTTTAAGTTTTAGTTACATACAAATTCTTAAGTATTAAATGTATCATATTAAATCAAGGAAATGCATAAATACAATTATTAAAAATGCTTTCAAACTAACTTTTCGATTTGGGTCTTTTGAAATAAGTCACTAATGCTAAGCTATAAAAAATAAAAAGAAGTAAGACTACCTTTCAAAATTCTTCTAAATGAAATTATCAGGTATCTTCAGGTCTCTAAGTAGGAAAATACAAACTAGGTAATATGACTTATCTCTTTAAGAAAGCTATTGCTCTCGTAAAACTGACAATGAGAATCTAGTGTTTACAAATGTCTAAAATACAGCAAGGAACAGAGATTCTTGCATTAGCTATTGTATATGCTCACAAGGGTGTCTCACCGTTCAGAAGTTTAAACACAGAAATGAAACGAGTATTGCACTACTTACAGTATGAAGGTGGATTTGGGATGAAAGACAGAATTTATAATACATGATCAAAGCAGTTTTCTGAATAATTGTGGCACTCCTCTCATATATATGTAAAAAATAAATTGAAGATCAAGTCATAGACAAGTCTCCCTGTCAACACCTTTCCCTGAGTCAGCTTTCTTCTCATTTCGGCTTTCAATGCTACAGGGGAAAAAGGAGAAATGCATTATTTCAATCCAGCATGGCTACTGGGAGGTCTGCTGGTTCAGACACAAAACCCATCAACCCCAAAGCACCACAAGGGCCCTTAGGCATTGCTCTTTCATGCTGCAAAGCATAGATAGATAGCAGCAATTAAAATCCTCTGCACTCAGTGAGACAGAAACCAAGAACTGCAGAAAAAGGGAAATTCAAGAAACAGAAACTAAAAAACAAAAACCAGACATTTTAAAAACTGTACCCAAAGCATGCAAGATTAATACCATGGTCCTCATTTGTGCAAATGAATCACTGATGATTGTTGAAAATGCCATTCATGCCCCTGTCTTAAGATAGCACTGACACTATGAATGACATAAACAAGATGGATGTCGCAGTAGGTATTTCTGGGCCCGGCTGCAAGTGGCGCATCCTTTGCGCACAGACTGGATTCTGATCTTTGGTGAGAACTGCGTTGTCGTCCAGAGGACAGACACGCCTCTGCTGGTCGGGAGGACCCGGTCACCCCACACACTGCCCTCCAAACACCTGTGCCGTCTCTTCACAGACAAACCCTCCTCCTGTCCATCAGAGGAAGCATGTTTCACCCCACTCCTTCCAGAATAAACTAATTCCCAAGTGGCTTCTGTTTTAACTGTTCTCCAATTAACTTTATCAATGGGCAAACTGGTAATGTGACTCTATCATTTTTTTAAAAATATTTTTCCGATGTTCACTTTTCCTACTCTCAAGTTGACAATTTTCACGCGAAATTCAAATAATGCGCTGACACGCGTGAAGCTCACACCAAGAGTACATGCAGGCTCCCGAGGGGCAGCTCTGCTCCCTCCCGGCCACGTCTGGCGCGGGCCAAGACGAACGCTGAGGCCCCTCCCGGGCCCCTGCTGCTGCCGACTCGAGGGCACCCCACACCCGGCCGCTGGGGCCCTGAGCTGCAAGAATCCACACATTTTTACTGTTAACTTTGGCTCTTAATATAACTATGAAATAGTTGATGGTGGGGAAACCCTTGGTTTTATATAACTCTTCTCCAAATAGGAAAGGGACAGTTAAAGCCCCCTTTTTCCTACAGGACCTCCTGTGCAGCTTTCGTAGTGGTCAATAACATAGACACATTCTAAGAGTGTGTTTTTTAAATTGTTTTTCCTCCGATTCAAGCTAGAAACAGCCCTTCTCAGTTGTCACCACCACCCGGCGCCATCAGGTAAGAAGCGCCGCAGCTTCTGCCATCTCTGGCGCGCCGCCAGCACTGAGAGCTGGTGTGAGCGGGTGTCGACGGCACCCGGGTTTGTGCCTGCCACACTTCTCAGCACACAGTACTTACAGGTCAGAGCAAAGCGACTTTTCCTCTTTTCTGTTCTCCTTCCATGAGAAGAGATGACAGTGTGCACGTGACGTGTTGAGAGGCTTAACTGTATTTTTAACTCCTCTATCTGCATGACTCACTTTCTTCTACTTTAAGTTCCTTTCAGATGACAAGTGTCTGCTACGCTACTTTCCAAATTTTTTCCCTGGGTGCTACCTGGCTCCCAGTGTCTTCTGCCAAACAAAGCCAATGAGAAAAGGCAGCGGCGGCAGGTGGAGGAAGCCCTGGGCTTGGAGTCGGAAGATGACATTCAGCTTCAGGAAGCTAAGAAGGAGCTGTGGGACCCTGGACTAGTTGTTTAATTTCTCTGGGGCTTGGTTTCCTCATCTGTACATTAGTTTTGGACTAAATGGCCTCTAAATTTTCTTGTAGCTTGAATGTCAGATTTCTGAGGTTGGAAGTCTCAATTCCACTAAGCTCTAACTTTTGAAAGATAGCAAAGCACATTCTATCTGTAGGAGACTGTGGGGACGGAGACATACTGGTCTCTACACATGCACAGTTCCTGTGTGCACAGTGCTCCATAACCTTTCCATGAGTGAGCAAATTCCCAGTGACACTATTAGCCACCAGGCAGTGAAAAAAAAAAGCGATTCAGGAAGTCAGTATCATTCACAGACATGCTTCCTCCTGATGTCCTACTTTGGTCATACTGGTTGTTTAGTTCCAAAACAATAACCAATTAAATGATTGGGCTTTCCCCCCCCACTCTTTAAAACTGGTGGTTCTGGTATCAGATCAGATTGCAGCAGTGAAGCAGAAATTTTATAACCAGCTCAAGACGTCTATGAAAAAATATTACTGACTTGAATCTTCTCAGTGCATGGCTATTACTCTCTTTATTCCCTGTTACATTCATTTTCAGGATGCCAATCAATTCTAAACTTCCATTGTAATCAATACATTATATCAATATATATTTCTTAAATGTATATCGTATCTACTACATGCTACTACAATAAACAAATATTGCATACCTATTGCATATATCTATTATACATATAGATATTGCATATCTATTGCATATCTATTATACACCAGGTACTTTGTAAGGACCAAGGGACACAAGATGGATGAGACAAAACATAAGGAAGTAATATTTCAAGAGAGGGCAAAATGTGACCCACTACCTTCATGCTGCCAGGCACTCTATGAAACTGTTATTTGTCAATGACACCATAGTAGTTGATATACACAACATTTACCAAGCAGTCATGAGAGGGCTGAGGCCTAGGAAATTAGAGCAAAGAAGTATCCAGCATGGAAGGGGGCAGGGGTGTGGGGACAGGAGAGCAGGGGCAGTGTCCCTAGACCCTAGCCTCTGCCACCAAGGCAAAGCCAAGTGCTGCCAGGTACCTGCCCAAGAAATGCTGGTCTTGGGTGTCAGCGTATCACAGCAGTTGCTCACCTATTCTGATGCGATGTGGTTTTTAATGTGACCTATTTCTGTCAATTCATTTAAATAAGCTGTGGAGGAGCTTGTCCCATGCATGTATAGTGCTGTTGAACTAGGATCAAATTAGACATCCTGCAGATGTGGTAAAGCCTGTAGTCAGTTCTTAGATCCTTCTTTCAGTTAAGCTGGGTAAATTTTTTATTTTTTATTTTTTTCTTTGCGGTACGCAGGCCTCTCACTGCTGTGGCCTCTCCCGTTGTGGAGCACAGGCTCCGGACACACAGGCTCAGAGGCCATGGCTCACGGGCCCAGACACTCCGTGGCATGTGGGATCCTCCCGGACCTGGGCACGAACCCGTGTCCCCTGCATCGGCAGGCGGACCCCCAACCACTGCGCCACCAGGGAAGCCCTAAGCTGGGTAAATTTTTTTGGACAACAGAAAGCGAATGAAATAATGGAGAAAATATAACTGCTATTCCAAATTCCACTCAGAAAAGGTATCTAGGCTTCTCTGATAGGCATTAGGGCCTATAGTGGGGGTTAGGATGAAAACATCTAGGGGTGGGGTGTCAGAGACTGCTGGGAAACCAGCTGAGGTCTCGAGAGAGAGACCCTGAGAACCTGGTCTTTAGGGCGTTTTTTGCCAATGGACACGCTAGCAGGTATAGCATTTTTACAGTTCCTGGTCATCACACTTCAATGCCTTCAACAGATACCAAGAGAAAGCGGTGGCTTGGGCAGAGTATTGCTGTTGTTAGTATTGGTGGTTTTAGGATTTCTGGAAGCCACATTCTTTCTGCCAGTTTCCTCTGTTATGAAGAAGAAAGACTAACCGAGAGATATTTTTCACGTGGAAAGCTACAGATTTTATCACACTTAAAAGTAAAGAAAACTGGGTAAACTTTCATTCCACAATAGTTTTGAATCTCATGTTAGTGGGAACATAGGTTCAAAGAATAAGAAAAAGGTGGTTATATGAAAATATAAAGGGTGATCTATTTAAAATTGCATCTGCTTTTAGGCACACTACATTGTTCACTAGAATTAGTCTACTGTGAGAAGTAATCTGACACATATTTTAAACAATTGAGTTTTTCTGGTGAAAAGCATCACTTGACTTATTTACTTTAAGGAGTACCTAAAATATCATGACATAAAACTGTTGCTTGAACCAAAGAAAAATAGAGAAAGAGTTTTCACTATGGATCTGTAGAGTACAGGAAGAAAAGCAATCTCTAAGTCTGATTGTCTCAAATTCTACACATATTCCCATGGCTGGCATTTTAATTTGAGCTCGTAAACCTAGAGTTCACATTTTTAAAAATCAGAGAAATGCCATATTTTTAATGAGAAAGGGTCCACAAGCATATATTTCAATAGGTTTGAGAAACTGCCCTTCTCATGACTGATTTTCTTCCAAGACGTCTAGCAAATCAGAGCTACTGTGAGGATGACTCTATCAGACTGTGGCAGGGATCTTTGGGAAAAGAAGATAAAGCACGCTTTAGAATAAAATATTACTTCTGCTTGAGCCAAGCAAAGAAATACATGAAGATTTTAAAGCCTTGTTAAAAGACAGAAAATATCAACCAAAAGTCTTTGAGAGAGCCTGTTGAGTAACTTACATTAACCTCCTTTTGGAGCAAGTGGTGGAGGTATTCGAAGGAGAGAAAGAGAGGGAGAGGGGGAGAAGAGGGAGAAGGAAGAGAGAGAACATGAAGTAATCCCCCAGCTTTATGGGGTGAAGACTCCTAGACTCTCTGCACATCCACTGCTGGTGTTGTTTATGCTGTTTAAGATAGATATGACACTGAAGCAGCATGCCATTTTGGGGTGACAAAATCCATCAATAAGAGATATCCTTGTCTAATATCGCCTCTTTTCCTAACCCATGTTTCCAGATAGTTCTCATGAAGATAAAGCTTGCAGTTTTGGAAGCATGCTGGTGCGTAAATGGAAGTTCCCAGCTTTGCAATTTCTTAATTCAAGGGATAAATTTTCTTTATCAAATATAGAAATTTGATGTTATTATTAAATACAGTTCTAAGAGGTTTGTTGATTTATATATGATGCATTTGTATAAGTCATGTGGGGAAAAATGTTTACTCAAGTTTCAAACCCTCTTAAAGAGCTGAGTGGTTATAGGAACACTGTAAACACTCAATGTGACACTGGATCTAAACCCAAGACTCTCCACGCCTTTTGCCTCCCCAAAACTCACACAAAGAACATAGGCTGACCAGGTTTCTAGAAGACACCATTTAACAAAAGGAAATGCAACCAAGGAATAGGTTTGAGGGAAAGGGTCTTACCTTTGGGGAATCAGCTTCTAGAGTGATTAGGAAGGGGAGCTTATGACAAAAATGTAATATAAAAATTAAGTAGAAAAAGTTAATTTAAGGTCATGAAAATAAAGGAAATTAATAATTAAACACCGTCCCAAATCCCTCAATCACTCTTTAATAAGAAGAAATATCGGCATAATACAGAGATTTTCTTCAGATCAACATCTAAGAAGACTGGATGGTTTGAACTCTTATTTATAAATTCTGGAAAATGCAGTTGGAAATCCTGCGATGACTCTTGATATTTAAGGACACACTCTTCCCACCTCATGCATTTAAAACTATCATCCACAACTGCAGGAGTTGTTTGTAATGTTTGCATACAGAGAAGAAAAAGTGGATAAAACTTTCTGGAACTGAAAGTTTTGGGGTAAAAAGGTTAGGGAAGGTTTTTCAGGGGGTTGGAATAAGGGACTGGAAATAATCTAAATACAAAATTACCATTGCATGTGCCATATGGGTTTTACAAAGGACAACAGGAGAATGAAAAACATGGTCAGACATCTAAGGGGGTCCTGAGAAGTGGGTGATGAGGGAATACACTAAAATCCTACTGCAAAGAGTATGCTAAAATGAATGTCCAAAAATGTCCTGCATTGGGACTCATTTATAGCACCATTTCTCCCCACTGTCATAGTTTTGGAGTGAGCTTTTAATTTGAAAGGGAGATGTTGAAAACATACCAACAAATGTGATAATTGCGATTTCTATCCACTTTTTAAAAGAATTTTCTGAAAGATTTTAGATCTAAGTTCAATGGAAACCAATGCTATTCTTTTAACGGATTCATGTCATTAAATGACTGGGATCATTATAAATTCACATTATTTTAGAATTCAAACCTTTTAGAAGGAAAGCTTGACTCCTTATCTTTTGAGTTATCGGCAGTAATCAGAAGGTTCCTCCACAAGGCAGTCTTTGACATTTCATCAGAAATATTGATCACAGATGGATCATCTCTAGATAGGAGTTTACCCAAAATGAAACAATAAACATTAAATAAGAAACTGCAGTTATCTAGCGATAGACACTAAATATAGGACAGTCTTATGCCTCTGTACAGTATTTTTGATAATTAAAAATTAAGTATTAAATAGTTCTCTCTCCAAAAATTATGAAGAATAAAAATCTAAATGAAAGATTCTAGTTATATAGAAACTGGTTTGGGGTACAGTTTTCCTAATCCATTTCAAATGACAGAGTTTAGGTTCTGCATGTTCATTGCTGGGCCTCTTGCCTCTACATTCATAGCCCAGCAGAACTCTTCACCCCTCTGCTCAGACTCGACAGTGGCTCCCACCCACTCAAAGTAAAAGCCCAGTGGATGGGCTGTAAGGCCCTGTCCCTACCCTTACCCTCTAACTTCACCTTCTGCTATTACACCCCTGGCTCCTTCCTCTCCAGCCACAATGCAATGGCCTCCTGACTGTCCTGGGACACTACAGGCTTTCTGCTCCCTCAGGGCCTTGTACTTGCTCTTCCCTCTGCCTATAACATTCCTTTATGTGGTATAACCCTTTCCTTCCTTAGTTCAAATGTCACCTGCTCAGATAGGCCTTTGCTGACTGCTCCATTTAAAATTTCTGTTTCCATCGTCTCATAGCAACCTCATCCCTCTTTTTTGCTTTAAGATTTTGTTGCACTTTTCACCATTTGAAATACTGTATTACATGACTTGTTCATTTGTTTATTTCCTGTCTCCCCCCACCTCTACTCTACTTGAATGTCAGCTTCATGAGAACAAGGATTCTTGCCCATTGGTCCACTGCTGTTCCCCCACGACCTAGACAGAGCCTGGCACTTGGTATCCACTCAATAAATATTCATTGAATAAATGAAGGCAGCCTGTGTACTTGACAGAGGTTTTTCCAAATGACTGGGGGAGCCTGTAATATCAGGGCCTGTGTACTAAGCTGTGTGCAGTTTTTACATTTTAAAACTGCACCAATTATAGGTGCCATTTAGAACTCTCTAAAACATTCCCAGGGCTAGAAAGGCAACCAAATATCAACAGAGATAAAACACAGGCCGAGTCAAAGAAAGTTTCATTGGGTGAGAAATCAGCGCTCTTCTTACCACACGTAAAAAAAGATTCTCTGCTGTGGAAAAAGTCATGTTCTACAGAAATTCTAAGCTGACCTCACATGCCGCTCATTGTGGACATTCACAAGAGGGCAACAAATTCAATTTTTAAGAGGAACACTGAGAGTCAAGCAAAACAGGTCTCACAGGCTCCTTCCTTGCCCAATCTGGACATGTGTTCTTTAATACCTCTAATTCATCCAGCCCTTGGTAACTCAAAGCATGAAATCAACTAGTTTCCAAAAGAGCGTCATGTAGAATATAAGTTTTTCATGATATTATGTGAAAAAGACTCTTGTGAGCAAAAGAGTTTAGAAAATGCTGGATACAACAAAGTTAAACTTTTTTTTTTAATGCCAGTACTAGAGTCTTTAATGTGCCAACGTGCATTATGAATCTCTAAATTAAAATGTGGTATGGAACATTTTTCAGACTAAACCACAAAATCCTTTTAAGAGGGGTACCACAAGAGACTAGGTAGATTTCTATAGAATACAGTTGGGAATATGCTGATTCAACTAAACAATCAACAGGATTTTAAAATTTAAATATTGTAAAAAAAAAAAACAAACAAGAAAGAGAGAGAGAAAGAAAGGAAAAATGCCTTCTAGACTTGTGCTCACTTAAGACTTGTGCTTAAGTGGTAGATGATAATTATATTTTTTTAATCTAGGGAATATGGTCTTACAGTCAGACCCTGAAGGTCCACTCCTATTTTTTTAACACTATGAAAAATCTCCTCAGACAAACGTCTTCTATGCTCTTTTACTGGTATGGCCCTATATTATCCTTAAGCACTTTGAGATCATATACATAATTTTTTGCCCAATACTTTCAAAAGTTTTATTATAACTTAGAGGAGTCTGCTTGTTTTCTCTTTTTGCTCTGTCTTTGTGCATAAAGAAGATTAGCACAATCTTCTTTATGGAGAGTGACATAAATATTTCCTAAAACGGCTGGTATCCCTGAATCCTTCAATTCAGGAAATGGCTTATCTCTTTGGAAGTGTCTTTTTGAAGGGGTGAACGTTGTTTTTCCCCGAGTTCATTTACATGTGATGAATTCAATAAATACCTAGCTCATTTATCCCAGAATTAAATCTTGACCTGTCTTCAGGTACTACTTTCACAGAAGATGAAAGAGAGCTTTCGTATTCATTATAAAATAGGAGAAGACATCAGACAACAGCTCCCTGCCTCGCTTCATTTTAAGCAACTTGGCTATAGTCAGCATCTAGTGGCAGAACTTAGTACTGGGACAGGGTAATCTAACACCTAGTTTCAGTTCTTTCTACTCTAACATAACCTCAACAAGCCTCTATAGTAATCCACACATACGAAATTCTTCAGTAGAGTGTATAACAACACATTCCAGTACTCATATTGGTGTGTTCTTACATTTATATCTTACCTATAGTGCCCCTCCAATGGGAGTTGTACTGTGCCCTCATCTTCCATAGCCAGCATACTTTGTTCTTCCTGGCAAGATAAGTGTAAAATATACAAAGTGAACCTGATGAGTCTCCACTTTACATTAAAGAAGAAACAGAGATTAATGGTTCACTATCTCATTAACCTCAGAACCTTCCACTTTGTTTGCATTTATTAATGCTAGCACAGGTCTTTTCAATAAAGCATCAGCTACCGAGAACATAAGTAATTAATGAGTCTTACACCACAAAGTAATTTAAATGCTAACAATAACCTCCCTCATGTCACTCAATGTAAAACATGGTTATTTTCCAAGAAGATTTTTTTTTAAAATAATCTAAATTTTACAAGGACAAACATATGGGTAATGTAATCGTTTTCATTGTTGAAATTACATTCCCAGAATGCTCTGTTAGAAAGGAATGAGAGATGTATTTAGGGCAGTGGTTTTCAAACTTTAGTTTATATCAGAATCACCTGGAGGGGTTATTAAAAATACAGATTACTGGGCCGCACCTCCAGAGTCTGATTCTGTCGGTTTGGAGCAGGGCCCAAGTAACACATCTAACAAGTTTCCAGGTGATGCTGATTATGCTGGTCTGAAGACAATACTTTGAGACTTGGAAATAGACAGTAGAAGGTATCTTTCTCTATGGACCAAAACACAGGAGTGCTTTCCACTTAGACTCCTCGTAAGCTTTTGTTTTAGATCTCAGATTTCTTCTTACAATGACAATATTCCACCCTCCCCCAAAGGATGGTAATGCTTCATACATTCATTTCTTCATATATAATGTTTTAAGAGTATATCTTTGGGATGAAGATAATCTTATGTAGCACTGACATGTCCTGGTTTAGTTTTCAATAATGTTATAGTTAACCTTTTTCCATGTACCAAAATATAAACAGAGTTATCTCCAGATTATAGCTCCTATTTAATGCATTTATTTTCAAGTGGGTCAATTAGGAATGTTCAAGTTTAGAGAACTATTTGGGGCCATTTAAAAATGTTAGAATTATTGGCTCTAGTTCCAGAACTGGAATTTTAAGTTGTGTAGAGATGAAGAGCTAGGTGACTTTCCTGACCAAATGGGAACTGAAGACGGAAAACAGGGAAGGCCCTGGAGCCTCATTGCTTTCCCTCTTTCAGTAGCTTAGCAGTAGCTTGGCTGGTCTAAAGCAGGTTCCAGAAACACATGACCTTTGGCTGATGTCATTATTCCTGGCATGCAAGACTGTTCCTAGGGTCCTCAACTTGCATGCTGCCTAGTCTAAAGAACCATTGCCATATTTCTTGTTACTTAAAGAAACAGTGTTTTCTACAGTCTCTTCAGCTAACCTATGAATATATAACGTAATGTGTGGGCAGGTCTCGTTTTTACTCTTGAAGTGCTCTCCCTACACATCCAACCTGTGACTAAGGCAGGCTCCCCTCTGCTGGGACCTTAGCCATGCTGCATACAGAAAATCTATGCTCAGCCTATGCTGTGAATAATGGAGAGGCCAGGGGACTAGTATGAGATCTGCCACTTCTCTGCTTATAAACTACACCCCCCCCCCGCCCAAACACAGTGTTATATTTATACTCTGCGGTGCTATGGGCATGTGTCTGTTACCCCTTTGCATTACAGGAATTCATTCTATTCTCTTTCCCTGTTACTTTTCAAGGAAAATTTTTCTTTTAAGACCTCTCAGATGTACATTATTTCTTATGTATTATGCCTATTCCCCATGTTATTTGGAGATACCATTAGTACTAATTCATGGTGAGTAGACAGTATCATTGGTTTGAAATTAAGCATTAGAGCAGAGCTAATCTGTAGTCTAAAATGATGCATGCCTTGCAAATGGGTTAGTCTCTCTATATGGAAATAATACATGTGCCATATTAATTTATATGCACATCATTGAGGCCATGGGCAGAACGTATATATCCTTTCAGGAAGAAAAGGTTATCTTAATGCACATGGAGGAACATAAAGAGAAAATATTCAGCAACCCCAAACACTATTTAAGTAAAACCAAATACAAACAAAATGTAATTCTTTCCTTGGTTGTCCACTGAAAGGTAAGCTTGGTATGTAGTATCTTTTCTGACCAACTTGGAATAAAATGTCAAGAAGTCAGGTAGAAAAGGTTTAATAAAGAGTAAAATTCTAAAAAAGCCATCAGTGCTTAGGTTACCTGGCAGCAGAAAACTAAGGCTCGAGATTCAATCTAACAGCAAAAAATTGGACCAAAGCTTTGGGAACAATTTTGGTTTCTTCCTCAGATGATTTTCCACTTTTCTCTCAAATTGCTTTCAATAATTATTTTGCACTCTGTGGCTTGTTAGCATGTGTGGGCTTTATACTAGTCATAATTCTATCCAAACAAAAACTCATCACCTCTAAAGATAGCATTTCCAAGCCATGCTTATCTGAAGAGAAGGGTGGCAGAGCAGCCGCTGCCTTCAGTGCCAGAAGGAAGCTGGGTGGGCCCCAGAGCTCGGGGATAGAGGGCCGGCTGCATCCTAGGCAGCACTGTGAGGAAGCCAAAAATTGAGACTTTCTGGGGAGGAGCAGTCAAACCAGGCACCAGCCGTCATGACAATCACAACCTAGTTTATCTCAATCATACAGGAAAAGAGAGAGAAAGCAAAAAAGCTTACTGGGTATCCTTCACTTTATAAGTCTGAAGTATCCTAAAATGAGTTCCATTCAGCATTTCATTTACACAGTGTCCATCAAAAAATATGCTGAGCTCTACAACATGGAGATTTTACAAAGGATGATGATCAAAATTTTCCCAAGAGCACCTGAGGGGTTTTGCCAATTTGACTGGAGGAATGTCCATATTCTGATTTGAACACCATCTTTTAATTGAGAGGGCCAAAGCATTGTTCGGATACTAAATAAGTGAAGGACAGTTAATGCTATATCCAGTAAAAGGCAGAAAAATAGAGGCTTAAAAACAAATCTATTCAATAGCACTCAAATATTTACTGAGCATGTATTATGTGCTAGGCACACAGTGAATAAAAAGAATAATCCAGGAGCTATTCATGAATCCATTCAGCAAATACGTATTAAGCATGATCTTCAAGACAGGTAATCTGCTAGGTACTGGGTATACAACAATGAAAAGAAAGCCATAAACTCTACTCTCAGAGGATGAGAAGGATAGGACCAGAGGCAGTGGTATCTGGGCCAGTCTTATCTGATCAGTTTGGTAATAGAAAGGAAGAAATTTAGGTGGGAAGATACAATATGGGTCAAGGATAAAAGGTAGGAATAAATAGGACATGTTTGCACGACAATGAACAACTAGCCTGGTTGGGGCCAAAGGCCTGTGCTGAGTAGAAAAGGAAAATAAAATCAGGGTTAAATCGTGGTGTGTTTTGATGAATACGATCTTACATATAAAATTACATCATGAATCTGAATTATAGTTTGTGACAGTGTAAAAGATACAATTCATATATTATGATACCTAACAAATGCTCTACCTAATGAAATAGGTAACATCTGTTACTGTATCCATTTCTCATGTAAAGTCTGTATCTGTGTAGGAGCCCTCAAATAGCTCAAAGTACAAACAACAGCAGCACAGAGCCAATGTTCATAAAGATGTCTATCGTATTAGAGAGAGATAACATTCAGCAGTTTTAGAATTCATAGATCTTAAAAAACGGAAGGGACTTCAGAAATCAAGTTTAACCCCTTTATTTTTACCCAAGAAGACAACAGGGCCTACAGAACCTAAGAAGTGTTTGATCATTTCCTTCCCCAATTACTAATAGAATTGATAATGCTACAAGCATCACACACACACACACACACACACACACACACACACACACACACACATACACATACATACACACTTATAATAATTTGTAAACCATAAAATGTTATATTTATAAGAGGTATTCCTTAAAATTTCTAATATGTACAAGAGCCAATACATACGACAACTCACTTTAACAATGAAAACTGAAAAGAAAAAATACGGAGGAGAAGTAGTCTATACAGAATTCATGGATGCAACATGTTTTTTCATCAGAATATTTGATTCAGTTTCTCTAACTGACTTATCTAAATTATTATAAAATACAAAAATTCTTGGATTTAGAAGACTATATTCTGGTGAGGTAAAGTCTGTGGGTTTAGGAAAGGTCTTGCCTTAAATGTTAGCACACCTCAGAATCACCTGGAGGTCTTGTTAACACAGAATCTGGCCCTATCTCCAGAGTTTTGACTCAGTAGGTTTAGAATTCAGATTGTAACAAGTTGACAGGTGTCGGCTGATACAGCAGAGGTCATGGGACTACACTTTGAAAACCACTGCTTGAGGAAGAAGAATATGCTTGCCTTGCTCTAAGATTCAATTAGAAATAACATTTGCCTGTGCAATCATTAGGCCATGCTTCCCAAATCCACAACCAATTCTGATCTTTCTGAGCAGTAAGACACATTCTCTAATTTGTTTAATGGCACTTGTTTTTAGATTGCTTTTCCATCTTCTTGGCCTTGCTCATGAGACTGCTTCATACAGATCACAAGTCCCACTTGCCCCCCCTCCTTTTTTTCCCTACAGCATATATGTTAGAGTGAACCTCCCACAAACCAAGAGGTGTCAATATCATGATCACTGCACAGAGTTGAATTTCCAGGATTTATCTAACGTTAACCTCCTTCTCCCTCACCGAGGAGCAAACATTCTGCTGGGGCTTACTGCTTTAACAGCAGCTCTTTTGTCAAATGTGTACAATGTCCTAGAGAATACTGAAGTAGGAAGGAAAGCGTGTTGGTACTCTGAGCACATTTGGACATCCAGAATTTGATTCTGCAGTCTTCCCTTTACACAGAGCAATGTGCAAAATGTCAGGGTTCCAATATTCATTTCTATCCTGATTATAATCCTTTCTTTCTAAAAACTGAAGCATATGCATATGCATATGCATGAAGTACATGAAAATTTGGAACAGAAGCTCTGCGACCTTGGACTGGCCTGTGTAGCTATTTATTCTGCTTAACTCATTATTGAATTTTAAGGTCAAACTAATGTTTTCTCAGTGCCATAAGACCAGAAGTGGGCTACTGATAGTAAAACCTTGGATGATAAAGGTACAAGCTTGTAACTATCATCAAAAGGACAAGAGGTGAGACTATTTTAAATTCAAGTCTCAGGGAGCTGAGACATTTCTGCTCTTTACCATCTTTCCAGATCACAATCAAAGTTATGCAATTAATTTGAGTAATTGCAGAAATGCAACACTTTTTGAAGAACTTGTTCATTTACCATGTTAATATACAATCTCTTGGAAGACTGAGCCTTGGTATAAGATGCCAAGTAAGAAGATCACATCCTTCGGTGGAGACCATAGCCTCAAGCAAATGGAATACCGAGATCTGGGTGACCAAGTAGAAATTCAACCAGAATCCAAGTTTTAGTGTAATCCTTCTTAAATCTTCCAACTCTCTATACTGATCATATTCTTTTAATACTAATTCCAAGTTAGAAAGTTAATATCTTTAATTTAACTTTTCTCTCTACACTTCTCAGACGGAAAATTTTCTTTCTTTGCACTGGTCAGACTATATTTTAATGTTCAATTATGGATTATTTCTTGACTGTATTATTTGTTTACTTGTTTCTTTCCATGTACTGAGGATCACATTAAAGTATCATCATATTAATCTATTTGAGAATTTAATGGTCTGTAAACCTGCCTGATTAATGTATTACAAGGCATTTTCCCTTACTTTTTCTCATACGCCGAACCGAAGGATACAGCTGTAACTTTGCCTCAATAAATCTTTAATCTCTTTTTGAATCCTTTTAGAAAACTTGAGTTCTAGGAATTTTGGTAATATTTAATTACTTCTAAAATCTTTATAACAATCAGAAAACAGTCAACACCCCATTGGCGTACAATGGGTTCATAATATAAAAAGGTTAGAAGCTCATTACATAGCATCTCTGCCTATCTGAAGTTAATAAATTCCAAAATGGACATATGGCACACATACATATAAGTACCATACATATGTAGCTATGTGAATGGTTCTGGGCAATGGAAACGGCAGATTCTAATACATTTATGATTACTGTCAAATTTGTTCTCTCCTATTTCACAGACATATAAAGGAAGAATCTGAAATTTTCTTTGAATGAAAA
This sequence comes from Delphinus delphis, assembly GCF_949987515.2. Lineage (NCBI taxonomy): Eukaryota > Metazoa > Chordata > Mammalia > Artiodactyla > Delphinidae > Delphinus > Delphinus delphis. The sequence continues at coordinate 69,661,708 of NC_082689.1, forward strand.
AAGGGAAGAATATTAAGCATAATATATTATATATACATATTATTTTTCTTTTTACAAAGTTTTAGAAGGGCAAGAATGTTCCACGGTATGGATATGGCCTAAGGAGAATGCTGTAAAAGGAATGATTGTATGCCTGGGGGTGTTGCTAGCTTATTCCTACAGAATTAGTCGAGATATTTGACAGGAAGTCAAAGCAGGAAAATAAAGCAAAATTACATTTGTAAGTTACTGCAACAGAATACTTAACATTCTCATTATCAGAAAGACTATGCGGAAGCTTGTGGTCAATGAGTTTTGTATTCAAAGTTGTCTTCCTTGGAATTTAAACCTTCTTAGAAATTGTTTTCAACCTGAATAAATTTTAATTATGTCAAGCATGGATACTTTAAGGCTTTAGTGTTTCTATATTCTTGTGTCTATTTATTTACATTTATCTTACACCAAATTCTGTCATATTCTTCTTGAACAGTACCTGAGGATGAGAGCATACCTTTCCTAAAGCCCTAAAAACAAACAGAAATTATCCAAATATCTTAGTTAAAGCACTATTAAAAAAAAACTCTCATACTTAAATGAGAATATATCAACTTGGAAAAATAGTTAAAGCACTATTTTTAAAAAATTCTCATACTTAAGAATATATCAAACTTACAAAAATAAAGAAACATGATAATTTTATAATGACATTTTTAACATTATATAAGTATTGCTAGAAGTATGATACTAAGTATGACTTCTACAACATTTGGGAAAATTGAAATAGTCATATAGAATTAAGATACACCATTACGATCAATCTTTAAATGTGGAATCCGTTGTCGGTAATAGGACAACATGGAAAAGTGAAGAAATGCCAGACAGTCACATATTATGTAGACTTATCTGTAATCCATTAGACTCTGTGGCCTAATCTGGACTCATCTAATGGCTAAGTAAAACCTAAGAGCATTGAAATGTTTGCAAACAAATTCCCCAAAGGAAAGAGGAATATACCTATGGTTTGAGAAAATACACCACAGGTAGGAAACTGAATACATTTACTGACTGCCGTATAGGAGAAGAAAAAATGGAAAGAATAATGCGTAAGTCTCACCAAGTATTTTCTTTCATATTTATTTCCAGTTACATGAAAATTTTATTCTTATATTTTACAATCTATGGACCCGATCATTCTGCTAAATGATGAACTTGTCATTTTTTTCATTTTTACTCTTTTTAGTTTTTACATACTTTAAAAATATTATGATTACTAGCCTTCAAAATAGACCCAGGCTTATACACTAATTTAAATAAGTCATAAAACTTAAAACCAATTGTTTTAACATATGAAACAGAATAGGATAAATCAGCAGTCTGTGAAAGTAATTAAATACCCAAAGTTTCTCTAACAACATTTACTCAAAGCACTTTGAAAGCAAATCAGATCAACGTGTTTTCCTCTTAAGTATTTCATCTATTTCAAGAATAACTAATTTAATCTTTTAATTAGAATTAGAATCTTTTTATTAAAACTTTGCTCCCTAGGAAAATACCAACAGTAATAATGTCTTTTTTTTTTCTTCTCACATATTCAACCAAAAAGCAATCATTGCATGACTATAATTTGGAAAAATTTAAGCATCAATAAGTTTCTGAAATCCTGAAGGGAGGAATCAGAAAAATAAACTTTGCAGTTATAAGGATAGTGAAGGACAAAGTATTTGCATATTTCATTAGGGTTTGGTTTACTCATGTAAGATTTGTCCTCTCTCTGTTCAAGTTCCAGCTTGATGATTTTAAACATCAATCTTCCAAAATAGTCCACCTGTGTTTGTTAGTAGTCACTATCTAAAGCTAAACACAAAAATTTAGCTTTGCAAAGAGCTATTACTGTGCAAGTGTTCCTTTTTCTTTTCTTTATAAGATACTGATTTTGCTCTGACTTACTTCTTTTTCAGCATCTTCTAGTTTCTTTTTCTTACTCTCAGGCATTAAATCATCCAACCAGCTGAGTTCCCGTTTGGTAAACAGCAAGTCCATCAACTTTCTTACAAATACCAGAGCTAACACCTGAAGTAAATAATAAAGCAGTTTAAAACAGGGAAAAAATATAAATGGAAGGTTTAGATTTGTTTGTTTTTTGGTACAAACAAGTCAACTTCAATTAGGGCTGACATTAAAGTGAAATCTGAAGATATGTGCGTATAAAAGATATTGAGTGTACTTTTGCTTCCTTCACTTCCTTTTCTTACCACATCTCCAGAATAATGGCTATCATTTTACCCATTATACAAGTCATTTAAAGAAGCAATGAAAAAAACTATATATTTGACTGTTTCCTTAAATACACATAGTTAATAGTTTACATTATTTTAAATGAACATTAAATCATTATTACCTATGCTGATGATATTTTAAATTACTTATAGTAATTCAAGTTCATTTTATTTTTGAAGTATTTGAAACTGGTTTAAAATAGTTAATAAAATTTGATTTTATATACTCCAATAAAGATGTTAAAAAAATTTAATTTCAAAAATCCCCTTACATTTTCAAATTTGCTAGTATATCTGTAAAGTTAAATTTTGAAAGTTTACGTCTTCCACCCAACTTCAATTAATTCAAACTACTGCTAATATTCAGAATGATAGAGATGAAGCTAGTATGAATCACTGAAATTCATATATAATCTGAAACCCAATCTTAGTTACTAGTTTTAGTGGCTAAAGTTTATACCAAGATTTCCAAAAATTGTTCAAAATTATTCTATTGATCCAGTTTGTTCATGGATTTTCAAAGAGAGCAGAAAATCAGAGGAGGAGAAAAAGAGTTGAGTTAGAAGTTTCATACCATCATGGGAAAGACAATAGCAGCTCTTGAAACTTTTATTATCCACAAAAGGCCAAGGCAACTCATCTGAATAACTGTGAAGAGATGGACTTTTCGAAGTGGTACATGCCTTAGATATATAAAATCTGGTTGATGTTTTGCAGGCATCCAGAAGAGCTTTATTCTATCGAAGAACTAGAAGATAAACAGACTAAATTGCTTTTTACAGACAGCAATAGAAGTAGGATAAGTAAATGTATAATATGGTCCAATATATGGTAGATCACACTTAAGTTGACATCAGGACAATACTATTGTTAAGCGTACACTCTGAAATAATACAGTTTCAGTTTTATAATATCCCACATTTTCTTGAATATGGACACATGTTATAATTTAAAAGAGTTTAATAACATTAAAGCCAATGCTAAATGTTGCTCCCTCAGAGGGTATAGCCTTGAAAGAAAACATTATCATCATCCTCTTCATCATCACATCACAATTTCTTCTTTTACCTGCCCCTTAAGCACTAGGGTTTCCTGGACTCTTCTTTCCTGAATAGCTCATCCGTTCCCATTGTTTCAATTTTCACGTACTTGCTAAAGACTTTCAGACCTCAACTCTACTTCAGCTCTGTCTGTCTTGAGCTCTCAACCCACAACCAGCTGCTGAGTAGGATGTCCTGACCTCCTTAGTTTGACTCTGCTGTTTTGGCCTTGCCACTTTGATCCCCAACAAGGTTTTGGTGCTGTTTCTAAAAATACAAACATCTTGGCCATAAAGATTTAACCTAGATGAATTATTGTTAATAAAGTATTTTTCAGAGCAAATTTTAACTCCGTTTAATTTCTTGATCAAATTTGATCTTCAATCACATTTTACTTATCAACAAACTGTACCGCATGTTAGCTTTATTTTATGTGGATCATTTTGTTTAATTTTTCTCAGGCCAAATTTTGCAGTTTTCAATATTTCCAACAAGAAGCGATGATTCAGAAAATGACAGTTTCAATCAGTCAGTTCTATATCATACCATTTCTACAGGAATATCTCCTATGCATTTTAAGAGTAATATCAGATTTAGTCCTTAGCTACTTTATATAAGAAAATTGTAAGCAATTCTCATCAAATATTCCAAAATTACTCTAATATGCCAAGGAACAAATGCCCATGAAGTCAAGTAAGTGTTAGTGGCAAAACATCATGTTTGTCCAATAAAGATGTTAAAAAAAAAATCATGTTTTACCAAAGCCTCCTAATATCCCAAATTCAACATAAACCCATCTTTCCTTCTGTGTGCAGCATGACCTTCCCTCAGGCTTCTAAACCAGAATCATACATAGTTTAGCCCATCCACTGTTCATTTATTCATTCATATTCATTTATACATTCCAAAAAATTTGTTGAAAACCTTCTATGCAGAGTACTAAGTGCTGAATTTGTTTCTGGTTTATCCATCTCTATATTGTTCACAAATATTTCACTGGGTCTTTTTATTTCTACCACCTAAATATGTCTTAAAATTACATGTCATTAAATAAATAAAACTCTGCGCGGTGGAGGTGGCAATAGGGAAGAAATAAAGTAAAATCCTTGGGGTTATAACCGAATGTTTCAATTTCTATAGAACTAATTTTTCCCAGCCACCATTTCTCCATTTGTGAAGTTATGTTATTGCATAAATGTACTTCAGTGTGTGAGTGCTTCACTTGTTATTGCTTAAATGGCACATTTGCTTTACTTTGGATTCCTGAAGTGCTGGAGTGAATATAAATGTGGTTATATATCAGAGTACAGAAACAGCATTCATGAGAACACGAATCTGTTTTTTCTGCCATGTTGCACAGTGAGAAGCCTAGATAAGTTTCTTAATATTACTGAACAGGTAACACATAGAGCCCTCCAACAAACAGGGTAACAAATTGACATGCTTCCTGAACGGTTGATATTCGGCACATTTTTAATTATTATTACTCAAGTAATGATAATCATGCTAAACGTATTCTGAGTTTTGCATTTGCCTTTGATCTTGTCCTAATATCAGTATCCCGTTTCCCCATCCAGTGAACCACAAAATACCAAATAGGAATTTCAACTCCCTGAGTTTGGGGCTCACTTAAATTTTCACTAACTCTGTTTCTCAGTGTGAAACCCTATTTGCTGTTTCATTGGTGCTACTTAGAACTCATTGTACTTTTCTCATGGGCCTTTGATAATGTTTTCCTCAATTTTCATTTGAAAGATTCACACCCCAAATAATTCCAAAATTTGACATTCTTGTTTAGTTCCAAACCTCACGGGTATAAAATCATGTGAGTGGAATTAGGGGGAAAAACCTGTTGCAGCCTATTAAAATGATTTTACTTTGTTTCTTAAACTTCTGCTGCTGTATTGATGTGAGCCCGAGGACTAAGAATAAATACTTTTCACTTACGGTTGAAATTAGTACTCATGGAACCTCTGCCAAAGGCAAAAAACACCTAAAAAAACCCAGCAAAACAAATAAACAAAACCTTTTCAATACTCTTCCCTATCTGCCTTACCAAACCAATTCTTTTAAAATATATTTTTCATACATGAAGTTACAGCTGAGCAAATTAAATGTAGTTTGAGTAAAATTAAATGCATAACACTTCTCAACCATCTCCTTCTCCCAAGTTAATTTTACCCAGTGGCAGGCTGAACAGAGTCATGCTATGTACTTTGGGTGTTCAGTGATCTTACAGTAACTTCATATTAAAGTTTTGCCTCGGTTCTGACATTCAGTAGTATCCTAAGGCTAAAGTGGTTTTCCTTCTCCCAAAGGCAGAAGCTGGTTAGTTGTTTATTCAGGAAAAGAGTTCCTGTGCTGCCTGTCCCTCAGTGTTGAGAGTTTAGCTAAGTTATTCCATAGTGTTGCTGCCTTATCATCCATTTTGTTTGATCAAGCAGCCTGAGGTGACCTTAAACTACCCTAACCCCTCATGCAAGTGTACGTCTTAGCTGCCTGTAGAGTCACAAATAGATATAAGTTCCTGACGTAGCTTCTCCAACGGCCCTTGTGATCAGCAACCACCCCTGCCCCCCACTGCCTTCTCCTTATACACCCCTTAGATAAGACTCCCACAAAGCTTACCAAAACCCTGCTCTTTCGATTTGAAGAGTCCAATTCGGCCTTAGCCCAGCAACCCCAAAGCACTCCACCCACTGACCCTAATAAAAGCATGTGTCCCAAGTCCTGTCTCCCTCTCTCTGTCTTCACTTTGTCTGGACCTCCCCATGCGGCCCCTCAAGGCCAGGTACTTCCTGTGTAGACCTGTGAGTGATAAACTTCTCTATTTCAGTTTCTCTTGTGGTCTGTTGTTGAACCGCAGTTCACCATCCAGCACCCTGTGCTCCACTTAAAAAGTGTTAATTTGACAAATTCATAGCACTTATTCAGATGACTGTTCCTCTGTAGGTCTCTGAATGGCAGTGAGTCTGGCTTGTCAAAGAAAACGTGGTACTTTATATTGACTTTTAGCCAACAAAAACAAACTATACGTTACAATAAATAATCCTCAAAAGTAGTCTCTTTTTCAAGAAAATTTAAGTGTTTTGGAACAATAATGTTGTTATAAAACAAGATGATTCAAAGGCAAATTTAAGTCGAAACCTGTGTTAGTTCCCTAGTGCTGCTGTGACAAATTACAACTTGGTGGCTTAAACAATAGAAATTTATTTTCTCACAGTGTGGAGGCCAGAATTCCAAAATCAGAGTGTTGGTGGGCCATGCTCCCTCTGAAGGCAGTAGGGAAGAAAATTTCCTTGCCTCTTCCAGCTTCTGTTGGTTCCTGATGTACCTTGGCTTGTAGTGGCAAAATTCCAATCTCTGCCTCCACCTTTATGTGGCTTTCTTCCCTATGTCTCTCTGTGTCCTCTCCTCTCCTCTTCTTATAAGGACCCCAGTCATTGGATTTAGGGTTCACCCTAAATCCAGGGTGAGCTCATTTTGAAATCCATAACTAATTACATCTGCAAAGACTCTATTTCCAAATAAGGTCACATTGTGAGATTCCAGGTGGATATGAATGGTGGAAAGAGGCACTATTCAACCCACTACAGTAACATAAGCAGGAATAATTTGTCAACAGCCTCCGTAAAAATTTAGAATAATCTTGTGGTACTTTTGAAATGTGTCCACAGATTCTTTGGTATTATTCTCTTCAAGAGATGGACTCTAATTTCCCTCCCTGTGCGTGCGAACTGGACACAATGACTTGCTTCTAACAAATAGAAAAAAAGTGGAAGTGACCGTGCGTAACTTTGGAGATTGTCAATAGGCACAGTGACTTTGCCCTCATTCTCTCTCTTGTATTGTTCACTGGGATGGAAGTTAGCTTCTCTAGTGTGAGGACATTTAAGTGTCTGATGGAGAGGCCTCCTACCAATAGCCAGAGAGGAACTAATGTCTCTTGCTCTCAGCTATATATGATAAGCCATCTTGGACATACACCTTCTAGTCCTATTCAAGCCTTCAAATGACTGCAGCTCTTGTCCACATCTTGATAGCAACCACGTGAGACATCTTGAGCCAGAATCACCCAGCTAGTAAGTTCCCAAATTCATGACCCACAGAAACCGTGAGATAATAAATGTTTACTGTTTTAAGCCACTAAGTTTTATAGCAATTTGTAATGTAGCAATGGGAAATTAATACAAAAACTATATTTATTTAACCAATACTTAAACAATTAATAAGGTTTTCCTTATTAATTTACAAAATAATTCTATAAAGACAATTGTAATAACAACAGGAAAACAAACATAAAAGGAAAAAATATCACCCAGGAGCTCATTACCTTAATAAATTGTCTTTATTTCTCTACCTTCCTTCTTAATCCACCCACACTCACAGTTTTATAAACCTATCATAGCTACAACTCATTTTTCCACTTTTTCACTTTGCATTTCACTTTGTCATAAGCATCTTTACTGTGTTATTTTTATAGTCATCATATTTATCAATTTTAAACTAATGTTCCTTAGATAGCTTAATTATTTTACTGCTGTTGAATAATTGGGTTGTTTCCAATATTTTGATAATATGTGTTACAAGGAACATCTTTGTGCAAAATTTTTTTTCTATTTTCATAGATAGGTGTCCACATACATGATCACAGTATCAAAGATCTAAAGTATTTGGATATATTTTTAAATGTACTGCTATCTTTTTCTAAAAGGATTATAAAGTCTAAACCTTTTACAGTTTTAATATACTCATAGTAAACAAAAGTATCCTCAGATTATGAACCAGTTTGAAGAAATTTAATTGTAGTCTGAAAGCTGCTCCTCAGATAATGGCATTTTTTTAGCTACCACATGACTCAGCATCAACAGACCTTAAGATAAGTCATCACAGATGTGCTTGTATTACTGTAATTTACCTGAATCCCTTTTAGCGATGAAGCACCCATATAAAGGAACACTCCATATAGCACTGGCATAGGAATAAACTGTAAAAGAACAATTAGAAAAAAGGCACAAGTTATTTTCAAATATAATGTGGTCAATATATTCTGCACTTCCAAAGAAAAACACAGAAAAATAAATAAATATTTTAGAAGCAGTATAGGGCAGAGCCAGAAGACATGGGTTAAAATCCCAGCTCTAAGCACTTTTTAGCTGCATTACCTTAGGTAAGTTACCTAAGCTCTCTGTGCCTTAGTTTCCCAATATCTAAAAAGGGATAATAATAGGTCTGTTATAAGTATTTAATAGGTCAAAACCAATAAAAACACATATGATACGTAATAAACAATAAATATTAACTATTATTATTATGCTGCTTTAGGGAAATTTGAATTTTGTTTCACAATGGTAAGATATTTAGATTAAAGGTGAAGGATGGAGCTAACATCTAGACATTGTTCCTACACTTTACCAGATACTTGTAAACATGTGGATTGTTCAATTTTTCTCTTTTTATTGGAATACCTCAGCATCATTTTTTTCTCTATAATTACTTATATAACATAGAAATTAGTTCTTGCAAATTGTGTAAATTATTAAATAAAGGTAAACTTGTATAAATTATTAAATAATTCAATTAGAATTTTCGAAGTATGGACAACTAAAATGAGTTATAATTTAAAATACAATGAACACACCTTTGAAGTACCTGTCAAAATTATAGGACAAAACAATTACTCTTTAATGCGCTTTAAAATGGATTCAACTATTTTATTTTATTTTATTTTATTTTTTTAAGGATAGAAGTGAGACATACTTTATTTCATAAATTGAGATGAATTTTATACACAGAAAAATAGCTGTTAGTAAAATTATGATGGGGTTTAATAAACCCAAATACATTCAGAAAGTTCAGGATTCAACTACTTGAAACACAAAAAATAAGTATGTATAATAATGATGTTCATGTAGTAGTTTTATGAAACATTTAAAATACAAAACTGCATATGTGGCCGTGACCATGGCATTGCTTATCTCTGTACCTCCACCTTATATTAAGTAATATTAATTGCAAATATATCTGTCCACTGACAAGAAAATAGAAACTTTATTTTGTGTAGGCCTACAGTAAACTCAGGTCACAAGTCAGTCAGAGATGAGTGACTCTTTCCCATAACCTGATTTTCATTTCAAAATTACAATAATAATTTCCACAAATTTTACTCTGCCAGATTTAATTTTTTTATGTATTTAAGGATTCTAAAATATAGCACATAATTTCCCTTGTTAAGAAGCTATATAAACATGGTAAAAATTCATCACTTTCATCACATGCCGTACAATATGATGGCTTAGATTCAAATGAAATTTCTTAAACAATAATAAATATATTCTTCCTTCTCTCAAATTCATAAAGGCAGATTTCATTACCTTCAGAATACTGGTCATAAAGACTGATGAACCCATAAGAATAAAAATCATAAGCCCAGTAACCCTTTGCTCCCGAATGCCAAGAAATTTGGGTTGTTCTCCTGGAGCTGAACATTCTGATTCCAGTTTTAGGCTGTTGACATGAGTGATGGAGAGGACAGTGGCAGCCACAAACCACGGCAGGCCCATGATGGAGCACACACCAAGCATGACAGCCACCATTAATAGATCCAGATGGTACCCACAACCTTTCTGTTAAGAGAAAGAAAAGAGGATTCTCATACTACCTGAATTTGGCATAGAGACCAATGACACCACCACCATAGAATAGTAAAGAATAGAAAAGAGATACTATCTTGAATCTTGTATAACTGATTCTAAAATGCAAAATAAATTAAAAAGATAACAGTCTCAAAATATATAATCCACTTAAAGAAAAGTTGCAGGTGTTCCTACTGTAGTCATGATTATAGTGGCTTCTACATATTTTAATAGGTTTAATGTAATTCTGGCTTAATGGTACATTAGTTTCCATTCTACTTCTATTGAATAGGTAGTCATTATCAAATACAGTCACTTCACTTTGGTTCCTTAAATGGGCAGGTTAATTTGCAATTCATATGTCTAGTCTTTCATCATTAATTCATATGAAGAATATTGAGCATCAATTATATACCAGGCATCAGGCTGAGAAAACAAAGTATGGGCTGTGTCCACAGCAGAGCTAAGAATGGCTTGGTTGTGACTAGAAACCACTTCCTGACAATACCCAAGAAGCCTTTCTGCTAATATCTCCTGAAGAAAAACTCTTCTTAAACCCTCAGTTTCCAATTGCCCTGTTTTGTCTCAATGGCTGACTTCTACTGGGAAAAATAATATCATAGAACCTAAACTTCCATATATACTCATTTTTATCTTAATATATTACTACTGGGCTTCCCTGGTGGTGCAGTGGTTGAGAGTCCACCTGCCAATGCAGGGGACACGGGTTCGTGCCCTGGTCCGGGAAGATCCCACATGCTGCGGAGCGGCTGGGCCCGTGAGCCATGGCTGCTGAGCCTGCGCGTCCGGAGCCTGTGCTCTGCAACGGGAGAGGCCACAACAGTGAGAAGCCCGCGTACCGCAAAAAAAAAAAAAAAAAAAAAAAAAAAAAAAATATATATATATATATATATATATATATATATATATCACTACTGCATCTTGTTCTCATCTGTTTCAGTTTCAGCACTGGAAAAATTTGGCCTCTCCTTAAAGTGATAGTTTTTGTGTTTTCTATCTCCTCTATGATCCTCCTGTGCTATCACTGGCCTCCAGAGGATTTCTTGAACCAGGCGGGAAATGTAAATGAGGAAAAATGGGTGCAAGGGACATGTGGAGGTGTGGGGACCTGGAGACTGCTCCCTAGCGGAGGGTGATTAGCTAAGAGTTCTCTGAGGAGACAAACTGAAGAATGGAGAAGAACCGAGTTACCCTCTTCCTCCATCCCCCGTAGGAAATTGACAGTGTAAAGTCTCAGAGGCAGCAAATGGTACTTTAAGTTCCAACTCTTAATGACTACTTCATGAGAGGTGCTGTAATAAAATGCTTAAGGGTATAAGTTCTGGAGACAGGTGGCCTGGAATCAAATGCTGGCTCAACCAATGATCTTGGGCAAATCATTTAACTTCTTGTGCCTCTGTTTCCCTGTCTGAAAAATGGTGATGATAACAGGAGACATCTTGCTGGGTTGTTGTGAGAATTAAATAATTTGCAAATGATTTTGCACATCATTTAGAACAATGTCTGATATTTTAGTAAGTACCCAGTAAATGTTAGGGGCTATTATATTCTAGCAGTTGAACAATACATTTTTCTTTTGTACTCACTTGTTTCAAGGATCCTCAATAAAAATATATAAATGTTTCTTAAGGGCAGGTAAACTTGTCATACAATTTCTCAGTATATCTCAGTTTTTAGTGCAATCATTGACGTACAATAAGCAATCATAAAGTTACAGATTGACTTTTTTAAAAGGAAATATGCATTATTGAAACAGTTTTTAGAATCAAACAGGTATAATTTTAAAATAAATATAGCTGCTAAAATTAGTATTATGAACACGAGCAAAATTTACCAATTATTCTAGAGGAATAATTTTGGCTTTTCTTACAGGCAGTTTTACCAAGCTGCAAGCAGTTTCCAGCTAATCTGAAAGCTATTAGAGCCTGGAGGGTGAAACATACCGAGTATCTGACATGTATTTGTCATGGCAGTGTTTTCTTTCTGCTATTTTATTTTGTTGTTTTATTAAGAAAAACACCCTTAAAATCGGTTGTACTTCCTTCCCTTTCTGCTTATCCCTGACAAATTATAAAAGTGTAGGAGATGACAGCGAGGAGAAAATGAGAGATGCCACATAAGGACCTTTTCCTCCTGCATTGTCACCAATTCCGTGGCACCCCTCCTTGGGTCAGCTGAGCTGGGGCAATGCTCCAGTTCACCCAAATGCCTAACCTCAATTTCCCTTGTGAATATGACTCTAGAAACCTTTTTTTGCTAGTAACTCAGGAGAGGTTTTCATTATTAAGAGATGGAGGGTGGGAAGAGAAACACCCTGGTGTCAGCATGACCAAAAAGGTGTAACCAGCTTCACTAGGGCCATACTCTGGTCCCCTGGCCCTTTTGCAGAACATTTTGGAAAATGTAGTTGCGTAGAACTCAAATTTTAGTCCCATTAAAGGACCACATCTTAACCAGTTAGAGGAGTGTCTTGTCCTGGGACCTCTGGAGTGTGAAGAATATAGAACAGCGAAGGACCTGACCCTTAAGCCTCCATCGCTGAGGCAATACAATGTGAATGGTGCCCCCTGGGCAGTTTTGCAAAGTTGTGGTACTGCTAAGAGAGAATGGAAGAGGTGCTAGTAGCTGAGAGGTACACATTAGAGGAGGGCAAAGGACACGGGGCCTTGAGAGTCAGGCTTGTGCGTTCAGCACACCCTGGACTCTCCCAGGGTCCATGCTCCCTATGGCTTAATAACATGAGGAAGGCCTTCATGAGAGTGATTTCCTACAGCTCTTGTCTTAGTGTTTTAAAAATATGATACAAATGTAAACAGTGGGATTCTAGATTGCAGGAAGCAGACAAAATAATGCTTTCCGAGGGAATAATTTCCTTTTTAAACTTAGAAAGCAAGCTTTGTAAAGTCCAAGTAGATAATAAAAACAAAAATACAATTTCCCCCGATTATGTTATACAACAATGGGAGCATCTTAATTTAATGTGAATCAAAGGAAATAAAGCAGTTCTGGCACTTCCACTAATTAGTCATTATCCTTCTTCTTGCCTTTCATTTAAAATGTCTTTAAAAACATGGTCTTTGTAACCATATTATTAGCTGATAGGCATGCCAGCCAAAGGGGAGTATCCCTTTGTCAGAGAGAGAACTGTGCACCTTCTAACATATTTCTGTAGATTTTTTTTCTGAAATAAAGACAGAACCAGAGCTTCTATTCTCACATTCATCCATGAATCACGGGAAATGGACATATGGGAGGAAAAGGGAGCATAGCAACAGGTGATGCTGCACCAGACCCCACTAAAACCAACATGCAGCAAGACAAGAGGCCAGCCAAGAGGACCATCTGATACCCAGATGCCACTGCTGAAAAAATTCGTCTCAAAGCTTGGCAGCAACTTCCTGCATCTGTCAAGTTAACCACATAAAAGACTATAGATTGACATGAAGAACCAGGCTGACAAAGAGGGCAAAAAAGAACATATCAAATGCCATAATCATCAAGAGAATGTAGTGCCAAATGAATGTTGCAAATGCATCCATTTACTCAAGTGATCTGGAATTGTATTGCTGTTTATTAAAAATGATGTCAAAAGAAGGCTGAACTGTCTACAGAAACATGTAGAAAAGCCCACGGTTGTATCTTAACAGAAACTTTCTTTTCTGAAAGATAATATCTAACTATCCACTTTTAGAGAATGTACTTTTTTTAAAAAAAAGTGGATATTTTTAATGCTTTTCAAAGGGATTCAGTTAACCAATGCTTATTCCACTTCTCTAGGGAAGAAAGAAACAAATGAGAAATGCTAGAGAGAGTATGAATTGACGTCTATATACAATATAGATGAAATCTGCATTCTCAAGTGTTTACATTTGCAACTTCTGATACGTTTGAATGACCCAAAGGATCATGAGGTGCAGTGAGTTAGAGTTTTGCTAATCTTGAAATTCTTCGTTCTGAGGGAGGAGTTAGTCACTTAGCCTGTGAGTTGGGGCTAGACTCCTCATCTCAACACAGCTTTATTACGTATACAGTAACACTCACAAAACGATAAAGAGATTTTTACTGGCAGGAAAAAATCCTCTAAAAGAAAACCAACTACTGGATTTGGTAATGGAAGTGAAGAAAAAGTGAAAAGATCTAAAATATAAGTTTGAGAGAGATAAAGAATGAAATGATGAATTTCTAGGTGACTCGGATATGTGATGTAGACTTAGATACATGATGTGGCCTCTACCAGGTGCTTGATACAGAAGCTAGAGATCATCATTCATTAAACTATCTCAGGGAATGCTCCAACCAAGGCAAAAATGGGTTTTCAAGGGAGAAAAAAAAAATAAGTAAAAGCTGAAAATGTGGTTAACTTGTGGTCTGGGGATATATTCAAGAAACATGTGTCTTTTTGTGACAATGTGGTTCAAGTTAAAGCCAGAGACTGTGCAAACACTTCAGGGAAGCAACAGGCGGGAGAGCGGCTATGGAACAAACCATTACTCTGAGTAAAGAACATTCTGAGAAAGTGATTTTTTGCTGTTATTAACAGGAAAATCAGTAGCAGCAGACCACACTGTAGCGAAGCTTAGAGAAGACAAGGGTTAAAGGCCAAAAAAAAAAAAAAGTGTTCGGTGTAGATAAAATATGTCTTCACTGGAAGGAACTTACTTTGCAAATATCCATATCCAAGGAGGAGAATGGGGTGTTCAGACTCACAGTGGCCAAGAAAAGTCTAACTCTTCTGCTTGCGGCAATGTAGCAAATTTATGATTAAGCCAGATTTGCTGTTTACTAAATCCAGGCTATTAAGGGGTAAAATATGAATCTTTTGATTACATAGTCATTTGTACAATAAAAAGTAATGTACAAATAATGTAATATAGTTTAATAATATAGTCTCAAGTTTGTCTCAGTGACAAAAATATTAAATGCTTTAGTTCTACATTTAACTTTA